>NC_057715.1:70730164-70831002 GCF_004010195.1 Chiloscyllium plagiosum
CCTTAACCTCCTTCCACCTATCGCATTCCCAACGCCCCTCCCCCAAGTCCCTCCTCCCTACCTTATATCTTAGCCTGCTTGGCACACCTTCATCATTCCTGAAGAAGGGCTTATGCCCGAAACGTCGATTCTCACTGAAGATGTTACACAGTATGATGATGAAATGTCTGAAAACAAACCTTCCAGCTCAGTGAACAAACCTACATCCACAATTTTTGATAACCATAAAAATACATTAATGTGGCAGTAAGAGTGTTCCCTACAGTTACTTGCTGAAGGCATCCTGTTCTTTTAAGAATCTTGTCATCTTGAAGTGATTTGTTTTGTGACCACTCTTTTTATCATGTGGTTTGATGCCACACTTTGAGTTTGGGTTCAAGACAGTCTGATCAAGAAAAAGACATGATCAAGATCTGTCTTTAGGCTTAGACAACAAACTTCTACTATTTGTTATACATTCATGATTAGATTCCCTTCAGCCCAACAAGTCCACACTGGCCCTCTAAAGAATAACCCACCCAGACCCATTTCCCTCTGAATGATGCACCTAACACTATGAGCAATTTAACATGACCAATTCACCTGACCTGCACATCTTTGGACTGTAGGACTGTAGGAGGAAACCGGAGCACCCAGAGGAAACCCATGCAGACATGGGGAGAATGTGCAAACTCCACACAGACAGTCGACCGAGGCAGGAATTGAACCCAGGTCCCTGGTGTTGTGACGCTAACCACTGAGCCACCATGCCACCCCAAATTAAAATTCATATTCAATTCATATGAAAACCATCTACAGATGATCGTCATAGACATACCAGATCTGACTTATTAGGTAACAGGCTACATAATGTGAGGACTAATTTATCTTTCTTGTGCGTACAATTCATGTACTCTCAAGACTCTCCCTCATTCTAAGCTGTATTCACACAAATTGATTTATTGATTAATTTATTGTTGTCACATGTACCAAAATACAGAACAAGTGGTGTTCTGTGTGCTATATTGGCAGATTGTATCAAATAAAGTGCATCAGTGTAGCAGACGGTGTGCAGAATACAGTGTTGCAGCCACAGAGAAGTTGCAAAGAGAGAGATCAGAGTTAACATTTGAGAGGTCCATTCAACTGTCTGATAACAGTGGTTCTTTAATGTGTTTGTACGTGTTTTCAAACTTTTATAACTTCTGCTTAACGGAAGAGGGAGAAAGAGAGTATAACCGGGGTGGGAGGGGTCTTTGATTATGTTGGTTGCTTTCCTGAGGCAGCGGGAAGTATAGATGGAGCCAATGGCTGGAAGGCTGGTTTGTGTGATGGACTGGGCTGTGTTCACAACTCTCTGTAGTTTCTTGTGGTCATGGGAAGAACAGTTGCCATAACAGCCTGTGATTTATCCAGATAGGATGCTTTTGTGATGGATCTATGAAAATTGGTTAGAATCCTTGTGGACATGTTGAATTTCCTTAGCCTCCTGGGGAAGTAGAGATATTGTTGTGCTTTCTTGACCATAGCATTGACATTGGTGGACCAGGACAGATTGTTGGTAATTATTATTCCCAGGAACTTGATATTCTCAACCATCTCCACCTCAGCACCATTGATGAAGATTGGGGTATGCCTCTCCTTCTTCGCTTTCTAAAGTCAATGACCATTCCTTTGTTTTGCTCACATTGATGGAGATATTGTTGTCTTCACACTATACCGCTAAGCACTCAATCTCTTTTCCTGTATTCTGTTGTTGTTTGAGATCTGACCTACAACTGCAGTGCTATCAGCAAACTTGTAAATTGAGTTGGGGCAGAATTGGGCCACACAGTTGTGAGTGGAAAAGTAATACAGTAAGGGTTTGCGTACACAGCCTCGCAGGACGCTGGTGTTGAGGATTATGACAGAGGAGGTGTTGTCATCTATTCTTTCTGATTGCTGCCTCTGGGTCAGAAAATCAAGGATTCAGTTACAGAGTGGGGAGCCAAGATCTCACCGGGTTTGTGTGTGGAACTGAAATCAATGGGTAGGAGCCTGACGAAAGTATCCTTGTTATCCAGATGTTTCAGGGGTGAGTGTAGAGCCAGACCAATGGCATCTGCATTGGATCAATCACGCTAGTAGGCGAACTGCAAATGATTAAGGCAATTTGGTAGGCTGGAGTGGATGTGAGCCATGACTAACCTCTCAAAGCACTTGATAATTGTGGACCTCTGAGCCACCGGGCAGTAGTCATTGCTTTGGATGTAAAAATGGTTGCCAATTTGCTGTTGCTTATTTTGTGCAACCATGGAGATTAAATTTCTTCTACCTAATCCTTAAATATTTCTTCATTTTTTAAATATTCAGTCATATATAGGAAAATAAATCAGTCTCAGGAGGGTTCCTGTTAAATATGCGGTAAAGCTGTTTCAAGACTTCCTCTATTTTAAGCATGGAGACAGGAAAAAGAGTAGGCATATGATAGATCCAATCTAATTCGAATAAATGTGAAGTGACATGCGCTGGGACAAATAGCAGGCAGTCTGAGGGTGGTACAAGACCAGAGGTATCTATGGGTGCATTTTCACAAATCTTTGAAGGCATAATGGCTGTGTGGTAAGGCAGCCACTGAAAATACAGACGTTTAAATGCAAGAACAAAGGGAATAATGTTTAAACATTTACAGATCTCTGGGCATCATTTCTTGGCACAACACCTTGTAAGGGTGGAGACAGTACAGAGGAAATTTACAAGGAAAATACAAGGGTTGAAGGCCTCCATTATGTAGAGAATTTCATGAAGCTTGGACTATATTTCCATAGAGCAGAGAGGATTAGAGGTTTAGTGGCTCTTGTGATGCAGTGGCACTGTCCCTATTTCTGGACCAGGAGATCCACCTTCAAATCCAACTTATCCCTTCTAGACAGGTTAAAGAAAATATCTAAGACTCAGTAGTTACTAAACTCTCATCATAAAGAAAGATGCCTTGGCTTCTGTCTCACTGACTGGCTTGGATCTTGTTTGACACCAGATTCTTCTGTACCCTGTTTTCCCTTGAACATATAACTTATTTGAGTTGGGTAAAATTCGTGCTCTTGTGGCTTGAATGGAAAGTTATTGCTTGTCATTTTGATAACTTTTTTCTGCATCTTTTAGTTCTATATCAGTTTTGAAATGATAACTGAAGCTAATACAATTATTGAAATCTGTTTTTTTGACAGAATGCAAGTGAACAGAAAACTGAAATGGAACAGATCAAACAGAAAATAGCTGAGGAAGTAGTAAAGATTGAAAAGCGAAAAAGTGTAATTGACAATGAACTTAAGCAGGTCCAGGTAATGCTCTTTCCTATATGATTGTTTGCAGAACATTAAGAGTATCTGCTATCAAAAGGGATTAAAAAGAAAGAAACAACAAAATAGAATGCAAGCTTTGTACTTGAAAAATAAATAGACGGGATTCAAAATACTTGTTACATTTTAAGTTAATTTTCCTAGAGTTATTTTTGATAATGGTAGTGAGTAGATGACCTGCAAAAAATGCTGTAGTGGTTCAGATCTGGGAAATTAAGTGCTATTCAATGCTTCTAATTTTCACACAGTTCTTTTATATTGCCTTACTACTGTTCTTTTTATGTATAATCCCAACACCTACAGATAAACATTTGCCACTCGGATCATTCCATGGGTATCAGAAGAAGAAATCATATCTTATTTTCCAAAAACTGAGGTCATTTGAAACTTCCACTGTCATTCTCAATTAAATTAGTAATTCAATATGGTTGAATACAATTGGACACATGATATTTATTTCTTTCACCATATAGGTGGTACTTTTAACTTTCCTGGATAATGACATGATTATGCTTAGAGTGGATTCAAAGAGCAAAAAGTGCCAGTTTGTTTGGAAGCTGATGTGAACCCAATGATGTTCACTTTTTTTGCAAACTCCAAAGTACTAGCTATAATGCTGAGCAGCTTTTTGCAGTAGCAGGCCTATTACTAAAAGTTGTAAAAGTTGCATCGAATTGTTGGGTTCTATCTCTAACTGTCAGTGCGTGAGGTTCTGGGAACAAGAACCAGGTTGAACAAGAGGAAAGGATAAGAATGATTTGAGGGGTTGTGTAGTGGACACCTTTGAAACTGACACATGAACGACTACTTCTTTGCCTAAGTGAAAAACAGTTTCTTATGGATTCTGTTTCTGAAATTTTATTTTTATTGAATTAGAAGTGAATTTGATTTTCATTTTTGCCATCTTATTTTTTATTTGCCTTTAAAATCTGCACTTCCCCATTGTCAGCCTTCCCAGTAACAAGGGAACTACTTGATCAGTTTCAACTTTGACTTCTGATGATGAACAAAATAAGTAACATCAACAACAAAAGAAGCCTTCTCCTGAATGGTCTGTCACCCCAATAAAAAGTGGATGTGCATACCTGCCATTGAGAAGCAGGTCTTGCTCCAGGAGTCTCAAAATATCAATAATTTGCTGGGGGCTGTGCTCAGCTTAGACTTGGTGACAGAGGGTAAACAGGCTGATGAGCTTTCTAGACATGACTGAGCACAGTGCCCATCAAATTATTGATATATTGAGCCTCCTGGAGCAAGACCTGCTTCTCCGTGGCAGGTATGGTTACCACAACTTTGAAACCTCTGCCTGCAGGTCCTTCCACTGATCTGCTTGTGATGCCCAAAGGGTTTACGCAAACTGATGCACAAAAGTGTATTTCCCAGCAACAGATGTTTGCCACGGCCAGTGCTTTCATCCACTTTGCTACTTATGCAGCCAGTCAGAATTTGACGATCATGAGATTTGCTGCTGTGACTGGATTCTCATAGGTACAATAAACCCTTGATTCCATATGTCACAAACAAGGACCCCCTTGGACGAGCTTTTTTTCAGTAGTCAATCAAACTGGATTTCATGCCATTCATTTTGAACTAATTAGCAGCCATTGAAGTATTCTGTACCTGAATCTTACTTTTTTTTCGCTAAATCCAAATTACATTGAGTGACTTAGAGGGGTTTATCCCCACAAGGCCCTGCGAGTTTACAACTTTGGTAAACTGTGTCTTATCAAACTTGCTTTATTAATTAGCCACCCCCCTTATGGTGTTTTTCATGTCCAGAACAAATGAATATCTGCCCAAAGACTGGCATCCCTGTCACCAGTGCCATCTTTGAAAGCTCATTGGGTACTTTGACAAACTGTACCAGTCTGATCCTGCACTGTATGGGTTTGCACATTTTCCTCAGAGATGGCGAATGGGGATTATATTTGAACCACTTTGTTGACAAGATACTGGAGGTCCTGTAAAATGGGGTGGTGCTGACATGGAATTTCCTTCTCCCCCAGAACCAGCAGTGCACACCACATCACCAGACTTTGACAGTCTACTTGGAGAATGCCACCTTGTTAAAAACAATCTCTTCTATCTGGAAGGATGCCTAGCACTGTAGGAAGAAGTTCTTTTCCACTCTGCCAGAGTGCGTGTCATCATCTTCTTTTCAATGTCTCACTCTCACCCTCTCACTCTCACCCTATCAGTACTACTGTGCTGCCTATTCACTCATTTGGGTCACCTCCCACCTGCACCAAATGCAATAGCAATACCATTAATTTTCATCTTCCTAATAACTCCCCCTTTCTCCGCTTCCAAGAGGAAAATATCCTACAACAGGGCAGAAAGAGTCAAGACAGGTGATGGGCTGCCCAATCTTTGACTCCTCAACTTTTATCCCGGTTGATCCTGACTCTGACTGTGCTGAGCAGGCCTTGGACTGCTACTGAAGGCTGCTGTTGACTTACTGTGGATCCCCAGAGTGAAGGTTATCCCTCTTGACATGACTGAGGTGTGTGGGACAACTATTGTGGTTTTGTGACTGTGCTAAACAGCAAAGCAAAGGCCTGATGTCTGGCTGAGGGGGAAAAGCGCGAAAATGAAGGCAAGGCAGGGAGTATCCAGGTATGTTCCGAGTGAAAATGCGCCACAACAGAAGTGTAAAGCTTGCGGATGCAGCCTGATCGAGTCCACGTGTGGGGTGTGTGTCTGAGTGCACAGTATCCTTGCTGCAATTTTGGAGTCCAAGGTGCAGCATTAAATGCAGTAGCATCCTGTAAGTGGATTGGAGCTGTGCCATGAGGATTCTTAGAGGCACATGTTGGATGCCAGTGCCCATGGATGTGGGGTTTGTGTGTATGGTTGATGCCCATGGAGCATGCTATGAAATGTTGGTGCCTAGTATCTAACATGAAAGTTGTTTGGAGCAAGTGGCAAGCTGTATCCACCAGGAGCTCACTTTGGTTTCCCTGTCAAGTTTACCCAATGCCTAGCTTGTTTGCTAAATTTGGTAAAATAGGAGACTGAATATTAATGAGGCTGTTAGCTAGGTGTTTAACAAGGATCATTCTTGTCTATTAGCAACACGCTGCTGATGCTTTGAAAACATTAGAGGTAGTGTTAGTCCTTCCCGATATCAGGTCTTGACAGCTTTCTGGCAATAATAATAAGATGCGGGCCCCAGAATGTACTGTGCATGTAGCTAAGCTGTTCCTGTAGAGCTTCAACACTGGCATCTACCCGACAATGTGGGCAATTGTCCTGTACACAAAAATGCAAGAGAAATCTGATCCAATTACCACCCTGTCAATCTGCAGTGAAGTGATGGAAGATGTCATTGATGGTGCTATGAAAAGCACTTGCTCAGCAATAACCTCAACACTGACACTTAGCTCGGTTCTGCCAGGACCACTTCGCTCCTGACTTTATTACAGCCATAGTTCACACATGGAAAAAGAGTTGAATTCCACAGAAGGGGTGACAGTGACTGACCTTAACATCAAGGTTGCCTTCAAAGTGTTGGCATTAAGGAGTACCAGAAAAACTGGAGTTAGTGGGAGTTGGGGAGGTGGGGCAAATTCTACCCTGATTAATGCATACCTAACATGCAGAAAATGATTGTGTTTGTTGAAGTTTAGTCATCTTGACTCCAGGACATCTCAATTGGATTTCCACCAAGTAGTATCTAGATGCACCATCTTCAGCTGCTTCATCAATGACCTGTCCATCATAAGGTCATAAGTGGAGATGTTTGCTGCTGACTGCACAGCGTTCAGCACTACTTGTGACTTCTCAGATACTAAAGCCATCTATGTTCAAATGCAGCTGGATGTGAAGTTTATCCAGGCCCGGGCTGACAAGTAACATTTGTGCAATTAGAATGCCAGGTGGTGATCATCTTCAACATCTTCATATTTCTCAGTTTCACCCAAATAACTTCCCTGGATGTATTTCTGGGAATATCCTCCCTCAGTACAGCTGTAATGCTATCCCTTATCAATGGCCTTTTTAATAAGCGATAGCATTACAGCTGTACTGAGGGAGGATATTCCCGGAAATACATCCAGGAAAGTTATTTGGGTGGAACTGAGAAATAAGAAAAGGATGATCACCTTATTGGGATTGTATTATAGACCCCCTAATAGGCAGAGGGAAAATGAGAAACAAATTTGTTAGGAGATCTCAGCTATATGTAAGAATAATAGGGTGGTTATGGTAGGGAATTTTAATTTTCCAAATGTAGACTAGGACTGCCAAAATGTTAAGGGATTAGATGGAGAGGAATTTGTTAAGTGTGTACAAGAAAATTTTCTGATTCAGTATGTGGATGTACCTACGAAAGAAGGTGCAAAACTTGATCTACTCTTGGGAAATAAGACAGGACAGGTGATTGTGGTGTCAGTGGGGGAACACTTTGGGGCCAGTGACCATAATTCTATTAGATTTAAAATAGTGATGGAAAAGGATAGACCAGATCTAAAAGTTGAAGTTCCAAATTTGGAGAGAGACCAATTTTGACAGTATTAGGCAAGAACTTTTAAAAGCTGATTGGGGCAGATATTTGCAGGTAAAGGGATGGCTGGAAAATAGGAAGCCTTCAGAAATGAGATAATGAGATTTCAGGGACAATGTATTCCTGTTCGGGTGAAAGGAAAGGCAAGTAGGGAATGCCGGATGACGGTAAAGGGATGGCTGGAAAATAGGAAGCCTTCAGAAATGAGATAATGAGATTTCAGGGACAGTGTATTCCTGTTCGGATGAAAGGAAAGGCAAGTAGGGAATGCCGGATGACGAAAGAAATTGAGTGTTTGGTTCAGAAAAAGAAGGAAGCAAATGTAAGGTATAGACAGGATAGATCGAGTGAATCCTTAGAAGAGTATAAAGGCAGTAGGAGTATACTTAAGAGGGAAATCAGGAGGGCAAAACAGGGACTTAAGATAGCTTTGGCAAATAGAATTAAGGAGAATCCAAAGGATTTTTACAAATACATTAAGGACAAATGGGTATCTAGGGAGAGAATAGGGCCCCTCAAAGATCAGCAAGGCAGCCTTTGTGTGGAGCTGCAGAAAATGGGGGAGATACTAAATGAGTTTTTTTCATCAGTGTTTACTGTGGAAAAGGACATGGAAGATATAGAATGTAGGGAAGTAGATGGTGACAGCTTGAAAAATGTCCATATTACAGAGGAGAAAGTGCTGGATGTCTTGAAATGCTTGAAGGTGAATAAATCCCCAGGACCTGATCAGCTGTACCCTAGAACTCTGTGGAAAGCTAGGAAAGTGATTGCTGGGCGTCTTGCTGTGATATTTGTATCATCGATAGCCGCAGATGAGGTGTCGGAAGACTGGAAGTTGGCAAATGTGGTGCCTCTGTTTAAGAAGGGTGGTAAGGACAAGCCAGGGAACTCTAGACCAGTGAGCCTGACTTTAGGTTGGTGGGCAGGTTGTTGGAGGGAATCCTGAGGGACAGGATGTACATGTATTTGGAAAGGCAAGAACTGATTAGGGATAGTCAACATGGCTTTTTGTGTGGGAAATCATGTCTCACAAACTTGATTGAGTTTTTTGAAGAAGTAACAAAGAGGATTGATGAGGGCAGAGTGGTAGATGTGAT
This sequence comes from Chiloscyllium plagiosum, assembly GCF_004010195.1. Lineage (NCBI taxonomy): Eukaryota > Metazoa > Chordata > Chondrichthyes > Orectolobiformes > Hemiscylliidae > Chiloscyllium > Chiloscyllium plagiosum. The sequence goes on from NC_057715.1 coordinate 70,739,086, forward strand.
CTATATGGACCAGTAAGGCATTCGACAAGGTTCCCCATGGGATACTGGTGAACAAGGTTAGATCTCATGGAATACAGATACTGGTGAACAAGGTTAGATCTCATGGAATACAGGGAGAACTAGCCATTTGGATGCAGAACTATCTCAAAGGTAGAATTCCGAGGGTGGTGGTGAAGGGTTGTTTTTCAGACTGGAGGCCTGTGACCAGTGGAGTGGCCACAACGATCGGTGCTGGATCCACTACTTTTTGTCATTTATATAAATGATTTGGATGCAAGCATAAGAGGTACAGTTAGTAAGTTTGCAGATTTCACCAAAATTGGAGGTGTCATGGACAGCGAAGAGGGTTACCTCAGATTACAACAGGATCTTGATCAGATGGGCCATTGAGCTGAGATGGAATTTAATTCAGATAAATATGAGGTGCTGCATTTTGGGAAAGCAAATCGTAGCAGGACTTAATGGTAAGCTCCTTGGGAGTGTAGCTGAAAAAAGAGACCTTGGAGTGCAGGTTCACAGCTCCTTGAAAGTGGAGTCGCTGGTGGATAGGATAGTGAAGAAAGTGTTTGGTATGCTTTCCTTTGTTGGCCAGAGTATTGAGTTCAGGGGTTGGGAGGTCATGTTGCAACTGTATAGGACATTGGTTAGACCACTGTTGGAATATTGCGTGCAATTCTGGTCTCCTTCCTATCGGAAGGATGTTGTGAAACTTGAAAGGGTTCAGAAAAGATTTACAAGGATGTTGCCAGGGTTGGAGGAGTTGAGTTATAGGGAGAGGTTGAACAGGCTAGGGCTGTTTTCCCTGGAGGGTTGAAGGCTGAGGGGTGACCTTATAGAGGTTTACAAAATTATGAGGGGGATGGATAGGATAAATAGGCAAAGTCTTTTCCCTGGGGTGGGAGAGTCCAGAACTAGAGGGCATAGGTTTAGGGTGAGAGGGGAAAGATTTAAAAGAGACCTAAGGGGCAACCTTTTCATGCAGAAGGTGGTACGTGTAAGGTTTGAGCTACCAGAGGAAATGGTGGAGGCTGGTACAATTGCAACATTTAAGAGGCATTTGGATGGGTATGTGAATAGGAAGTGTTTGGAGGGATATGGGCCGGGTGCTGGCAGGTGGGACTAGATTGGGTTGGGATATCTGGTTGGCATGAATGGGTTGGACCTAAAGGTCTCTTTTCGTGCGGTACATCTCTCTGACGCTATGACTTTGTAACAAGAGAGAAACAAGCCATTGCCCCTTAACATTTAATGGCATCATCACAGTTTTGTGTAAATAATATAAAGATTCTCATTTATAAGTCAATGTTTTCACTTCTAGACAATGTTGACTATTGTGAATTTTTAACATCGTTCGTCTTTGTTCTTCCTGATCCAACTATGTCAATTGGATTTATTTTGTACGCATGACAAATAATTGTTTTGGAGAAGGTTATTTTCCACTTCATTGTATCAGTGTTCATTTTGGATTACTGTGAACTTGCACTGTAAGCAAATACGTAGATTGATGTATATGTATTTGGTGTCAGCGGGCTTTGTCTATTGCATGCCTATTCATTCTAGGTTTAATTGAAAGTATTCTTTAAAATCTGGGTTGGAATATTTTAGCTGTGAAAAGATGCTGGATGGGTTTGGATTGTTTTCGTTTTGCAGAGAAGGCTGAAAGAGAACCCGATAGAGGTGCATACATTCTGAGCGGCATAGGCAGGGTGGATATGAAGCAGCTGTTTCACTTAGATGAAGGGATCACAAGGGGAATAATTATAAGGTGAAGGGCAGGAGGTTTAGGGGGGATTTGAGGAAAGATATTTTCAGCCAGAGAGAGGTGAGAATCTGGAATGAAGCGCCTGGGGCATGTGGTAATTGATGTGCTACTTTTGAAAATTATGTGGATGCGTTCTTGAAATGTCATAACATTCAAGGCTATGGGTCTAGTGCTGAAAAGTGGGTTAATGTAGATGGGTTGGCGCAGACGTGAAAGCTGTTCTGTGCTGAATCACTTTCTGAATGGCTGCCTATTCCTCTGTTTTGATTGCTCCAATTCACCTGCACTTGTGAAGGGGTATACCTGTACTGGACTATATGGGGCTCTGACTGCAAGGTAGAATGTGATTGGTCCAAGATGGGGGAGTAGTGAGAGCAGTTTGAGCAGAACTCCGGCTTCCGTTTTCACCCTCTCCATTTTTCCTTCAATGGCTGCCTCTGCAAGAGCTGGAGAGGTCTTTGTAGTATTTCTAAGAACCATTAACTAACTTTATTCCATTCTACTTTAACTGGTAACTTGGATCTGTAGGCTATCAGTGAGAGCTCACATTCACTTGCATGTCTGTTGTAATATAAATTGTGGGATTTAAATGTATAAAATTTAAATGCCATTTGGTGTGAGTTTGACTTTCTGGTTTTGAGTTAGTAACATATGGATTTTCTCTGTATATGAAGTTAACTAACTTGTAAATAGTTTTGCAACCTTGGTGACTTCTTTCAAAAATAGCTTTTGAAGCCTGGCTGCAGTGTGAATGGATGTGCCTGATTCATGGACTTTTGTTTATTAGATTATTTTGCAACTCAGCATGGTAAATATTGGAGCCTTAAAGGTTTATTAGAGTTCTGAAATTTGTTTTATTTTAAGCTTAAGGGAAACACCCATAATGGAGAGACTTTTAGTTTCACTTTCGACTTTGAGAGGGGCAGTCCTGTGAAGACTTTGATGTGGAGGTGCCAGTGTTGGAATGGGTTGGACAAAACCAAAAGTTACATGACACCAGGTTATATTCCAACAAGTTTGTTTGAAATCACAGTCTTTCAGAATGCTGCTCCTTTGCTCCGATAGCTTGTGATTTCAAATAAACCTGTTGGACTATAACCTGGTGTTGTGTGACTTCTGACTGTAAAGACCTTGGAATAGGATGGCTGAGTGGAAAGGTGCTCCTAAGAAGGGTGTACTAAATTAGATTACCTTGGGCTGAAGAGTGAATGTTAGTTCAATATTAGAAGTGTTGAGACTGAAATGCTGAAGCGTTTACTTAAAGCTGTGTACAGCAAAGCTCAGGTTTGTGGCTGCTCAAAGAAGAAGCCATCACGATTCCAGTTTAAAATCTGAAGTTGTAAGTGACTTAAGCCGATAGAGCTGTTAGATACAGGGACTATAGTGTGAGTATTATACAAGTAGTGTTTTGGGAACAGTAATGGGATGTGTTTTGGGTGTGTGCAAAAACTGTTTTGCTTCTTTCAACTTATGAAGGAGTATTTTGGGATTACTGGGATAATACTTTTACTTTGTGTTTAAAGACTTTGAATTTTGTGTGCTAAGTAGATTGTTTGGATTATTCTATTTTATCTTCATTCCTTCCAAAATACTTCCCTTTCATTGCTAAAGTAAAACCTGCACAATGCGCTTATATTTCAATGAAAGACAACTTTGTTAGATCATATTTTTATTTGTTATGATTTTAACAAGCCAGGTTCCTGTCTGGAATCTGACTTGTCTAGTCACAACATCAGCTGGGATCACATTGTTTGACTTGAGATTGGGAAGTGGAAATTAATGCTGTTTGTCACATTGATTACGGGTTATTTGTGCCTTTTTAAAACCAGTTAAAACTGGCTACTATTTGTAATGCAGGAATGAGGAATTAAAATTGTCAGCCAAGTAAGTTAGATAAGAAGCAAATGACTACACAGCATATCTAAGAGCAGGTCGTCCACATTTAAATACCCATGGTTTCTGTTTACTTTGCCGACAGCCTTTCATAATAGATCTACTTTCAAAGGGACACTATGGAAGTCTTGATTTTCAGGGAAACAGGTGGTACTTTCAAATTGATGCTGAACTATTTATTGTATTTACAGTAAAATATTTAAAGTGCACATTGTCATTACCAATGCTAAAATTGCAATTTAAGCAGCCCCAGGCTTGATAATATGAATGATAGAGAATATTCCTTTTCCTAGAGGAAATACTCCAGACTGAAATATTTTCTGTTTTCACTCTCTATCACTCAGTTCATAGATGGATGGAAAGAAGTGGGAAAGATAATGTTTGGAAGGGGCCAGTGTGCAGGTATAGAATCATAGCCTCTACCTGCACTGTAGGGAATTTATTTGGCCCATCGAGTCTGCACTGACCCTCCGAAGAGCATCCGATTTCTACCCACAGCCCCACTTAACTTGCACTTCCCTGGACACAATGGGCAATTTAGCATGGCCAATCCACTTAACTTGAATATACAGTAATAGAGATAAACAGCATGGAAACAGACCCTTCAGTCCAACTTGTTCATGTTGACCAGATATCCTAAATAAATCTAGTCCCATTTGCCAGCATTTGGCCCATATCCCTCTAAACCCTTCCTATTCATATACCCATCCAGATGCCTTTTAAATGTTGTAATTGTAACAAGCTCCACCACTTCCTCTGGTAGCTAATTCCATGCATGCACCACCCTCTGTGTGAAAAAGCTGCCCCTCCCTCAGGTCCCTTTTAAATCTTTCCTCTCTCACCTTAAACCTATGTCCTCTAGTTTTGGACTCACCGATGCCAGGGAAAAGACTTTGTCTATTTACCCTATCAAAGCCCCTCATGATTTTATAAATCTCTATAAGGTCCTCCACACTCCAGAGAAAATAACCCTAGTCTATGCAGTCGCTACCGATAGCTCATTCCCTCCAACCCTGGCAATGTCCTTGTAAATGAACTCTTTCAAGTTTCATAACATCCTTCCTGTAGCAGGAAGCTCAGAATTGCACACAGTATTCCAAAAGTGGCCTAACCAATGTCCTGTACAGCTGCAATATGACATCCCAACTCCTATACTCAATGCTCTGACCAATAAAGGAAAGAATACCAAATACATTCTTCACTATCTTATCGACCTTTGACTTCACTTTCAAGGAACTATGAACCTGCAATCCAAGATCTCTTTGTTCAGCAACACTCCCCAGGAGCTTAGTATAAGTTCTGCCTTAATTTGCCTTTCCAAAATGCAGTACCTCACATTTATCTAAATTAAATGCACTCCATCTGCACTCCTTGGCCCATTAGCCCATCTGATCAAGGTTCCATTGTACTTTTGAGGTAACCTTCTTGGCTGTCCACTACACCTCCAATTTTGGTGTCATCTGCAAACTTACTAACTACACCTCCTACGTTCACATTTATATAAATGCAGTGGACCCAGTACCAATCCTTGTGGCACACCATTGGTCACAGATCTCTGGCATGAAAAACAACCCTCCACCACTACCCTCTGTCTTCTACCTTTGAGCCAGTTCTGTATCCAAATGGCTACTTTTTCATGTATTCCATGTGATCTCACCTTGCTAACCAGTCTACCATGAGGAACCGTGTGAAATGCCTTATTGAAATCCATATGGATCACATCAACCATGATTCCACTTTCAAGGAACTAAGAACCTGCACTCCAAGGTGTGTTTATTCAGCAACACTCCCCAGGGTTTTATTATTGAGTGTTTAAGTCCTTCTTTCTCCCCATGTCTGCATGGGCTTCCCCCCATTGCCCAAAGTGCAAACTCCAATTTGACAGTTACCCAAGGCTGGAATTGAAACTGGGTCCCTGGTGCTGTAAGGCAGCAGTGCTAACCACTGAGCCACTGTGCCACCCAAAGGTGAGTAGAAATTAAAGGGACAGGAGTAGATCATCTGATATGTTGCTTTATCCATGGATTCCCTGAGACATCAAGCATCTGTCTATCACAGAGATCTTGATCGATTAGGACAATGGTCTGAGGAGCGGAAGATGGAATTTAATTTAGTTAAATATGCATTTTGGTAAAGTAAACAAGACAGGACTTATACAATTAAAAGTATAGTCTTGGGTAGTCATGTTGAGGCTGTACAGAATGTTGGTGAGGCTTCTTATGGAGTACTATGTCCAATTCTGGTTGCCCTGTTATTGGAAGGATATTACCAAGCTGGAGAGGGTTCAGAAATGATTTACCAGGATGTAAGGTTTGAGTTAAAAGGAAAAGCCCAATAGGCTGGCACTTTGTTCACTGGAGCCTAGAAGGGTGAGGTGTGACTTTGTAGAGGTTTTTAAATGGCAGGTATCTTTTCCCTATGGTGGGGATTTCAAGAGTAGGGGCATATGCTTAAGGTGAGAGGAGAAAGATTTAAAAAGGGTGTGAGGCAACGTTTTTCCACAGTGATGTAAAATGCTGTGTGGAAGGAAATTCCAGAGGAAGTGGTGGATGTGAGTACAGTTACAATATTTAAAAGACATTTGGATAAAAGAGGTTTGGAGGGATATGGGCCAAGTGCAGGCAGATGGGACTAGTTTAGATTAGATTAGATTACTTTACAGTGTGGAAACAGGCCCTTCGGCCCAACAAGTCCACACCGACCCGCCGAAGCGTAACCCACCTAAACCCCTACATTTACCCCTTACCTAACACTACGGGCAATTTAGCATGGCCAATTCACCTGACCTGCACATCTTTGGACTGTGGGAGGAAACCGGAGCACCCGGAGGAAACCCACGCAGACACGGGGAGAACGTGCAAACTCCACACAGTCAGTCGCCTGAGGCGGGAATTGAACCCGGGTCTCTGGCGCTGCGAGGCAGCAGTGCTAACCACTGTGCCACCGTGCCGCCCACGGTATTATAGTCGACAGGGACTGATTGAACTGAAAAATCTGTTCCTATGCTGTATGACTCTATGACTTTATTACTCTATCTGAAATTATGGAGATTTAACAACCCTCTGAGGCAGTGAATTCCAATGATTCACAACCCATTGTGTGAAGAAATTTCTTCTCATCTTAGCCTCTTATCCAGAGACTACCCTGACACTTTGTATTCTTTCAGTATACAAATCCTTTTAGAATCTTGTACATTTCAATGAGGTAACCTTTCATTCTGCTAAGGTCCAGAGTATATAAGTCCAATTTTCTTTGAATCCTCAATAATCACTTCACCCCAGAGATGAATTTATCGAACCTCCAATGTAAGTAAATATTTTCTTAAACATAATGACCAAAAACACACAGCGTACGCCAGATATTCAAAGGGAGCAAGGGATAAACAAGGAAACTACAGGCTGCTCCCTTTAACCTCAGTGGTGGGGAAACTATTGGAAGCAATTCTCAGGGACATAACTTGCCTACGTTTGTAGAGGCAGCGATTAATCAAGAGCAATCAGCATGGTTGTGTTCAGGGAAGATCATGTCTGACCAAATTTATTTAATTTTTCTCAGAGGTTATCAGGTGTATAAATGAGGACGTACACCTCTTACTTGGACTGCAGCAAGGCTTTTGATTAAGGCCCTCATGGGAGACATAGCAAAGATGAGAGCCTATGGGATACAAGCAAGTTTCGCAAATTGGATCCATAGTTGGCTGACTGGAAGAAAGCAGAGGGTGATGGTTGAGGATTGTTTTTCGGTTAGAAGGCTGTGTTCAATGAGGACCCACAGGAGTCAGTGATGAGGCCCTTGCTGTTTGTGGTTCATATAAATGATTTAGATGTGAAAGTAGTAGGGATGATCAGTGAGTTAACATATGATACAAAAATTGGTGGAATGATAAATAGTGAAGTGGATAACTTAGAGTCTAAGAGAATGGGCTAATCAGTAGCAAATAGAATTCAATATGGATAAGTGTGAGGTGATACACTTTGGAGCATAAACAAGGGAAAGGAATACAGGAAGAATGGTAGGACCCTGGAAAACACAGAGGATCAGAGGGACCTTAGTGTGCATGTCCAACAGTCCTCTAAGGTATCAGGACAAGTGGATAAAGTGATTGAGGCTTAGAGTTTAAAGAGAAGGGGTGGGTTATGCTGAAATTGTATCAAATATTAGTAGGGCCACAGCCTAAGTATTGTGTGCAGTTCTGGAATCTAATATTATCGGAAGGGTGTGATAGCACTAGAGACCGTACAGAGGAGATTTACCAGGATGTTGCTTGGACTGGAGAGTTTTATTTATGAAGCAAGATTGGATAGACTATTTCAGAGCAGAAGAGATTGAGAAAGACATAATTGAAACATATAAAATTATAAGGGGCAGAGATAGGAAAAATTGTTCTCCCTTGCTGCATGGCCAATGACCATAGATTTAAGGCAAGGGGCAGAATGTTTACAGGAAATGTGGGGAAAAGCGTTGTTTGGAATCTGGAACTCTGTTTGTAACGGTGGTAGATGCAGAAGCCCTCATAACACTTAAGATGTATTTAAATGTGTACTTGTGACGACAAGGCATACAAGGTCGAGTGTTGGAAAATGGGATTAGAATGGTTAGGTGATTGCTTTTGACCAAGGTAGATGCAGTGGGCTGAAGGACCTTTCTCCATGCTGTAAAAGTTGCCATTATCCTACTGGACAATTCGGCTGTTCTTTTGTTAGAGTGGTGCTAGTTTAACACAAGGGTTACCGCACCTAAGGTAAGCTGATAGATTGAGAAGGAGAGACCTTTATGGTAACGTAAGCCAGTACATGATTTGGACCTATGCTGTTGGTGTCACTCTGTATTGCAAACTAGCCTTTCACACCAATTTAGCTAACTGACCCCCAGATTTCTATAAGTATGACTCATGGTAGATCCAGTTTACAGCAGAGAAGTGAACTGATATATTTTGATAGAATGAATAAGAAGAGGCAATGTCAACCGAAGGGTGCAATTCCAAAAAGGATACCGGAACAGGGAAATTCGGGCTGTGTGTGCACGTCATTGAATGAGTATGTTTGTATTTATGTATGTAGGAGGGTGGATGCTGAAAGTGGTAAAATTAGCATACATGGTCCTGACTTTGTATAAAATTCCAAAGCAAAGAAGTTACAATTAATATTTGTAGGGCAGTGGAGTATTGTGTCCAGTCCTGGGATCTGGACTTTAAGAAAGATTTGAAAGCTTTAGAGGGGATGTGTTACTGATTTCTGAGAGTATTTCCCACTGTCTTTCTCCCCTTTGAAGAAAAAGTAGCCAGACCCTTGAAATCATCCTGAAGCCTCAACACTCACCACAACTTAATTGAGCTGTTCTTCCCCACCCTAACTTGTATGTGTGTGCCTGAAAAGTCAATATTTTATCATTTGATTTAATCTGGGTTGTGTACAACCAAAGCTAACCTACATTTTCTTTAAAATTCAAGAAAAACAGTCTGCCTGTGACTTTTCTGATCGGAACAGGTAGCCAGTTAAACACACACTGTATGGTGGCTCAGTGGTTAGCACTGCTGCTTCACAACGTCAGGGATCGGGGTTCAGTTCTAGCTGCGGGCGACTGTCTGTGTGGAGTTTGCACATTCTTCCTATGTCTGCATGGGTTTCCTCCCACAGTTGAAAGATGTGCAGGTTAGGTGAATTGGCCATGTAAAATGGCCCACAGTGTCCAGGGATGTGAAGGCTAAGTGCATTAATCAGGGAAAATGTAGAGTTCAAAGTTTGTGAGAAGATTTGTAGCTTAGGTGCGCGTTGTTGTGGTTCTGTTCACCGAGCTGGGAATTTGTATTGCAGATGTTTCGTCCCCTGTCTGGGTGACATCCTCAGTGATTGGGAGCCTCCTGGGAAGCGCTTCTGTGATGTTTCCTCCGGCATTTATAGTGGTTTGTCTCTGCCGCTTCCGGTTGTCAGTGGCCGGTATATTGGGTCCAATATACGAAACGGCTGCAACACAAATTTCCAGCTCGGCGAACAGAACCATAACAAAATGTAGAGTAATAGGGTAGGGGAATGGGTCAGGGTGGGATTCTCTTTGAAGGGTCGATGTGGACGTATTGGGCCAAATGGCCTGTGTTCACACTGTCGGGATGCTATGATGAGAATTGACAAGAGTATCTCTTGTAGTCAAATAGAGTGGAAAAAGAGGAAGCCATTTGGTTCCTCCTTAGCTGATCATAACACTAGGTGCATCGTTTTTATAAACAACTGAGTCTTTGAATTTAAATGACTTGCTTTGATCTTGTAACCATCTTTAACTTTGGGATTCTTTGTATGCAACAAGTGGTCATGGGTAAACGTGATGTTGACCTGCTCTATTTGGTTTGGTAGTCCAATAGTTGGATGTTAATTCCCTGACACAATGAAAAATCGATTGATAAACCTCCTTCTCAAACCTCTAGGTACGTGATACTTTTCTCTGAATTGTAATGTTAAAATTCATCCATATGTCTCAACATTGCAGCACTTGTTGCACCAAAAGGCAGCGGCAACATTTCCAGTTTTTTTTTTCATTTTCAGCCTCATGTAGATGAAGCCAAACGAGCAGTGGGAAATATAAAGCCAGAATCACTCTCAGAAATCCGGTCACTACGAATGCCACCTGATGTCATCAGGGATATTTTGGAGGGAGTGTTACGTTTGATGGGTATTTTTGATACCTCATGGGTCAGCATGAAAAGGTGAGGATTTTTGAGGTATTAATCCATATTGTATTAGACAATCAGGATGTTGTATTGTTCATGTTCAAATGCTGCATTTATCGAGTGTACCATCATCTCTCATGTTCAAATGCAGCATTTGAACATGAGAGATGATGGTACAAAGGATAATTGTAGACATTTCATTTTGTGTCTGTATAAAACATACTAAATTGAGGATGTTTTGAATTAGAAAAATTCCCCTATTTTCATCTACTGGCAATGGTATGTGATATGATGGCCACTTGAATAGTTAAAGTTGGAAGGTTTTTCTTTGCTGTGCCAAAGTAGCTTGGTTTCATTGTCAACTAATTTTTTTCTTGCTACCAAAGTGTGACATTCTCAATTCCAGTAAGTTTTCTTGTGGTCTGTAATCAAGATTGGATCAAATAATATAATTTAAGGATATATTTTTAGTCTGTTCTTCATTTAACGTTATTCCTATCTTACAAAATTATAAGAAGCTACTGTTTGATTTTTAGAATGTAGTTTAAATTGTATTCATTCCCTGCTCAAGGCTTCCCTCTATCTGGCCTCTTCCTCCCGTAGATGGACTCCAGAGAACCCATCAAGTTGTATTCAGAATTAAGGCTTGTTGATGATTCTTGTAGCCTGGGTTGATGAGGTCAATTGTAAAATCCCAGACCTGTGTCTCTTTTTTTTGTTTCAGATTTCCAACATTTGCAGTACTTTGTTTATCTTCATCTCAGTATTAGTTCTTCACTTTGAATTAAAAGAACAATTGTAGAAAGGACAAAATCACTTTTTTGTGCATATAATTAAGTGGTTTTGCATTAGCTGAACAAGTTGTTTCCCATGCTAATATGCATGTTTATATTTGAAACCAATGCGATGTAGCCTGATTTTAGGTGTTATAGAGTCACAGAGTCATTCATCCTGGAAACAGACCCTTTTGGTTCAACTAGTCCATGCTGACTATGTTCCCAAACTAAACTAGTCCCACTTGCCTCAGATTGGCACATATTCCTTCAAACCTTTCTTATTAATATACTTTTCTAAATGTCTTTTAAATGTTGTAACCATACCTGCATCCACCACTTCCTCTGGCAGTTTATTCACACAACCATTGTGTCTAAAACAAAAGTTGCCCCTCATTTTCTTTTTAAATCTTTCTCCTCTCACCTTAAAAATGTGCTCCTAGTTTTGAACTCCCCCACCCTCAGGCAAAGACTCTTGCTATTCACCTTGTTTATGACTCTCACGATTTTAAAAACCTCTATAAGGTTACGCCTCAACCTCCTGTACTCCAGTGAAAAATTGTCATGGTTCTGCTCGCCGAGCTGGGAATTTGTGTTGCACACATTTCGTCCCCTGTCTAAGTGACATCCTCAGTGCTTGGGAGCCACCTGTGAAGCGCTTCTGTGATGTTTCCTCCGGCATTTACAGTGGTTTTTTCTCTGCCGCTTCCGGTTGTCAGTTCCAGCTGTCCGCTGCAGTGGCTGGTATATTGGGCCCAGGTCGATGCGTTTGTTGATAGAATCTGTGGATGAGTGCCATGCCTCTAGGAATTCCCTGGCTGTTCTCTGTTTGGCTTGTCCTATAATAATAGTGTTGTCCCAGTCCAACTCGTGTTGCTTGTCATCTGTGTGTGTGGCTACTAAGGATAGCTGGTCGTGTCGTTTCGTGGCTAGTTGGTGTTCATGGATACGGATCGTTAGCTGTCTTCCTGTTTGTCCTATGTAGTGTTTTGTGCAGTCCTTGCATGGGATTTTGTACACTACGTTGGTTTTGCTCATGCTGGGTATCGGGTCCTTTGTTCTGGTGAGTTGTTGTCTGAGAGTGGCTGTTTGTTTTTGTACTGTTATGAGTCCTAGTGGTCGTAGTAGTCTGGCTGTCAGTTCAGAAATGTTCTTAATGTATGGCAAAATGTCCCATTTTAATCCCAGTGAAAAATGTCCCAGCCTATCCAGCCTACTTTTCTAACTCAAACCTTCCATTCCTGGCAACATCATGGTTAGTCTTTTCTGAACCTTCTCCAAATTAAAAACATTCTTCTTATAGCAGGGTGACCAGAACTGCTCACAGTACTCCTGAAGAAGCCTCATCAATGTCTTGTACAACCTCAACATGACGCTCCAACTCCTATACTCTGTGGTCTGAACAATGAAAACAAGTGTGCTAAAAGCCTTCTTAACCACCCTATTTATTTGTGACACAAATTTCAAAAAATTATGTACCTATGTTCCCTAGATCTCTCTGTTTTACCTCTCACTACCTTGCTCAGCTCAGTGTTTTAAAGGGTCAACAGAAGAATCTTTGTATTTGTTGAATGTTCTTCTTAGGAAAAGATTTCAAACACCTCTGGTATAAATAAACAAATATTCAATGGAGTAATATCTGAAGCCAAATAATGCATTCTATTTATTAGTTGAAGAAAGTGGTTGCTTTTTGAAAATGGTTAAATGTACTTTAGCTCTTTTATTTAAAAAAAGGCTTGATACCAATTATTTCTCCACACAAACAAAACATATTTTACACAAAATAGTTTGTAATATAATGAGGTGTCAATGCCTGATTTGAAAGAACATGGCACTTTAACATTTGATTTTGATTATCACAGTTTCTTGGCAAAACGGGGAGTGAGAGAAGAGATAGCAACTTTTGATGCCTGGAATATCAGCAGAGAAATACGAGAGAGTGTAGAAGGACTCTTACAGAAAAACAGTGCTTCATTTGACCCTAAGGTATAATTGATAATAGAAGGTTGTTTTATGTAAGTTTATTAGAAATAATTAAGTGAATGACAGTTGGAAAATAAAACAATTAATGCTGTTTGTTCATTTAGTTTTCTTGACATCAGAATGAACCATGATTTTTGTTTTTATATTGCTAGAAACTCTTGCAGTTGTAATAATCTGAAGTTCAAATTTATTTTGTTTGTATTGTGTGAAATCTGTTAAATGTGCTATGAATTTGATAATTAATTTACAGAATGCCAAGCGCGCCAGTGCTGCAGCTGCTCCATTGGCTGCATGGGTCCGAGCTAATGTGAAATATTCATATGTGCTGGAGAAGATTCAACCTCTTGAAAAAGAACAGGCTGCATTAGTTGAGTGAGTACTTAAAGATTGTGTCAATAATTCTTCTCTATATATTTTATTGATTTATGTTGCTTGATTCTCATCTTTGTGAAGTATTTCCTGTTGTCTGTGTTCAAAGTGGAGGGGAAATCTGTATGGTAGTGTACCATCTGCTCATTATTTGCATGCAGAATAATTGATGTCAGGGATTGAATTACAACGGTATAGAATAATGGAGGAAATGTCAGTCATATACTAAATCTTGTGGGAAACCCAAGGGCTTTATAAATAAAAACAAACCTGAACTTAGACACCAGATTATGGGATATGACTTACTATCTGACATCTGTTACTAAATAGATATATACTGCTCACATTTTAAGTACAGCTCTTCAATATTGTTGAAGAGAAAGAAAGTTGCCAATGATGCTCATCTTGCACTGTTCAGGAAATGTGAAAGAATGCCAAATTTCTGACAAACACAACATTAAATACAGCATTTTATATACCACAGGGTTAGGAGTTGCTGATTTGTTGGTTACTCGATTCTCATTGTCCAAAGCATACTTTCAAATGCAGGATATATATTGTCTGTCAACCAAAGGAATATGTTCAAGCTTTGTGCCATTTCTGCTGAAGAGAAGCATGTAATTCCCTAATATTTTCTCTCTGTCAATGCTTTGTCCAAGCATGCAAAAGAACTTGGAACACTGGGACAGGAGGAGGCCCTTTGTCTCAGCTGTTCTATTCAATAAGATCATGGAAGATGTAGTTGTGGTCTTAACTGCATTTTCCTGTCTGCTTATCATAACATCTGATTCCTGTATTAAAAAAAATTACTCTTTAAATGAATTCAAAGACCCAAACTTCCCTCTCTGCTTTCTGCAAAAGGGGATTCAACATACTCATGATCTCTAATGGGAAAAAAGCATCTCCTTATCTCTGTCTTATAAGGAAGATCTCTTATTCTTAGGCTGTACCTGCTTCCTCTTGTCTGCTGCACAACACATTACTCAATAAAATCACCATTTCTAAATGCCAGTGTGTATAGGCCTAACCTTTCTTTATAATATAATGCCCTTCATTCCAGGAAAGAATCAATTGAACTCTCTCTGAATTGGATCTAACATACCCTTTTTCAAATAAGGAGATCAAAGTTAGCATCCCTTGTCCATAGTATAACTTGTTCTGACATTTTGAAATGTAGCATTCTTGCTTTTATCCTGATGAGTGACAGATGAAAAGCTTTAACACCATGTCTCAATTCTGAGTAATATAACATTTAAAATCAAGTTTAATAAATTTTGTAAAATTTCAAGGTTTCTTGCCATGGCGTTTCTTGTAATTTTTAATGTAGTGGTAAATAATGGCTAAAATTATGCAGTGATAACAATAAAGCAACTAGTGGGAAATAAATGAACTGATGACAACTTCCACACTTGCAGTATTAAAATATCATGGAAAGCCATTTCTAGAATTGAGTTGTTTAATTTATTTGTATTTGATGGATAAGTTAGGAGATCTCAAACAAGTATGCCATTTTAGATCGTGGTCGTAGTGAACAGCTAGCACAAGCTAAGTTTTATATTCACATTCATGAAAGGCAAGAGATAAGCATCATTCCTAGGAGACACAAGCAAGTCTTTGAGATAATTGATCAAACTGACTGAAAAACTTGACACATTTGTGATATTCGGCAGTCGTCAAACTGATCATGTGCTGGAGACTGGATAGTGTCAAGGCAGCTTCTTTACATGAAAAGAATATAAAACAACTTACTTCACAGCAAAAATTTGGCTTGTTCAGAGAGGACGATTGATTTATGTTGAAAAGTTGAGATGGAGGTTGATCATGTTCCTGTCTGATCTTCGGACGTGTCCATGTAAAAGGGTTGTCTTGTGATTGCAGAAATCTTACACATACAGTTCTTACAGTTTTTTTTGCGTACTTTGCTTTATTGAAGAACATTGGGTATATTCTGTTGTTGGAACCACCTTGATTATTTGATATCTAAAGCTGATGGACCAGGAAAAGTGGAAATAAAACCCTACAGATGCAAATTGAATCCAGTAGCAGGGGCTCAGGTCAAACTGTCCTAAATAATGTTGAGCTTTGAATGTTGTTGTGGCTCCATTTTAATTATGACACATTCTGAGAGTGTTATAATGTTCTCCAGGTAAAATGAGGCCTGCATCTGAATATAGGCAAAAGTGAGGACTGCAGATGCTGCAAACCCGAGTTCAGATCAGAGTGGTGCTGGAAAAGCACAGCAGGTCAGGCAGCATCCGAGGAGCAGGAAAATTGACGTTTCGGGCAAAAGTCCTTCATTTGGAATACAGGCAGAAAGCCTCCAAGGTGGAAAGATAAATGGGGGGTGGGGCTGGGGAGAAGGTAGCAAAGTGTTCCGAGGTGGAAGATGAGGCGTTCTTCCTCCAGGCGTCGGGTGGTGAGGGAGCGGTGGTGGAGGAGGCCCAGGACGTGCATGTCCTTGGCAGAGTGAGAGGGGGAGTTGAAATGTTGGGCCACGGGGCGGTGGGGTTGATTGGTGCGGGTGTCCCGGAGATGTTCCCTGATGCACTCTGCGAGGAGGCGTCCAGTCTACCCAATGTAGAGGAGAACGCATCGGGAGCAACGGATACAATAAATGGCATTGGTGGATGTGCAGGTGAAACTTTGATGGATGTGGAAGGCTCCTTTGGGGCCTTGGATGGTGGTGAGGGAGGAGGGGTGGGTGCAGGTTTTGCAATTCCTGTGGTGGCAGGCGAGGGTGTCAGGACGGGAGGGTGGTTTGCTGGGGGCTGTGGACCTGACCAGGTAGTCATGGAGGGAATGGTCTTTGCAGAAATCGGAAAGGGGTGTGGAGGGAAATATATTTCTGGTGGTGGGGTCTGTTTGGAGGTGGCGGAAACGTTGTCGGATGATGAGGTTAATGCGAAGGATGGTAGGGTGGAAAGTGAGGACCGGGGGGTTCTGTCCTTTTTACAGTTGGAGGGGTGGCGTTTGAGGACGGAGGTGTGGGATGTGGATGAGATGCGTTGGAGGGCATCTTCAACCACGTGAGAAGGTAAATTGTGATCTCGAAAAAAGGAGGCCATCTGGTGTGTTCTTTGGTGGAACTGATCCTCCTGGGAGCAGTCTGTGGTGGAACTAGTCCTCCTGGGAGCAGTCTGTGGTGGAACTGGTCCTCCTGGGAGCAGTCTGTGGTGGAACTGGTCTTCCTGGGAGCAGTCTGCATCTGAATATGTGGAAAAGGCAAGAGTGTAACTATTGTATTAAGTATTCAGGAATGATACCACGATTCTTTTATATCATTGCTGTAACTTATCAATTTGATAATCTGATGATATAAAAGATACAACATTCTGTTTAATGATGGTTTGCATAAGTTTCTCATACCAAAGTGATTTTCAGCATGTCTTCAGCATTTTATCTTTTTCTTGACCAGAAACCTAAGTAAAACGGAAGAGAGGAAACAGAATCTGGAAGTCAAGCTCTGCAGTGTGGGACGCAAAGTGGCTGAACTTAAGGAAAAGTAAAAGTTTATTTGAAGATATTTTTCAGAATTAAAATTTAATATGATAATATTAACTCAATATTAATATTAACCATAACAGAACAGAGGACATGATATTTCCCATCTTATCAATAAGTTTCTTTGGAATGATCCGAAACTCAGACAGGATCAGTCTTTTCCCATAAATTTGTAAATTTCCTTTATTCCATTATTTAATATTACCTTTAAAAAAAAGAGCAATCGGCTGAATATTTTGGCCTCTGTCTCCATGAGGCTTAGTGGGTTTTTTTCAAATCTTCCCAAATTTACCACATTAACAAGCTACCACACCCCAATGGCACACTTCCATCCAGTGCCAGTTAGATTCTATCACTTGCTGTAGCTGGGAGAGCTCACCACTCCTGGGATATCCCAGAACAGATTGTCAGCCCTGGTACCAGTGCTACGTTTAAAAAGCTGTTATACACCTTGACAAACATTGGTAGTCCACAGCTGCCCTACACAGTTTGTCACATTTGTCCTGAACTTGTCAGAGAAGGGTAAATTGATGCCCTGTTTTGTGGCAGGGACTGGAGGTGCAGGGGTGAGGGCACAAGTCCGATACCGGTGCCAGCCTGGTTTGAAGTTACCACTTGGGTCAGTGTGATCCCTGCCATCTGGAGGTATGCTCAGCAGTGTAGGAAGAAGGTTATTTTCTGTTCTGACAGGTTAAGTGCCATCACTTTCTATCTGCTGCTACTTTACTCACTATATCTCTGCTGCTTCACCTGCCTTTCACCAAGGCTCATGCTCTACTAGTTTCACTATTACATGGAATATCATCCCCCACTCACTCTTATCCATTCCATATCACACATCTTCAAGATCTCTGTATTGCATACTTATTCAATTGAGAAGACTCTCCACCCTTCTATCTACATCAGCATTAAAGCTCTGCCACTCACATTTATCTTACTCATTCCCTCCCTTTCTCTTGTCCAGGGGGTAGAGAGTCCATAATAAAATAGGAAGAACCAAGAAAGGTGGTGGTGTACCTGACTTTCAGTTCCTTAGTCCCTACGAGGTGAGGCTCCTGTCCTTGACTGCTCTAAGCAGTCACTTGACCATATTTATGGTGCAGCTGTAACACCGATGTAACATGCTGAAGTGTAACTCCTGGACTAGTGACTGCTGACAACCAGAACAAGCTGCTTGGCTTTGTGTCTGTGCTAAAAGGCAAGGACGAGACAAGCAGAGGTGGTGTGAACATTCAAATAGACACAAGGTGAGTGAGTGCTTGGAGAGCAAGTGATCAGCCCCGGAGTACAGCTTGATCCAGTCTGGCCCAGCATGCAAAGTGTCCTTTGAGCAGAATCTCAATGAGAGGTTCAGGTTCTCTTCAAAGTGCAGCATTAAAATCCAGAAGTGTATTGCACGTGGAACAGAGTTGTTACGATGGTGCGGAGATACCGAGGTGTGTTGGATGCGAAGGTCTGTGGAAATGGCGTGCAAGTGTCCACAGAGCATGGCACATGCCTTGTGTGATTGGTGCCTGGTATCTAAGATGGTGGTTTAGAGGGCCAAGTGGTAAGCTAGAATTACCAAGTACCCATTCTGACTTTCATATTGGGAATTCTCTGTGCCTAGTTTCTGTCTGGCCATGATAGAATAGGAGAAAGTGAGGTCTGCAGATGCTGGAGATCAGAGCTGGAAATGTGTTGCTGGAAAAGCGCAGCAGGTCAGGCAGCATCCAGGGAACAGGAGAATCGACGTTTCGGGCATAAGCCTGAAGAAGGGCTTATGCCTGAAACGTCGATGCTGCATGATAGAATAGGAACCAGCGTATTAATGAGGTAAGATTTGATGTTCAAAGGTGTTACGACATGGGGTAAACCCCTCTGCTAAATTCAACCCGACACACAGAGAAGCTCACCTAGCGTCGTAATCTGTTAAATTTTGAGAGGCAAAGAACTCTCCCAGATTTCACTATTTAAAGTAAAAATTAACGATTTTATTATTTAAGTCCAACAGACAACACTAAAACCACAAGTAGTTACAACTTCTTTCTCTTAAACCTATCTTTTACCTCCCACTCTACAGTACTAGTCCGATTAAGAAAACACCCTGATTAAGATTTACATAAAGAAATCACGTTTCAAAACCAGCCAGCTTTGTCAATTCTCCTTTGTAGATTTTCCTCTATTTTGCTGGGTCATGTTTTCTTTGGTCTTCTGCTGCACAATCTTTCTTATGGACAGGTACTTTATAGAGAGCTAGCAGTCTGAACTTGTTGGTGCTCTTTGCAGTTCTAAGAGTATGGTCTTTTCTTTCTAAACTTTCTTTGCAAATTTGGGAATCATCTTCAAACCCCAGAACCTTTTTAGCAACTTTAAGAGCCATTTCTCTCACTTCTAATTTAAACTACCACAAGCCACCGAAATTAAACAAATTGTCTCACCTATGTTTTATTTAAAGATCTAGGACACTAACTGGCAAGTGTTTAAACCTTCATAACACAGGTAATAATCAATAATCGCCATTAATAGGCATTTTCCTGCTTCCCTCGTGAGAATTTCATTTGGACGCCAGATCCAAATGTCAAGGAAGTCCCCACTGGATTTCTCTCTCAATTCTGTCAGATTTCTCACCATAGCCCACATTATACAGGGCTTTATTAGATTTTGCCCAATGTCTACTTCAACCAGTCCTCATATCAAAATATTTCACACTTCAACATCCCTCTCTATGCAAAAACCTCTTCAAATTTAATCTGATTATTTCAGCAATGATTTGAAATCACTTATCCTTTGTCACTGATGGTCAGTGATCATTGCATTTTTAAATGCTTACTTATTTAGTGAATTAGTCAAAAACTGTGTCACCATTTGTTTAAATAGATTCCAGATCAGAACAACTGAAGCAGCTAAACTGGAAGCAGAAGTAAATAAAGCTCAGGAGACCATAGAAGCAGCTGAAAAACTGATACGTCAACTTGATGGGGAACACAGAAGGTGGAATGCACAAGTAAGCTTCATTCTTGAAATTTGCCAAAATCATTTAAATCGTTATCTCCTGGTCGTCTTTCAATTGTTATAATTTTCTTATGACCACATGATTTTATACTTCAAAATAGATATTTCCAATGTAATTAGGAAGTACATCTGACAATTTCGATAAGGCTAACAGCAAGATTTATTGCAGATTAATGGCATGGACAGAATCCCTTGTAAAGTTACTCCAAAACTTTTAATATTGTCTTCAGTGGTTAACACATAGTAAACCAATGGCTTTGTGTTTTTTTCTGTTAAAGATGCAATTTCAAATTGTGACTTCATCGAGAACTAGTAATTGTCATTGGGATTTTGGAGAAAATATAAAAATTACAACATGGAAATAAGCTTAGCTCAACATGTCACTATTAGAATTCACCCCCACAACAGCAATTGTGCTAATTATATATCCCCAATAGGAATGTATAAGAATGTGTGTTTTCTGACATTGAGCATCATTATCTGACGTAGAGTTCTGTTCAAAAATGATATATTTTTAGAGTTTTGTTATTAAGTTAAAATATTCAGAATCATTAGTTTTACTGAAATAAATGATCCCCATCTTCTGATAAAAATAAAGATTAAAACAAACTCTACTGTTCTTATGTGGTAAGACTTCAGTTTTAGTATTTGAAGTTACACTTCATTGTCAAAAATCACATTAGTGGCTGGAGGCCAGTTTTTGTTCATGTTTGAACAAATGCATGGATTTTGTTTTTGTCTTTCTGAACTTGACATGAAGGCAAATCGAAGGCTATTGTTTGCGTTATTGTGAAAAATAGTAAAAGATGCATGTTTCCATTTGGCAGTGCACATGCAGGAGAAATGTCACTTCAACTGAATTATTTTGTTCTTTTTACACTGTAATAAAGAAAATGAAAGAATGCAATAGTCCTAGGATTGACCAGCTCAAAATCCAAACAGGGAAATTGTACTAGCTCTCTGACGAGGCAGAGATGTGATTCAAGGCAGAAAAAGTCCTGTGACAATCGGCATTAAATCTGTCATTTTAAAATGATCAGAATTCTTGTAAAAACAATTGAGTCCTAAATGATGGGCATTTAATTTGTTTGAATTATTTTTGCACTCAAGTAGCTGTGCCATGATAGAAATGTGATAAGCACATTCTACATTTATGATTGTATTAAAATTATAAAAGTGGTCTTCCATTTAATACAATGACAAGCAGATTTTTTTCTTCCTCTGAGGGTATTTTATGTGGAATTCTCTTTCTCAGTAAGCAGTAGTGACTGGGTCATCAAATTTATTCAAGGTACAGTTAGATTTATAACATAGAAGAGAGTTAAGGATTGCAAGGGAAGTTGAGACGACAGTCAGATCATCCATGATCTTATTGAATGACAGAATTGAAGGTTGCAACTTTGACATGGTTGGCTATATTATTCTGCTCCAACTCCTTTCCAATATCATTCAGATAGTTGGGGTTACACTCACCTAGTCTCATTCTTGTACATCTAAACATGGCCAAAAGATAACCTACAATGGATTCTATTCCTATTCTTGTTTTTGAGTTGTTACTTCAGGTATTTTCCAGTGATATATTCTTGGGTCCTCCTAGCTCTCATGTACATGCTTCCAAATTGATAATTTATCACACCATTGGTTTGAGCTCTTCACTCTTTGCTAAATTATCATTTTACTTATCTGACTTCCAGTATTCCATGCCTTTTCTAGCATGCAGTCCTGTCACTTATTAACCTGTACTTTGAAGTGTACATTGGCTCCTTGTTAGGCCAGGAGGTCTGTCTGCCTCTCGATAAACCAATCTTAAACATTACAACACTTTGAAATAAATTTACTGTCATTATTCCAACTGTTGACAGTTCTGGCCCTGAGATGCCATGCCCTAGCCATGACCTCTGATCTCTCCCTCTCTAATTTCTCTCCCAGAACATTCATCATTTTAAAGATATGTATTGTCTAATTTTTATTTTAAAGTCTTATTTCCATTTTTATAATGCAAAGTATCTATGTAAACTTGTGCTGTAATTTCTATTCCTGCAGTGATGGCATTGCAGGTTTACAAGATAATTACAGATGAGGAATAGCATTCCTCTGATATTGGGAAGAATATCTGATATTAGTTTATTAATCAAGAAGGATCTACAATTTCCATGTCTTAGCATCTAATTATTTCCTAAATATATCCAAACCTTTTCCTGCTGTATTCTAAATGTCGGTCAGAAAGAATATTAATCCTAAAATTATCTTTAGTTTGAACTTACTCCTCATCTTATTTCCACATTTCAGTTCATAAGACCATAAGACATAGAAGCAGAAGTTAGGCCATTCAGCCTATCAAGTCTGCTCTGCCATTCAATCAAAGCTGATAAGTTTCTTAACCCCATTCTCCTGCTTTCTCCTTGTTCCCCTTGATACTCAGAACCTATCTATCTCAGTCTTAAATATACTCAATGACCTGGCCTCCACAGCCCCCTTAGGCAATAAATTTCATAGTTTCATCACTCTCTGGCTGAAGAAGTTTCTCTTTATCTCTGTTCTAAGATATCTTCCCTTTACTATAAGGCTACACCCTTTGGTCCTAGTGTTCCGGTCCTAGTCTCTCCTATCAATGGAATCATCTTCCCAACATCTGCTCTGTCCAGGCCATTCAGCATTCTGTATGTTTCAGTTAGATTCCCCCCTCTTCCTTCTAAACTTGTGAACCTCCTCTGAATACGGTCCTGGGCCAATACATCCTTCCTGAGATATGGGGCCCAAAACTGTGCACAATACTCCAAATGTGGTCTGACCAGAGTCTTATAGAGCTTCAGAAGTACATCTCTGCTTTTATATTCAACCTGCAAGTTTACCTTGAGAGGATCCTGGAGTAGAACTCACAAGTCTCTTTGCACTTCAAACTTCTGAATTTTCTCCCCATTTAGAAAATAGTCAGTGCCTCTATTCTTCCTACCAAAGTGTATGACCACACACTTTCCCACATTGTACTTCATCTGCCACTTCTTACACTCTCCTAACCTGTCCAAATACTTCTGCAGCCTCCCCTCCCCCTGAATGCTACCTGTCCCTCTACCTTTGTATCTTTGTATCATCTGCAAGCGTATCCACAATGCCCTCAGTTCCTTAATCTAGATTGTTATATATAAAGTGAGAAGTTGTTGGCCTAACACTGAGCCTTGCAGAACACCACTTATCACTGGCTGCCATCCTTAGAAGGACCCTTTCATCCCTACTCTCTGCTTTCTGCCAGACAGCTACGTTTATATCCATGCTAGCACCTTGTCTCTAAATATCGATCATAAAACATTTTTAGCCCAACACCATGGGTCCTTATCTTACTCAGTAGCCTCCTGTGTGGTACCTTGTTAAAAGCCTTCTTGAAGTCCATTTGGATGACATCCATTGGCTGTCCTTGGTCTAACCTGCTCATTACTTCCTCAAAGAATTCTAGCAGATTTGTCAAGAATGACCTCCCCTTGATGAAACCATGTGGACTTTGCCCTATTTTACCATACGCTTTCAAGTGTTCAGAAATCTCATCCTTCACAATGGATTCCAGGATCTTACCCACAACCAAGGTTAGGCTAATCAATATGTAATTTCCCGTCTTTTGCCTTAGTTGCTTTTTAAACATAGGTCTCACATTAGTGATTTTCCAGTCCTCTGGACCCTCCCTAATTCTACTAACTCCCCAGCCATGTCTTCGGCTATCTCTCTTAGAACTCTGGGGTGTAGTCCATTTGGTCCAGGTGATTTATCCACCTTCAGGCCATTCAGTTTTTCTAGCAATTCAATCAGGTTTCCATGCCATTTAGTATTTGTAAACATCAAAATCTCCTTTCAAGAATTACTTTCCAGTCTGAAATCCTTTCTGAGTTCCTCTCTTTAGCAAAGAAATCAGTACCGTGAAAGTTGAACTGCACAATGTGCATATCAAAAATCTAGATGCACAGATCAGTGATCTTGGCAGGATTTCTTTGTCCCATCATGACTTGTGTAGTTAGATTTTCAGTGGGAGAATCCTGGTATGAATATTGCATTGTAAATTAATGTCTTTCTAGTATAGAATTTGTGTGAAGCGAAAATATTTTAATTTCACTGAAACTACAAATCTTGTGTGAAGTTCTCTTAAGTTTTTAGTTAGTTTGTGACACATTAAATTTTATTTTTCCTTGGAAGAAAGCAAGTAATGCTCCTTATTAAGACACGGCTCTCTGGAAAAGTAATTTTATCATGTTATTGTGAGAAAATATTGTTAACAATTCTAGCATTTTGATTTAAAACTGCACACCCTTCTTTACTATTCGCAGTTGTTTGTTGGTGGCTCCACAATAATATAGCCCAAACCTATAGCCTTTTGCATATGGAAATCAGATGTGCTGATGCACGTGATGGAAGTCTTGACTTCCTAACCTTTTATAGGATTTACCTGAGAAGTTTCAAATTCCAATGAGGAATTGCCCTGCTCCCTGTGATTCTCTATTAAAGCCTTTGACTCTGAACTAAAGTAGGGGGATTCAGATTGTTCCGATGAATAGTTAACCAGAAATGACCAAAAAAGAAATCAAGTCTTACTCCAGGGTAACTCCAGAACCCATTCACAATAAGCCCTGTTGAACTTGCCTACTATACACCATCTCCCGATAGTAGGATAGGAGTAGATTGACTTGAATTAGCATTAGGATTACTGGGACGAGAAGTGATAAATTACCCTATTTTACTTCCATTAATTCACTACTTGCATTCACAACTGTATGAAAATTTTATGAAGATAGTACTGGGGTCTGCTGTGATTTCACACTCGATCAAACCCTCCTCTGAGATGGACCTTAACAGTTTGCATATCAAACATTTGGTCAGTATGCTATTTAAGATCATGTAAAGATGTCCATATGGGCAAAGCATCAGAAAGATCTCAGTACCTTTAGAACTGGGCCTTTAGGATGATAAGAGAAGGGCAGGAAATTGGAAATGAATGTTTCTAATTCCTCCTTTTACAAATCTTTCTAGGTAGCAGAGATTACAGAAGAGTTAAATACTTTGCCAAAGAGAGCACAACTGGCTGCTGGTTTTATCACGTATCTGTCTGCCGCTCCAGAAGATCAGAGAAAAGCCAGTTTGGAAGAATGGATGAAATCATCAGGCCTTCAAAGTAAATATCAAGTATATTTTTGTTAACATTTTCCAGTCACTGATCAATAAGCTGAAGTACCTTCTTGTGTCCTTTCTGTTCTACTACTCAAAAGGCTTTTATCCATATTTTCCTGGCATTTAATATTACTTAAGAAACCAGAGGAGCAAAATAAATTGCTTATTGTATTTCTCTTGTTTTGTAAACTAGCTTCCTACATTTTGAAATTTATGCTATTAGAACTCTGGACTTTCTATCTATAATACTGAATCTTTAGTAGTCAGAATTAAAACAGAATAATAAGTGTCAGATTATACCATAGAAATGTATTAATTCACTTGGAAATATGGAAAATGTGTAATTGATTAGAAATTTTATCTGCTAAACTATGTTAACTGATGTGAAAATTGATGGTTGACATAAAACTATAGCTTTTGCAAATATAGAAAGATGGGACTTTAGATGCCTAGCCTGAGTCTTGTATTCGAACATGTGAATTGGATTATTTACTTTCAATATAATCCTGGTTGCATAATGCACAAAACTCTGAATAACCATCAATAGCTATTTTCTAAAGTGGTCAATCTGTCCCTGAATATCTACAACCTTGCACTGCTGTGGTAACAGTCAAAGCCACAATCTATTACTAATCTTAGCGAACATCCAGTATAGCATCTGCTTTGTCAGTACTGCTTGTCCAGCCTTCAAGCACCAGCTGTTTCTTCATATGTATCTTCATGACCTAATCTTGAGTGTAAATGCACAATTTCAATATTTAGAAATATAAGGAGGATAATGATGTAGCATTAAATGGATAGTGGAAAGGGCAGAGACAGTGATTGATTTTAAACGCAGTTTGAAATTATCCATTAGTGTAGGAATCATGAGTCAAAACAACACAAGCAAGCTGAAGTAGTCCACTTGATTGACAATTCATTCCACAACCTTCAGTATTCACTTCCTCGACCACATCATTCAGGGTGGCAGCAATGTGTACCATCTACAAGATGCGCTACAGTAATTCACTAAAGTTCCAACATCAGCACCTCCCATACTGTGACTTCTACCATGTAGAAGACAAGAGAGCAGTTGCATGGAACAACCTCAACTGAATCTTCCATTCTAAGTGACACATTTCAAAATATATGACTGATTCTCACTGTTTGCTGTGTCAAAATCCTGGAATTCCCTTTCCAATTCATTGTGGGTGTCCTTACATTGCGAAGTCTAGAGCGGTTTAAGAAGGAAACTCACCTACCGCCTTCTCCAGGACAAATCAGGATGAATCATAAATTATGGCCTAGCCAGTAGCTTTCACATCCCATAACCAAATAAGAATATAAACTAAAAGCTCCAGTTCTAAATAGGGGGCAATGACCAGAGAGACCTTGGTGAGTGTGCATGGATCATTTGAAAATGATAGGGTGGGTTGAAAAGTAGTAGAAAAGGCAAATGACACCTTGGACTTTATAAAAGAAGCATGGGCTTGGATTTTGTCAGCAATGTGTCATTCTCGATGTTATAACTGGAACTGTGTGCAACTTATGCTCTCATCTCTTTTTCACACAATTACTATGAAAATTTCTGGCGTCGTCAGCGTGCATAGAAAAAGCATGGCAGAGAAACCTTTCAGTGGTGGAACTCACCTTCAAATGAAAATACAGCAGCTGTAGGTTGGCTAGAAAAGAACTTCATATTCAGATCGGCAGTCTCTGCTTCACAGCCAAAGTTTTTCAGTCCAACTATATCGCTATTAACTAAGAAAGACTTGAGGAAATGGGTGTTTTAAAATTGAGATTTGCTTCATAAGTATTGACTTCGTGCTTTTCATATGAGCATCATTGCAACTTGTTGAGACTAGCTTAATCAGAAAGTTATTTGCATTGTTATGCTTACAAAGGAATTCGGGATATTTCTAATTGTGCAAGAAATAGTAATTTGTTTTTGCTTACTCTTGAATGATCATGCTAGTGTCCAGTTTTGTACTGGCCAATCTTTGTGACATAGCTGAACTTCCAGGCTCAGCTGTCCCTCTGTGCATTGTAAAGGACATTGTCCAAGATCATTCTCATTGGCAATAATTCGTCAAAATTCTGCAAGGGTTCTTGCAGCCAATAGCTGGAGATGGATGTGATTTGGACAATACTGGCACCATTATTTAGGCACTTGGTTTTCTCATTTTGACTGATTATCCTCAGCATTCAATTCCCACGTCTAGGATACTAGACCCTTCATACTTGACATCTCCATGAAGACATGTCATATCAGATTTGAAACGTTAACTGTTTCTTTCTCCACAGATGCTGCCAGAGCTGCTGAGTTTTTCCAGCTTTTTCAGTGTTTGTTTTTGGTCCCCTGTACCCCTGACCCTATTCCACTACTGACTCAACTTTTCTGGTCCCTACCATCCAAGCAAATTGCCATTCTCTACTTCCCCTCCCTTACGCCATAGAGTTAAGAAAGGAAAACATTTGAACTTACAACTGCACAAGGCAACTGGTGTATGTGTCATTGATAGTTGTCCCTTAGAATCGAGCCTGATTGTCTGTCAGTCTGGAGGAGCCTTCGGATGACTGAGGAGCCCAATTCTGGATGTACGTTTTCTTGTAGCAGAGACAGCTTATTAACATTCTCCTCTTTCCCCTGCCACTGCCATCCATCTTGCAATTGAGTTGCTGAGCATCAGTCACCTAAGCCTTCATGACGGGGGGTGCCATGCTGAACAGCAAATAGTTTTCTCCTCCCAGTCAGTGTTGTCAATACATCCATGCTTTAATGCATCTTTGAACATTTCCTTAAACGTATTCCTTTTATTCTACCTTGAAAATTGGCCAGTACTGAGAAGACAACCTGCTGATGTCGGTGATTTTCAAGGAAACAGGCCCGTCCTTCATAGTCCTTCAAGGATACAGGCCCGTCCTTTCAGGAGCAATGAATCTTCGTGGATGTCATTCATGTTGGTCTGGCAGTCCTCCTGTTTGGATTTCCATGGTTCAATGTAGGCACTGCTAGTGGAATCTCAAGGATCTTGATGTGACATCAGTAGACTGCACAGTAGTCTGTACTTTCTGGCAGTATAGGACATAATCAAAATAACCATCTTATAAGCCGGGACCTACGCTAACTTGCAAGTTCGCTCTCATCAAAGACATGTTGTCACAGTTAGAAGAAGGCAGCACTGGTACTGTTGATTTGGTGGTATACTTATTAATGGAAGTCTCTCAGAAGAAGTAGTTGGTGGAATATGGAAAATGCTGCACCTACTCCAGAGCCACCCTATTGGTTTGACTTGCTCAACTGACTTGCAGAAGGTTGGTAGAGCACCTTGATCTTAGAGATGTTTAAGGGGAGGCCAAGCAGCATATATGAGATATGGAATAGACCAAATATTCTTCATATTGCCCGTATGGATTAATTGGCAAAGTAAAGGCCAAGAAAATCTGTGGAGATGAAGTTTGTTTTTACCCAGAAGTAAACAAGGTTTGAAGCACTCCTTGTCCAAACAATATTGGATAATGACACTGACTGATGGGTTCCCTCAAATGGAGTGTATGATGATACTCAGGTTGATGATGAAACAAGAGATACAGGTGACCAGACAACCTTGCCTTATCTCGGTCTTGATGTAAGAGGTACTTGTTTCAGGTCTACTACTTGGGACAGCGATACCTTATCATGCAGGAGTCACAGGCTGGTGGTCAAACTTCAACCGGCAACCAAAGCACTGGAGGATGATTCAAAGCTGCTTTAATTAGAGAGTCAAATGCCTTGATCAGATAATTGAAGGCAAGGAACAATTTTGGATGTTACTCTCAGGGTCTTTTTCAGGAACTGTCTATCCACAAGGAAATTGTCTACAAAACACCCAGATGGTTGCAAGTCATACTGGATTTCAAGGAAGAACTCGTCAGCCACAGCAAATAGACAGCTCAAGAGGATCTGACCCATGATGCATAGGAGGGAAACCCCTTTGTAGTTTTCACAATCAAATTCATTTCCCGTCTTATAGATAGTCATTAATGGTCATGTTCTTGAAATCTATGAGGATATCCTGTTTGTCGCAGAAATGTAGGATGAGTGCATGGAATTGTGACCTGAGCTGATAATTACCTATGGTAGACTTCAACAGGTATACCATCCGCCCTTCAAGCTTTGTTGGTTTTAATTTGTTGGATAGCCCACTTAAGCTCATTGAAGGTTGGTACATCACAGTGAGAATCCTCCCACAAGGTCTTGTGGGATCATTTAGAGGGTCTCCACTGATACAGTGGATTACCATTTGAGAAGAAGTTTAAAATGTTTCTTCCAAAGCTGAAAACTGGCATTGGCATCCTGGAAGAGCTGGGAGGTGTCCTGTGATTTTCCAGTTGCTCTACAGATGACCTTGGTTTCCTGGAAGAAGGTGTCATCCTGGAAGAATACTGGTCATCATGAACCTGAGATTCATGTACATTATCCACGCACGATTATTTTTCGTATCAAAAATATGTTGCTGGAGTTCAGACTTCTGTTGGTGGTACACTGCTGTTGTTCACTTGGTATGTAGGTGGCTTTGCCAGGTGATGAAGACTGCTTATTTTTGCTTAGAATTATAGACCTGGGTGTCATTGGCATCAAACCATTCCTGGTTTTGTCTTGCAGCAAACCTAATAGTCTGACACAGGCGTCAAAGATGGTGGACTTGAATTGCTCCTCATGTGTCTGGTTGGAAGTGGCATCAATGATGGGCAATTGCTCTGGTACACTGTGCAATTGGTTCTGCTTTTGTGACTGGGCTGGGAACTCATCCCACTGTTCTGGATCCTTCAAGGCAGCAACATCTATCTTTCTCCTGGGTCTACTGGCACTAGATGGATGTTCATCATTGTTGCTTGGCACAATGCAAACATACCTTTGATGAAATCCATGTTTTGCATTGTGCATAACTGTCATTGTGCGCAACTATGTTCTTGCTGTTCTGGGCTCCAACCCCCCCCCCTCCACCCCCTCCAAATCCTAACCTCAAAGTGCATAAGCAAGGAGGTTATGATGGACGTTTATAATTTGCAGATAAGGTCTCAGCTGCCATATTGTTCCAATTCTGGGCACTGCCATTTAGGTGAAAAAAATCAGAGAATGGAAAAAAGATTAATGAGGGTGGCTGAGGGATGGGAGACTTTTGTTACATGGTCAATTTGGAGAAGCCTTCTTTTCATTAGGATTTGAGAGAAGAAGTTTGGAATTGAGAGGAAAATTGATGAAAGTTTTCAAAATGGGCAGCACGGTGGCTCAGTGGTTAGCACTGCTGCCTCACAGTATCAGGGAACCCGGGTTTGATTCCAGCCTCTGGTGACTGCCTGTGTGGAGTTTGCACATTCTCCCTGTGTAAGCATGGCTTTCCTCCGGGTGCTCTGGTTTCCTCCTGCTGTCCAAAGATGTGCAAGCTAGGTGAATTGGCCATGCTAAATTGCCCATAGTGTTAGATGCATTAGTCGGGGGTATATATAGAGTATGGGAATGGGTCTCAGTAGGTTACTGTTTGGAGGGTCAATGTGGACTTATTGAGCCGAAGGATACCTATCTAATCTATCATGATAGGTCTGGATAGAATAGAAAGGGAAAGCCTGTTCCCAATAGAAGAGTCAAAACTAGAGAATACTGATTTAAGGGATTGGCAAAGGAACCAATGGTGGCAAAGCTTGTTAACGCAGCATGTGTTTATGATCTGGGATGCACTGCCTGTGACTGTGGTGGACTCAGCCTTGAGAGCTATCATGCCTTTTGTGAGCTTGGTAGACATCAGAGGCAGTGGGGTGAGTACATTTCTGAAAGGCTATCCCATTTGTCCTTTGGGCTGGAAATAGTGTCAGCTTTCTTCACTGGCCCCATATCCTGACTGGGCCCGTCCGTCAAAGTCAACATTCCTCCCCTTACCACATACTGTCAGCTCCCCGGCCTTTCCAATTTCCCCCTCCTACACTGTGCCCTGCACTGTATGCAAAGAAAGTGTGCTCTTACAATGCAGGGAAGCATTAGAGCACAATTATTTACTACTTCTTTGTATTATCTGATTGAGAAGAGATGCAAAATTCTACATTAGGTTTAGCCAGAAGGAAATATAAGCTGGGAGGGACGTGTCAATATATATTTGTTGGTGGCATTGTATTGGTGAAAATAGTAGGTGGTGATTTGTCGAAGGTGAAGGCTAGGATGAAAGTGAGATGGAACATTATCCACATATCTGTAATTACCTTCATGTTTGTTTGAGCAGAATTTGATCTTCGTCATTTTCTCTACACTGAAAGTGAGCAGTTAATTTGGAAGAGTGAAGGATTGCCATCAGATGACCTCTCTGTGGAAAATGCTCTTGTTATCTTACAGGTAATTTAACTCATTTATCTTTCTTTATTGCAACATTGTTAATACGTCATAATTAAAAATGAGTTCTATTTGATTAACATGTTTTGAGGCAACAGTTTTAATAAAAATACATGCATACATTGAGGAATGCATATAATTTACATAAATAAAATCCCTCAGCTGATTTTATTCTCTTGTATTTGATTGGAATTGTTCTTGTTGTGGTATTGACTGTTTTCTAACAATTAGGAAGTGTTGATGTCCATTTGTGTATTACCTTCTAAGTCCATTTATTCAGCCCTTGTAAAATTTGAAATGGTTTAATTTATATAAATTGTACTATATTATTTAATCTGTACTTCAGTTTACCAAAATTGTTTGCTTCATTCATTACAGAACCCAAATTAAAAAGTATTTGTAAAGTACAAATGAACAGTTGGAAAGTTTCTTATCAGTCGTTTAATTTTACTTCTCAGTTAAAGAAGTACAATGAGTAGATTAAAACCTAAGACTTAGCAGAAACCATTTGGTTGGATCGGAGGACTGTAATAGCTTATTACAGTTAAGTGACTGCTGCTTTGGCCAGAAACAGAGATGTTCCTCACAATTAATGCAAATCACGTTTCTTCATCCCATTATTTCAAAGGGACCCCAATTACACTTTAACATGGGGCTGAATGGGGAAACTGCTTCCACTTTACCAATGTGTGCAAGCAGCTTGGCCTAATCCTTTCCGTATAACTTATCTTGTTGGCCAACCTTTGTTTGGTGCTACTTGTAGCTTCTGCTTAAATGTTTAATCCTGCCAACTGGGCAACTCCTATTTTCTGCATGTTTCAAGTAAGAAGCTGATCAGTGACCTGCAAGTGCAGAGGAGGAGTAAAACTTGGCCTCAAACTTCAGTCTGTTTGTCCAATTTGTGCCACACTGCTCCTCAAATTCACTCATCCAGAGTAGATTGGGAGTTAAAATTGATGAGAATTTCTTCAAAGACAGACATACGTTCTTGTACAAAGCCTAAATATTTATGCCATCTTTCAAATTATAGCATAATGAAAGTAAAACTCAGTTGCAAATGTCAGTTTTAATATTTTTGAATGACTATTGCTATTTTTTTGCATCTGTTTTCTGAATTGGCACTAATTTATCAATGATTATTGAATCGAGTCTAACCCATTTGTAATTATTAAAGATTATTGAATTATGCAAAATACCTAAATTTCCCGGAGTCAATGTTCAATTGAAATTGTATATATTGCTTTACTCATCTTTCTGCTTTGTATTTTGGAATGTTATTGCTGCATTGATTACATGTCATTTACATAGTTTATATTAATGGCAACTATATTTTTATTTTTCCATTCATTGCTTCGCAAATAGATCAATAAATTGAAAATCAGGGTAGGAATTTGTTGCATTTGCGATCTTTTTTATCTTCCTACTTATTTTACATTGCTACACCTTTGTAAAATAGACTGAATATTGTCAATCAATATGTGAAAGCTATGCCTCTTTCGTAACAAATCCAATTTGAAAGTTGACATTACCTTTTTATTGTTGTAACCATTGAATTACTTGACCCAGTAGACCCACAAGTGAAACTGAGACTCATTTTGTGTTACAGTGTGGAACTGCGTTAGCTGCAGAATACTTATGGTCTCTGGCCGATGAAGTCATTCTGTGTACACTTGATTAGATTTTAACATATTATCATAGTTTCCTTTTGTTAAAAAACAAAGATAGGTCCTGGGAATATAATTTATTTCTTATTGAATTTTCAAATCAGCCTATTTAAAGCTGCGTTCAAATTTTGAAAGAAAATTACTAGTTAAAGCATCATCTTTGTTTTTTGTTAAAGTATCATGTCAGGTAAAATTTATGAGCTCCTGTATATTTTGGTTTATTAGCAAACATGAATTATGAACAAGGTACCTACTTACTTTTTAGATCCTATTTTCTGCTTCGTGGCATTAATTTGTATCATGTGCAAGGCAATTCTAATGAATCTTAATTAGGAAGCATTATAGCTGACTAAGGTTAATGATCAATTTTAGTTATTTTTGGTTTTCCATCATGACTTTTCTTTTGAAAGAAAACACAACTTTTAGAACATAAAAGATGATTCTATGAATTAACAGAATGATTCATACATAAATTTTCATACATTGATTGATAAAACATTCAAAAGACAACATTTAAATGCTTCTTCCTTCTACATTTCTAATTTTGATGGATGCCAATTTTCTAGTAGGAGGGGGTAAAAACTGCATGAATACTTTCTTTACTGATTTTCCAGTACATGGATTACATGCTGTATTTTGAAAATGTATGCAGAAATACATGTACTTTTTACCTTTACATATTTTTGATATTTTTCTTTTTAGAGCCGTATTTGCCCATTCTTAATAGATCCATCTTCACGTGCCACAGAGTGGTTAAAGAGTCACTTGAAGGAGGCACGCCTAGAAGTCATTAACCAACAGGTATGTATTCTTGCAGTAGTTAGAGTTAATCACCTTATGAAGTGAATAAACAACAAAGTAACTATGGGCTAGAGTTATGCTCTCCTAGAGTTGAAAGGGAGGATATATAATATCATTTGGATCGCCTTCCCTTTGCCTAACTGCACATCCTTAACTTGATAGGGGTGGAAGAGGCAACAGGCTAATAGCATCATAATACTGTCATTGGCAATTTACCCATATCTGAATTCTGATGCTGTGGACCATGTAAAGCTGATGGCGGCAATTCTGCAAGATTCTTAGTCCTCCGTCCTGAGAAAATGGCAGGGATTTAGTCTTCGAACAATTATCTCTGATTCTGCCATCAAATAGAGCAGCTGTTGGGCTCATGGCTGGGCTCCCCAATATACTTTTAGGTCAAGTGGTGGGAGCAGGGCATCTTGTTAGATCTAGCCCTGCATTTCAGTAAATTAAAATTCTTTTGAATGTGTCTGATTGAATTTATTACTTGTGTGGTCTCTATGATACTCTCACCTAAAATTGGAATTGGCCAAAGACAGGAGAGAAACTCAAAGGAGGTAGTCCCATCTTATTGCCTGATCACAGCCCACATCGTGAAAGTTGCCAGGCTACATGCGTTTGCCTTCTCCACCCAGAAGTGAGGCCCTCACAAGGCCTAAAGGCGATAAAGCTGCTTGTTGCCTTCCTTGTCCATCATAGTATAGTTGATATGTTAGGGATACAGGAAGGTGGTGGGAGTGCCAAGCATTTAGTTTTATAAACCTATCTAATTTGAAACATCAATGAGGGTTCTATTCAATGGCATGCAGCTATTAGATTTGATAAAATTGTTCTCAAATTTCTTCTCTTCTAACCAAATCTACATCAAGCAAACTCCAAATTAAACTCTTGAAAAAATTAAAATTAGAATGAAATTGTTGAAACAAACAGCATTGAAAATCAAACCATATAGCAGGTATAAATTTCTTCTGTGACTTCATTGACATTACTTTAGCTTTTATCAAAAGACAGAATTGTTGGCAAAGCCAGAATTTAATTTTCATCTCCAAATCCCCTTGTGACGATGGTGGTTGGGAGCCATTTTCTTGAACCTCTGCAGCTTGGTGTAGCTGGAATAGATGCACCAGTAGTGTTAATAAGGGAGATTCAGAAATTGGTGCATTGATGGTGAAGAAACAGTGATATCTTTCCAAATCAGGGTGGTGTATGGCTTGGAGGGGAACTCGCAGATAGCGGTGTTCCCATGTATTTTCCGCCCTTGTCCTTCTAGGTGGTAGAGGTCACAGGTTTGGAAGGTACTTCTGACGAAGCCCTGGTGAGTTACTACAGTGTACCTTGAATGTGGTATACACTGCTGTGCCTGTGCTTTGGTGTTGGAGGGAGTGAATCTTTAAGGTTGTGGATATATGCTGGAATGGAGATGCCTGAGGCAAACTGATTCTTGTAAAAATTCAAAATATTGTAGATGCTGGCAATCTGAAATAAATACAGAATCGTCTGGGAATATGCAACACGTCAAGCACATTTGAGGAGCAAAACAGAGTTAATGAAAAATCATTCACCTGAAATATTGGTCAGAATACTCTGCCTTCTGTGAAGCCTGGGGAAGGATATTCAAGTGGATTGAAGCAGGCAGATAGCTGCTTCCTCCTTGCCATCACAGAAATAAAATTCTGGCAGGTCGACCCAAATTCAACTTTCCTGCCCCAGCACCAATTGAGGCGAATTAAGTAGTCAACTAATTACAAATTAAGGGTCAACTTTATGCCTCATCACAATTTACTGTGTTCGTGGAGGCCAGAGCAATGGCAGCTTCATGATTATTAATTAGTATGGTCCACCTGCTGGCTTATATTGGGATACCTTGATCTGCCCCAATCTGGTGCAATGGTGGGGGGCACAGACAAGAGATTTGGCTGATGAAAACCACCCTTCTGCTTTTGCTTCTAGTCTGCTTTTATTCAACAGAATGTGAAAAAGTTATTATTGAAGACGATACCTTGTTTCATGTAAAAAGTTTCATGTAAAAAGTTTCATGTAAATCCTTGTTAGGGAGATCTGCATGACGTGCACATGTGTAAAATTATGATAATTTTGTATTTAAGTATAAGTTGAATCTTTCTGTTTCACTAGATCACACATTTTACAATGTACCTGATTGCTAAATATTAAATAATTGTCTCTATTAACAACTGGACAGGATTCGAACTTCATAACAGCAGTGGAGTTGGCTGTGCGTTTTGGGAAGACACTAATTATTCAAGAGATGGATGGAGTTGAGCCTGTACTGTATCCACTACTGAGAAGGGATCTTATTGCGCAGGGTAAGTGATTCTAGTCAATCATTTTGGTTAAATGGAGTAAAATAATTAACATGATTCAGTTTGTATGAGTGTCTGAATGATGCGGGTTGGAAATCAGACCTGGTACTCGAAAAGAACAGAAAGGTCTTAGTGCTATGGTAGTGGTATCTGTGAAAGTCACAAAAACATTATGTATGAAACTTATGGATTGGTTCTTGAGGAGATCATTTAGTATTATTGTTCTGTCCTAGTATAAAGTTGCTAATAATATCATGGATACTTTTGGCTTAGTTCAAGCTTATATTTACCTTTAACCCACAATGCTTTTGATATTATATAAATGTTCTGCATAAGCAGTACTTAATTTCTATTTATGCCTAGACATGATTTATCCAGATTACAAATTTCATGACATAGCAATATCTTGAAGTATTGTTCATAGATAAAAAGGATTTAACGTGCATAATTGAAACACCTTCATTTCTCTCAAACTTCTCTGCTTTTGGTCAAAATGTAGTCCTGTAATGCTTCTTAAAGTTATCACATGTCTCAACTAATAAGTATTATCTCCGTGTTCTCTGATTATACTTGTACAATCACCACATGTAACTTTGATTCTATTTTGCTATGAATCAAGGACCTTTAGAATGAATACTGCAGTCTTCATGGAGATAGTCTTGCCTTCAAATTGAGAATACCATCCATTGTGTTGTGTGACACTATCACCATGCCAAATGGGACAGACTTTGAACAGATCTAGCAACTCAACTGTTCATCCACACGGCGGCACTTTGGGCAACAATCAACAGCAGCAGACTTGTATTCCAACACAATCTGCAACTTCATGGCTTGGCCTATCCCCCACCCTATGATCAACGCTGGAGAGTGCTGGAGGGCATGTCAGGAGCAGCACTAGTCATACCTAAAAATGAGGTGTCAACCTGGTGAAGCCACAACACAGGACTACTTGCAGGCCAATTGCTTAAGTAGCAAGTGATATGCAGAGCTAAATGATTCCACAACCAATGACCACATCTAAGCTCTGCAGCTCTATAATGTCCAGTTGTCAATGGTGTTGGACAATTAAAACTACTCCCTGGATGAGGAGGCCGTACAAACATCCCCATTCTCAATAATGGAAAAGCCCATCACAATGTTCTGAATGCTTCAGCCGATGTTTTGCACCAGTCTTCAGCCAGAAATGCTGACCTTTTCAAGAGATCCATGGCATCACAGATGCCAGTCTTCAGAACAGTAGGATTCTTGCCATGTGTTATCAAAAAATAACTAAAGGCACTGGATACTGTAAAGACTATGGGCCCTGACAACATTTAGAGGCAATAACATTGAAGATTTGTGCTTAAGATTTGCGCTTGCAACACCTGTATCTAACAAGTTCCAGTGCAGCTGTAACACTGGCATCTACCAATAATGTGGAAAATTGCCTCGGTGTGTCATGCATACGAAAAGGAGGACAAATCCAACTCAGATAATTACTCGGCAAAAGTGAGGACTGCAGATGCTGGAAACCAGAGTTTAGATTAGAGTGGTGCTGGAAAAGCACAGCAGGTCAGGCAACATGCGAGGAGCAGGAAAATCGACGTTTCAGGCAAAGGCCCTTCATCAGGAAATTTTCTCAGATAATTACTGCCCAATCAGCCTGCTCTCTATTATCAGTAAAGAGATGGAAGGCATCATCAACAAGCACTGCTTAGCAACAGTCTACTCAATGATGCCCCGTTTGCGTTCTGCCAGGGCCATTCAACTTCTGAGCTCATTAGAGCCATGGTTTAAACATGGACAGAAGAGCTGAATTAATTCCAGAGGTGATGTGAGAGTGACAGAACCTTTGATATCAAGGCTGCATTCAACTGACCGTCAGCACCCCTAGCTAAACTCGGATCAATGGAAATCAGGGCAGAGTGTTTTTCTGATTGGACTCGTACCTGATACATAGGAAGGTGAATGTGGTTGTTGGAGGTCGGTCATCTCAGCTTCAGGACATCTCTATTGGAGATCCTCATGGTAGTGTCCTAGGCCCAACCATCTCCAGCTCCTTTATCAATAATGTTCCCTCCGTCATAAGGTCAGAAGTGGAGGTGTTTTTTGACTGCACAATGTTCAACACAATTGATGACTCCTCAGATACTGAAGCAGTTCATGTTCAAATGTAGTAAGACTGGACAATATCTAGTCTTGGGCCAGTAGCATCACACCACACAAATGCTGGCAATGACCATCTATGACAAGACGAGCCTAACCATTTCTCATGATATTCAATGGTATTACTGTACTGAATCCCTCACTATTAATATGCTAGAATTGCCATGACCTTAACCTGAATTGGACAAGCCACTAAATATTGGCTCGAAGAGCAGGTCAGAGACTAGGAAAACTGCAGCGAGTAACTCACTTCCTGACCAAAGCCTGTCCACGATATACAAGGCACAAGTCAGGATTGTGATGGAATACTCCCCACTTGCCAGAATTTGTACTGCTCCAACAATACTCAAGAACCTTCACACTATCCAGGACAAAACAGCCCATTTGATTGGCATCACATCCACAAATATTCACTCCCTCCGTCACCTGATGCTTAGTAGTGGAAGTGCGAACCAGGTAGAAGATGCACGGCAGAAATTCACTAAGGTTCCACATCCAATTTTATCTCAAAGGACAAGGGCAGTAGATATGTTGAACACTACTATCTGTGTAGTTTGATCCTTGTAAGATGCAGTTACTATGGCAGTCAAGGTGATGATGTAAATTAGTGATACATTTTCACCTATGAACGTACGTTACTAATGAAGAGTTATCCATGCTGGCTATGCGCCTTCATACACAGTTGGGTTTCCATTCCTTCCCATTATGTGTGCTGTGAAGCACTGTTTGTAGCTAGATTGACTTTAGTTTTAAATATGGCACAGAGTGTAAAAATCCCAGGAATTGTAAGTACTTCTGCCAC
Source organism: Chiloscyllium plagiosum (assembly GCF_004010195.1). Lineage (NCBI taxonomy): Eukaryota > Metazoa > Chordata > Chondrichthyes > Orectolobiformes > Hemiscylliidae > Chiloscyllium > Chiloscyllium plagiosum. The sequence continues at coordinate 70,778,243 of NC_057715.1, forward strand.
TTGAGCACATGACAACACAAGTATGGTACCAAAGAGACAAGGTTCACACATAATAACATAAGCAACAGAGATTTGTGTAAGATAGCTCTCAGAGTAAAACTGCCTTTGAAACTCCCTGAATTCAACACTTGACCAATTTTTGGTAAAATCTAGCCCCATGTACACTTTCTTACCATCTCATCATGGTGAAAACTCAACAGCCAATTAAGAAGTCCCATGTATGTTCTTAATATTCTGATGAATATAATGTTCAATTGGCTTGCAACTCCCATTAGCTACATAGAAGTCCCATCTAGTGCCAGTGCTATGGCGAATCCACTACCTTTTTTTTTTAACAGGGCACCTGAAGGTGCTGAAGGATGCACTCATAAGAACAGGATATGATGCTCAATTCATCAATCGCCAGTACCAATGTGCCACAGCAAGTAACCATAACGACCTCCTCAGGAGACAGACCGATAGGGTGCCCTTTGGCATCTAGTACTTCCCTGGAGTGGAGAAAATATGCTTTGTTCTTTGCAGCCTGCAACATATTATATCGATGAGGATGAGCACCTCACCAAGATTTTCCCTACGCCTTCACTTCTCACCTTTAAACAACCACTAAACCTTAAACACGCCATTGTTCGCAGCAAACTGCCCAGCCAGGGCAATATCGTCCACAACACCATACTACCCTGTCATGACGATCTCTGCAAGACGTGTCAGTGTCGACATGGACACTACCATTACATGTGGGCACACCACCCACCACGTATGCAGCTGATATTCGTGTGACTCAGTGAACATTGTCTATCTCACATGCTGCAGGCAAGGATGCCCCGAGGCATGGTATATTGGCGAGACCAAGCAGAATCTACGAGAACGGATAAATGGACACAGAGCAGCAATCGCCAGACAGGGGTGTTCCCTCCCAGTTGGGGAACACTTCAGCGGTGAAGGACATTTGGCCTCGGATCTTCAGGTGACCGTCCTCCAAAGTGGATTTCAGGATACGCAACAATGCAGACTTACTGAGCAGAGGCTGATAGCCAAGTTTAATAGCCACTTGGATGACCTCAGTCGGGATCTTGTAACACTACAGGTGACCCCACTACACTATACACTCTCACACACTCACTCACACACAAGCACACATACATTCATGGAGACCCTTTCTCATACACACGCTCTCTCAGATGCACGCACATACACATGCGTGTGTACACACACACATACACGCGTGCACACCCTCTCACAGGTATATAATTTGTCACACTTCTGTACGTAGTCTATCAAGTGTGCATACACGCTCTCTCTCCGTCTTTCTCTTTTTCTCTCTCTCTCTCTCTCACACACACGCACACACAGGTCTTTGGGGTGAATTTGTATTTGTAGATACATTCTATTTTATTCAAAAAGCACACAATATGCTGGCAGTCAATTCATGTAACATGTTATAAATTCCTACTTTGTAAGTAGAACAAGTCTGACTCAAGGTTGGAATACAGACAAATCCTAATCTCACACCTTTAATTCATTCATTGTCTAAGCTGAGATGTCACTTTTTTTTTTACAAAACCTTAAGTTATCTTGAGACTATGACTTGAAAGAAGTTCTTGGATTTACATATTGACCAACCAAAACCTGCAACCCCTTTCTAGGTGATGGAAGACTTAACAGCAACCTAGGTTTGTTCAATACAACGCATTACTTGTATGACACTTTGATCTTTTACTATAAATTCTGTGTCCTATGATACTGCTCCAACCCTCTGAAAACTTGTACTTCCAAACAAACCTATTGGACGATAACCTGGTGTTGAGTGATTTTTAACTTTGTCCACCCCAGTCCAACATCGGCATGTCCACATTGTATCTTTTTGATTCACCTTTCCTGGGCATGAAGGAAGAAAATTAAGTAGTGCCAAAATTGCTATGGTATCATACAACAATAGCATTATGCTGCACTTCTCACATTAAAGCACGACAGTAGACCACTTTTATGTTAAAGTACTAAACACATTCAACTATGAAAAGTTTTATGTCATTGAAGTAGTTTTAATGCTGTTGACCTTTATGAGAAGCTTAATTGAAACAGTATTATTTCATCCATTTCATTGACGCGTGATGTGTACAGTGCAAAGTCTGCAGATTCAGAATAGAAAATAATAAACTTTGTGAACAGATAATTGCATTTCTTTAATCCAGCTTTCAACAAAACTCTTAACTGTTGATATGGAAACACCTTATATGGCTCTTAAGAAACCTTACTTGCCTAAGTTTCTGTGTTTATGCTTTTATTCTCTTGATATATTTAGTAGTTAATAAAGGGAAAAACTTACACTAAAAAATTTCAAAATATGTGATCAGTAATGAAGTGACAGTGTTTTCTGTATCCCTTGAAGAAAGCTTCCAGCAGATCTAGCAATATATGTGATGTGGAATTACCCTTGCTCAATATTAATTTAATTCTACATCCAACCACACTGATGTGATCAAACATGCTTAGCAAGTAACATACTGAAGAATTTTAGACAGCAAGACCGAGATAAGCGCAGATTATATTGACTATATAGTCATACATCTTTTTTTAAATCTTAATGAATACATAAAATTAGTTTTTCAGAGAGAATGCTCAGCAGTAATTCTGGCTTAATATGTAGTTTAAAATTCAAAATTCTGCTTGCTGATTTAAGTATAATTTTTCTTGTATTTTGTTATGAAAATATTAGCATAAAAAATGAAATTTTATGTCAAATCAGATCATTTTTAAGGTTTCAAATGTGATGATTCCAACAGTAAACCTGATGAAAGCTGCATTGACAGTGATTACTTGCGTTCCATGTGTTTTGTTTGCATTTATGGGATGTGGAATTCACGAACTGGGTCAGCATGTATTACTCCTCACTAGCTTCCTGTGATTAGGCAGTGGTGAGCTACCTTTTTGAGCTGCAATCTGTTTGCTGTAGGTATACCCACATTAGAAAGTGAGTTTCAAGCAGCATTTAACTGTGCCTGAAGTTGCTTACAGTGTCACATTTCTAATGACAGCAAAAGACAACTCTTCCATTGTATGACGTGACCTAATAATACTGGTCACCATTTACAAAGAAAAAATTGAATCCATTAAAACTCATCTTTAATTATATACTTCATCTATGTTTTTTCAGAACTAAGGTTTAGTTCCTCTATGTTTTTTCAGAAAAGTGTCAAATAGATTAGATTACTTACAGTGTGGAAACAGGCCCTTCGGCCCAATAAGTCCATACCACCCCTCTGAAGAGCAACCCACCCAGACCCATTTCCCTCTGACTAATGCACCTAGCACTACGGGCAACTTAGCATGGCCAATTCACCTAACATGCACATTTTTGGATTGTGGGAGGAAACTGGAGCACCCGGAGGAAACCCACACAGACACGGGGAGAAAGTGCAAACTCCACACAAACAGTTGCCTGAAGTGGGAGTTGAACCTGGGTCTCTGGTGCTGTGGTGCTGTGAGGCATAGATCTAGAACTTTGAGTTGTTTGATAGTGTGTTGAATGTGAGTTTTGCTACAAGAAATCAATAGAATTGACTGCAATGAGTTTAAGGATATGCAGTTTAAAACTGACAATTTCATGCAAAAGAGGATTTTAAATCGCTGTTACTGATTAATAGTAATTAAGTAGTATAATTCTGTTTCTGTTGTCTGATGTTCCAGAATTTTCACTGTCCATTATGCACCAGATTTTTCTCCAGCAGGTCTTCTGATAGCATTTGTTGTTAGTTAGTTCTAACATTCAGCTTTTTTATCTCAATACATTTTTCTATCTAAGTTGCTGAAAGTGAGAACTGGTAAGAGTAAAGTGAGATAAAGAGGGATCTGGGACCTGAGTGAAAAAGGCAATTCTATATCTCCCTAAGCAATCAGTTTGGGGATTGAGAAATAAACAGTAGAAAATTGAGAAAAAAAGTATATTTTAGTGTGGGAGAATTCAATATCAAGTCAGGTTTAGAAAGAGAAATAGACAGGGAGGACAACTGATTGTGTAAAAAAAAGGAAAAGAGATAGAAAAGATAAAAATATAAAATGTAATTTCAAATTTAATATTTGAAAAATTTTCAAAAATAATTGAAAGCCAAAGGAATGAAACTTTGTACATTAATAATAAATCTTCATGTCAAGAGAGTGTGATTGGCAGTCTGTAGAATTTCTGCAGCATTATCTTTTTCAAATGAATGCAGCAAGTACAATTGATTCTGCTTTATCTCAACTTCATGTCTTTGAAACCCACAAGCATGTTTTTACTCTTTCCAAACTCAATTTCCTCATCAATATTCATACCGAACACTACTGTGAACATCTTCCACATTACCCAATGTTGAACCATTTGCATGTTTCCATGCATAAAGTGCTGCTTACCTACTTCTGTTTTTCTTGACTTCATCTCCTTTTTTACTGCCAATCCCCAGATTAGACATCCTTCGTTTCAAATTTGGTCCAGTGTTGTTACCTCATCAATTACCTCCAGGCTTGCATTCCATCCTCAGCCCTTCAGTTCTCCTACTTAGTGTTCCTCTGCCACATTATTAATGATAGAACCTTCAATAACTTCTCACTTTACACCTGCTTTCTTTCAACTTTTCAACGTCTCACCTAGATGTTCAAAATTTTCATATCTACCTTTTCACTACCACGTTTGAACCTTTCCTAACTTTTTCACTAACTAGTTTTTTGTGTGTAAAGTACTTTGGGTGTTGAGTGGGTTCAGTGCATTCCTTAACAACAAGTTGTGTAAACACATCATGGTACACAAATGTTTACCTTCTTTTCAAGGTGGCCTGTTTTTGAGTGCCATTAATCAAATTTTGCACCATGTATGCTATTATTACAGGACCTCGGTATGTTGTACAAATTGGTGATAAAATAATTGACTACAATGAAGAATTTCGCCTTTTCCTCGCAACTCGCAACCCCAACCCATCTATTCCACCTGATGCAGCTTCTATTGTCAATGAGGTTAATTTTACGATAACAAGGGAAGGTCTCCGTGGACAGGTAAAGAAGTATTGATAAATATACTTTTACTCACCTTTTAATATCTGTATGTTACTTGTCATATTCTGTATTGTTCATCTTGACAAGTTAATAATATAGTATTTTATATTGTGTGGAAGATATTATTGTTGCAGTATAATGTCTTTGAAATTCTTTACTAGACTGTAATGGCAATCCTTTAACTATGTTATAACTATCCTACTTATCACTTATTTTTTAGACACTGTAAGTAATGCTACTATTTTTCTCTTTATTCCTCTTTTTGTATCCAAGATCTGTACCTATGTACTTGTACCTAAGATGGCGCCATTAGAGGTAGCCATTGTAACAATTTTTCACTGAACTCCTTAACTTCTGTACTCGAGTACATGTGACAATAAAGGATATTCTATTCACTGTATAGTGATGAAAACTGTAGTTTTATTGCAAAGTGTGTGTGTGTGAGTGTGCACACCTGTTAACAGTAATATGAAGTCCAAGTTATATCCAAAGGAAGCAAGATTATTTTTATGTATTTGCTTTGATTATGTCTTGTCCTTTAAAAAGTGCAGGATTTAGAAATGAAGGTTAATGTTTAACTGTAAGGTTGGTGCTACGAAGAAGGCAATTGGAAATACTAAGTACTTCATGAACAGATTAGGAGCGAGAAAGCACCTAAGCTGTTGGAAGAAAGCATATTATGCACTGAAATAGTGTGATGTTAGTTTGCAACAACTGATGGGCTTGCAAGGAACATATTTTAAGTTTAAATAGATGTGATAGCAACAATGAGAATGCAAAAGGGTTTTAGTGTGTTTTAAATTAGGTGTACTGGGAGTTGAGGAGTCATGGTCATCAAGAAGGGAATAATGGATGAGTGGTGTCGTGCAAGACAGAATGTGAGCAGTAGCATTTTGCATATATTGCCAATTGGAATTGTGTGGAGAATAGGAATTTTGTAAAATGCCTGAGATGTAAAAAACATCTGTTGAAATTAAGATTTTCTCTTTATGATCAACAGAAAATTGTCTTTGTTAACTACTTATAAACTGGTAATCTTTAATAATCATATTTCAAAGCATTTTCAATTACTGCAAAAATGTTTATCTATTTTATGTCTTGAAGCTATTAGCTGTCACCCTGCAACATGAGAAACCAGAGCTGGAGGAACGCAAGACAACACTCCTACAACAGGAGGAGGAGAAAAAGATTCAACTAGCAAAACTTGAAGATTCTCTGTTAGAGGTATTACGTAGAGAAAATTGTATGTTTGTATCAGTTTATTTAACAAGAAACCTATATTTAAAATCATACCAACATTTTAGCAATAGATCTGTTAAACTGATTTTTTTTGTGAGATGGCAACCCTTATGTTGTTTGAAGTGCATATTGCTTAAAATGCATTTATTTTAGATAATTCAGCGTAAACATTTTAGAAGTTGAACATCTTTGGCTTCAAATTGCTTCGAGTTGCACCAAGAAATTTTCACTCATGTTCAACAAAACCTAGTTTGGAAAATGATTTTTCATATTTTCAATTTTGAAGATAGACAGGTAACAGAATTGGCTTCATAGTGCTCATAGTTACAGTACGGCAATGCTGTTTTACACCAAAATGGCATCATCCTGCAAATTCCCAGTTACAGCATGTAGGAGTGTTATCTTGTGTTCCTCCAGCTCTGGTTTCTCATGTTGCAGGGTGACAGCAAATATTATAGTGAAGCTGTTAATGCAGGTATAGGGTCCTGTGCTGGTAGTAAGGAGAGTAGGTATCGGTTAATGTATAATGCTGATTTGATGCCATTATTTCCATTTTGAACCACACCGTCTCTTAAAACGTGCACAGCTAAACATGTTCAGCAACAGGAAGAATTTAGACCATCAAACACTCTCAGGCTCATTGCTAATTAAGCTTTGTTTTCTGAGTTTATCCAGCGCATTGGTTATTTTCAGAGTTGCTAACAATTAGTGTGACTGACAGGCATAGATGCTGAATATGGAGAAGATCTTGGTTCTGACTTCAAGAATCCTGGTCAGAGCATCCTGCCATTCGTAGGTATTTAGTTGCCATTCACTTTGCTCTGCATTATGACAGCAAATTAAACAAAGGCAGAAGAGAAATGTTGCTTGCAGAGAAAGGAGAAGGAAGCGGAGGGAAATGTGGATTTTCAGAGAGGGAAATCTTGTACACCTAAAGTCTTTTGAGAGCATTTCTTTTACCTCGGCCTAAACTTGCTGAGATATTTGTATCATCGATAGTCACAGGCGAGGTGCTGGAAGACTGGAGTTAGGCTAACGTGATACCACTATTTAAGGGTGGTAAGGACAAGCAATGGAACTATAGACCAGTGAGCCCGACATCGGTGGTGGGCAAGTTGTTGAAGGGAATCCTGAGGGACAGGATATACATGTATTTGGAAAGGCAAGGACTGATTAGGAATAGTCAACATGGCTTTGTGCGTGGGAAATCATGTCTCACAAACTTGATTGAGTTTTTTGAAGAAGTAACCAAGAGGATTGATGAGGGCAGAGCAGTGGACGTGATCTATATGGACTTCAACTAGGTAAAAACAAGGATTGCAGATGCTGGAAACCAGATTTTAGATTAGAGTGATGCTGGAAAAGCACAGCAGTTCAGGCAGCATCCGAGGAGCAGGAAAATTGACGTTTCGGGCAAAAGCCTTTCATCTATTCCTGATGAAGGGCTTTTGCCCGAAACGTCGATTTTCCTGCTCCTCGGATGCTGCCTGAACTGCTGTGCTTTTCCAGCACCACTCTAATCTAGAATCTATATGGACTTCAGTAAGGCTTTTGACAAGGTTCCCTTGGGAGACTGGTTAGCAAAGTTAGAAGTCACGGAATACAGGGAGAACTAGCCATTTGAATATAGAACTGGCTCAAAGGTAGAAGCTAGAGGGTGGTGGTGGAGGGTTGTTTTTCAGACTGGAGGCCTGTGTTCAGTGGAGTGCAACAAGGATTGGTGCTGGGTCCACTACTTTTCATCATTTGTACAAATGATTTGGATATGAGCATATGAGGTACAGTTGGTAAGTTTGCAGATGACACCAAAATTGGAGGTGTAGTGGACAGCGAAGCAGGTTACCTCAGGATCTTGATCAGATGGGCCAATGGGCTGAAAAGTGGCAGCTGGAGTTTAATTCAGATGAATCGGAGGTGCTGCATTTTGGGAAAGCAAGTCTTAGCAGGCCTTATACACTTAATGGTAAGGTCCTAGGGAGTGTTGCTGTACAAAGAGACCTTGGAGTGCAGGTTCGTAGCTCCTTGAAAGTGGAGTTGCAGGTAGATAGGGTAGAGAAGGTGGCATTTGGTCTGCTTTCCTTTATTGGTCAGAGTATTGAGTATTGGGAAGTCATGTTGTGGCTGTATAGGACATTAGTTAGGCCACTGTTAATATTGGGTGCAATTCTGGTCTCCTTCCTATTGGAATGATGTTGTGAAACTTGAAAGGGTTCAGAAAAGATTTACCAGGATGTTGCTAGGGTTGGAGGATTTGAGCTATATGGAAAGGTTGAATAGGCTGGGGCTGTTTTTCTTGAGCGTTGGAGGCTGAGGGGTGATCTTATAGAGGTTTATAAAATCATGAGGGGCATGGATAGGATAAATAGCCAAAGTCTTTTCCCTGGCGTCGCGGAGTCCAGAACTAGAGGGCATAGGCTTAGGGTGAGAGGGGAAAGATATAAAAGAGACCTAAGGGGCAACTTTTTCACACAGAGGGTGGTACGGGTATGGAATGAGCTGCCAGAGGAAGTGGTGGAGGCTGGTACAATTTCAACATTTAAAAGGCATCTGGATGGGTATATGAATAGGAAGGGTTTGGCAGGTCGGACTAGATTGGGTTGGGATATCTGGAGGGCATGAGTGAGTTGGACCGAATGGTCTGTTTCCATACTGTACATCTGATATTATGACTCATTGAGGTACATTGTGTGCATTAGCTGTGTTTTAGGAAGGAGAAGCTCACAGAACTCAACAACATATTGCACCAGGTCTGTAACCTCTGAATCAGGTAAGGGTGTTATTGTGTTGGTAACTGTGGCCATTCATTTGTTCTTATTGAAACCCTTCGCCACAATATCTGTAACATGGGAAAGGGGAAATCATTATGCTTCTCTGACCAGAGCTTGCACGTGTCTTTGTCAGGATAATAGAACCTCTCATTGTGAAGAGTGCCACTGACTGGACGTGTATGCTGAGATTTACTCAATCCAAAAAGATTACCACAGCCTGAATCTTCAACACAACATGTTGGTAAATGCAGCAATCCTGGCTACAGTACTGATGCTTTTATTCTATCAGTCTGGTGTACTTTCTGTTTTGAGCCAAAGCATCAAATCAGAGGATGGCGTCTGGGTCACATGGTCTATTAGTTTTATACTCGACTCCATTCTTAAGCCTGTCTTTGCTAGCATACATTGAATGAAACCCACCCGGCTACAAACAGTATTCTAGAGTGGACTACTTCTGTGTTGAAGCAACTGGTTTTCTGCCTTTACTGCTCTGGGGGTGCCCCAGAAAACTTAATAAAATGTGATAGACCATTGAGTATCGGAGTTGGGACATCAGAATGAAGTTGTACAGGACATTGGTGAGGGTACCTTTTGGAATACTTTGTACAGTTCTGATTATCCTGTTATAGGAAGGATATTATTACATCGTAAAAATACCAAACTAGAAGAGTTTGATTAGAAATCTGCAAGCATTAGAACTGAGAGAATTTAAGATTTGAAGAAAAGTTCACATCAGATTTGGAAGGACATATCCAGTTGTCTCTACTGTCAATGGTAGAAAACCTGGAAGGAGTCAGTTAAGTGGAACACTAAAGAATTGAGGTAGGGATGTATTTTCCCTGGATTTGAGTCTCTGTAATGGAAAGTGTCAAGAAATTAGTTGAAACGTTATTTTTCTGTATCAACTGGCATCATAACAGCATTACAAGATTCACATATTCCTCTTCATTAAGCCGTTCATTGAATAAGGATCCACTGCTGTTTGCCATGCTGCCAATTTGTTTTAACCTGTGCACATTGAAAATAACTCAGAGTTGGGTTGTGGCAGCAAGCTGGCATTGGAGGCTGATGGTGAGCAATTGTATTTCAGGCTCCCTTGAACAATTTGGAAATCTAGTCCCAGATGATAATCAGGCTAGTATTTTGAATTGAAAATATAGGACAGACTTGTATATATTTTTTAAAAAGGTATGAGAATATTTGAATTCTGAGTCATAGAGATCCACAGATTAGAAAGAGGCCCTTCAGCTCATCGAGTGTGCACTGGTTAAAAACCAACACCTAACTGTTTTAATCCCACTTTTCAGCACTTGACCTTGGCACTGCAAGTGCACATCTAAATGTTATTTAAACGTTATGAGGGTTTCTGCCTCCGCCATCCTTATAGGCAGAGAATTCCTGATTCACCCACTGGGTGTCATGTACACTTTCTGACCCTTACCTTAAATCGATGCCGCTGAAAATGTGTTGCTGGAAAAGTGCAGCAGGTCAGGCAGCATCCAAGGAGCAGGAGAATCGACGTTTCGGGCATGAGCCCTTCTTCAGGAATGCTGTGGTAGCGAGTCTGTTTGAGAACGTGGCTGAAGAGCTTCTGGGCAGAGGAGATGACCTGGGGTGTGCAGTGAGAGAGGGACTCACTGAAATCCTTGTAGAGGGAGGAAGAGAGCTTCTTCAAGGAAGGCATCCTTGCAAGAGGATTCGCAGTGGGTTAAAATCTTCTAGGAGAAAGTGAGGACTGCAGATGCTGGCGATGAGAGCTGAAAATGTGTTGCTGGAAAAGCACAGCAGGTCAGGCAGCATCCAAGGAGCAGGAGAATCGATGTTTCGGACATGAGCCCTTCTTCAGGAAGATCCTCATGCCCGAAATGTCGATTCTCCTGCTCCTTGGATGCTGCCTGACCTGCTGCGCTTTTCCAGCAACACATTTTCAGCTCTGATCTCCAGCATTGCAGTCCTCACTTTCTCCTTAAATCAATGCCCCCAGTCATTGGTCCTGCCACAGTATCTACTCTATCTGTCTATGCCTCTCATAATCTTATGCATTTCAATCAGAGTCTCCTCTGTGCTAAGGAGAAAAAAAACTATCCAATCTCTCTTCATAACTGAACTCTGCAGCCCAGACAACATCATTGTAAATCTCACTGCAGCTTCTCCAGTGCTGTCCCATCTCTCCTACAATGTGGACTCCAAAACTGCACACAACACAAGTTAAATTTTCTTTTACTGTATTAGGCAGGAATGAAATGGAGGGCTCAAAATTTGATGTACAATGCAGCATGTTAATGTTAATAATATTTATGCATTGAAATATTTATGAAGCTCTGAGGTGTTTGTTATTTAACTTTATTGTGAACAATTTTTTTGATTGTTGGTTAGCTGCATTCAATAATTTTGATACTATTATCAAGAATGAGATTAGAAATACAATAGATTTATTTTCAAATATCTTTAATCCTTCTGTATCTGTACTACAAATTCAACAATTTAATCATCCAGTTCTAATGGAAATCATTGAGAACTACACTCTTTGATGTGAGTCATGCATTGCTGTGAGAGTGGTATATGTCAATAATCACATCTTCTACCCAGTGACTCCTTTCAGTAACTGAACCCATTCTATCAATACTTTTCTTATATGTCAGGTGTATATAATGTGAAACCCTATCAGACTTTACTGAAGTAATTAGCATAATTTCATTTGTATTTTAAATTTTTAAAAAACATTTAGAAACGAGATGAGTACTACCTGAGACAGGGAGGAATGTGCAGCAGGTTAGTATCACTATAAAGCAAACTGGGAGCGCAGCAGTGCTAACCACTGAGCTACTGTGCCATCCCATATTCTGTGGTATCAAATTATAGAACTGCCTATGGATTGTCTTCAATGCCAGTGTTTCTTACCTTAGATAAGAGGCTTAAAGCGGTTCACAAACTTCTATCAGTAGTCTGATTTGTGCCTTGTTTGGTTTTAGCAACATCTCTCTACTTTTATATTCCATTGATAGGAGGGTTATAGATACAGCTTTAAATTAACTATTTGAGGGGGAGAAATGTGAGGAGTGGAGGGGATGAAGATTCAATGAAAGTGATGTTTAAAATCGAAAAGAAACAAGAGTAGAGCTGCAGTTGAGTGAAGAGGTGAATGAAAGTCAAAGTGTGACAGGAAGGGTAGATAATATAAGCTGAAGAGTAGGGTGGAAATTAGAAAATACACTGTTAAAAACCCCTTGGCATCATGGTAGCCCACAAACCTACCAACACACTAAAACAGCAGCTAATGAACTTGAAAGACGCTATACAGACAACAAGTAAAACAAATGTCATTTATGAAATACCGTGCAAGGACTGTAACAAACACTACATTGGACAAACAAGCAGAAAACTAGCCACCAGGATTTATGAACATCACCTAACCACAAAAAGACATGACCCACTCTCACTAGTATCCTTATATATGGGCGAGGGAGGACACCACTTCGACTGAGACAACATATCCATCCTAGGACAAGTCAAACAGAGACACACACGAAAATTCCTAGAAGCATGGCATTCCAACCGGAACTCTATCAACAAACACGTTGACTTGGATCACATTTACCATTCCCTGAGAAAAATAACAGAAAGTGACATCATCATAGGAAATGATGTCACCACAGGAAATAACATCACCGACCCAAGGAAACCCAAACATTCAATAGAAAGTGGGCTTCACCACCAATGCTTCATCTGGAGGCTCACTGAAGATGTTACCGAGCATGGTGACGAAACGTCTGAAAATGAACCTTCCAGCTCAGCGAGCAAACCATATTCCAGCAAGAAAAGGATCTTAGTGGTGAGTGACTACAGGTCTATTTGTGAGTTCATTGACAATTAGGACTTATTTTGATCTCATTGATGTGCATTTCTTATTCTTCTGTGCACCAGATAGAAACTACATGGCGAACATGAGTACTGCAGATGCTGGAGATTAGAGTCAAGAGAGTGATGCTGGAAAAGCACAGCAGGTCAGGCAGCATCTGAGGTGCAGGAAAATCAAGGTTTTGAGCAAAAGCCCTTCATCAGGATTCTAAATGGCGTCAACTCCTAACAGGAAAGTTAGTGTGGGTACCTGGTGACTCTAGCTCGATGCTTGCTTGTCTGAATGGTAGTCAGCAACACCTCTGGATACACTTCATGGTCAGTGACAGCCTGCACCCCCATTCAGGGATGTTGGCATCGGGTATGCACCAGCCTCCCCACATCATCATGGCATATCTCCAACCCACTGACAGCACAATCCAAATGTTATGAAGTTGAAGGCGTGTACTGGACCTTTAAGAGAGAGTAAATGTTGTTCTGTACTGAGAGATTATTAGCACCTGTAAATATGACTAGCTGGCAGTCTCAGAGTGAAAATTGAAAATATGTAACATATGGCTGTGAATGGATACCTGAGTTTTCATTGCTGATTTGACCATTAAAATTTAACCAATCATTTAAATTATGCCCCAGGATACTAAAACCCAATTGAGTTGAAATTTATTGTTTTGCCAACATCGAACCAATGAGACAATCCAATGTTGGAGGGAGTATACAATGTGGACATTTTGAAAATTGGTCAGAGAGCTGCTGTAGAGAGAGGAACTCATGGAGAGCTAACATCTTGTTCTTAAAGAAATTGGAAAACACTTTCTATCAAAGATACCTTTTCATGTGAAACATACTTGCAGTAAAAAAGAAAGATCCTCAGCCACAGAAGAAGGCAGTGGCTGTGTGGTTTTGAAATTCAGTGGATGTAATTTTAATAAGTGTCTTATTAGAACAGCATATTGTCATAGAGTTGGAAGCAGATACTAAGCAGTTAAGAGAATGGTGGGCTTAAACTTGTGAATAGTTGTTGTTTAATGTTCACTTTTCAAGTAAAAAAATAAATTGATGCCATTTTCTTTGCATAGTGAAGTTTGAGAGTTCTCTGTCACTCATATTTTAACAGGTTACATGGCAAGGCGAGCTTTCTGGCTGTTTGGTTTAATTAACAGAGGGAAGAGAGTGTGGTGCTGGAAGAGCACAGCAGGTCAGGCAGCATCTGAGGAGCAAGAGAATCGACATTTCGGGGATAAGTCCTTCATCAGGAACGAGGGAGGGAGTCATTCCTGATGAAGGTCTTATGCCTGATACATCAACCTGCTCCTCGGATGCAGCCTGATCTGCAGTGCTTTTGCAGCACTACCCTCTCGACTCTAATCTCCAGCATCTGCAGTCCTCGCTTTTACTAGTTAAGTAACACAGGAGTTCACCTCTGTCTTGTAACAAAAACAGTGTCCAATATTGTGGAATATTATTGTTAATCGCAAGCAATCTTACAATATCATTGATCATTAGTTAGAAACATACAAAATAGGAGCAAGATTAGGCCATTTGAACCTGCTCTGCCAATCATTATAATCATGGCTGATCATATAACTCAAAGGCATCCAACTTCTTGAAATCATACGATGTTTTGGCCTTGACACCTTTTTGGGTAGTGAATTCCACATATTCGCCACTGAAGAAATTTCTTGTCATCTCAGTCCTAAATAGTTAACTTCGAATCCTTGGGCTGTGACCCTGGGTTCTGGACTCCCCCACTAACCGAAGCATCCATCCTACATCTAACTTGTCTAGTCCTGTTAAAATTTATGTATTTCTATGAGATCTCCCCATATTCTTCTAAACTCCAATGAATGGAATCTTTCCTGATAAGTCAGTTCTGCCATCCCATGAATCATTTATGTAAACCTTTGCTGCGTTCCCTCTATAGTAAGAACATCCTTCCTCAGATAAGGAGACCAACATTGCACACAATATTCCAGGTATGATCTTACCAATGCCCTGTGCAATTGCAGCAAGACATCCTTGCTCCTGTACTCCAATCGTCTCGCTAACATATCATTTGCCTCCTTTACTGCTTGTTGATCAATTTAAGACTGATCATAATCATCCCATGTGAAACACATGATTTTGTAAGTGACCTTTAAAGTCTCAACTGCGGGTCACAATTCACAAAGATAATCCAAGATCTCATATACTGCATCTTTTGATACTGAACCATAAGTATTGTCAACATGCTCTTATATGCAATGCTGCCATTATTGCATGGTTTTCGATTGGGGTTATTACAAAGTATTATTAATCTTACAGCACTTACAATCTCCTACTGTATTTGAGCAACATGGTTTGTACTGGATACAATGGAACAATGGAACAATGAGATCTCCCCATAGTCTTCTAAACTCCAATGAATGGAATCTTTCCTCATAAGTCAGTTCTGCCATCCCATGAATCATTTATATACATCAAAAGTCCATGTAGAGGAATCCATGGCTCCTCTCCTCAGATCCTCCATGTACCACTGTCTGGAGGACTAGGCTAAATCATTTGTGAGTGATGTGAATGCTGACTGCTCATATTACAAAGAGCCTGTTGTGTTTTTGATATTCCCTCTGTGGGTTCTTTGGAGCCTTAACCAATGGATCTTTCCACAGCAGGAGTCACCATCACTGTGGCAGTGATGACATGAAGGTGTAAAGAAATTGAGGAGAAACAAATGCACCAGTAAGCCCAAGACTAGCAGCCACCTCCCAGTGGCTTCTGCCTCCAGTTGAAGAGATTTCAGTTGAGGGTCCTCTCAGGGTGTGAAGGAGCTACAGGAGGTTGAGAGTCTATTGCCTTCCATGTTATTTCTTCCAGAGGAGGCAGATGCATTATTGCTACAGACTGAGGATGTTCCGGGACGCATAAAAATAACCAGGACATTTCTTAAAGGCTTAGTGTTGTTGAATCGACATTTCCTTCTGTAACACTTGAACTGATTCTGCAAGGCCTCTTGAATTTAGATCTTATTTATTTAATTAATGAGGGAATTGTCTGCCTGTAACAAAGTTAGTAAATAGAAAACATTTGATCTTTTTCATTTGATCGTCATACCATTGCACGATGATCACTAGGGTTGGTTTATTAAAGCAAAACTAAAAATAAATGAAAACCATATTGAAAAATATTGCTTCATTCAGTACAGTGCAAAATATTCTTAGGGCAAGTCATTGTTCTTTACTTCTTGTAATCCTTACAATTGGTTTGTTAAGATATGCAAAATTGATAGTGATTTTCGCATTAGATAATTTGTCTGCAAAATAATCAGGCAAAGTTGGATGCCCGGAGGTATCTCTAAACTCAGAGTGCTGAATGTGGTAAATAGGAGTTTTAAGAAGGAAAGCTCAGAGGAGGAGAAATAGATAACGAGAACTATTTTAATTATGCCCGTGTCATGGATTAGTCATGCTCTCCTGGAGCTTGAATAATTACTTAATGAAATGTGGATTTCCAAGGCATTTCCTGAAATTGTTCATAGTTATTTCCTCTAATTTTTTTTTGACTCTCCAAGCTGACTTGGACTTACCATGTTGTTTCATGCTTATTGGTGTGTTCTTTCTTCTCAACTCTCTTTTACTTCTATAGTGCACTTTTCTTGATGGCTTGTTACTGGGTCTATTCTCCATTAGAGCAAGAGATTGTTTTAAAAAATTATTTTAATTTGCGGTTATTTTTTGAACCTTTTCAGCATACTTTGAAATGGAAAGTTAAGAAGTGATTTTAGTACTGGGGAAACATGTCCAAATTGATGACATGGTTTGTTGTAATTGAAAATGCCCTTGATGTAAATTAAATGTATCTATATTTGGTTGTTAGTGACTTCATGTATGATTGACTGTATTTATGTGATCCGCATATATTAAAGCTTTGGAAGTAATTAGTGTGGTAAGTTATGAGCTGGGAATTGCAGCAGAGATTATTGTTAAAGTCAATTTGAAATAGTCATTCCCTATGATTAGAAATATGCGATATGCCGAACCAATAAAGTTCAATTAATCTTTAGAGTGCTGTCAATAAGTAATCGATTAGTAAGACAATTTTTAAAGCCTATTATAGAAGGGATAAATCTTATACAGATGATGGTGTTATTTGTAATTTCGCATGTCTTTGGAAGTGACATTGATCTCATTGGCTGAAATAGTACAATTAAACTTCAAAGTCAGTCAAATGTAAAATGATGCATTCTATGATGTGAGTCTTTTTCTCTGCATTTTTAAATTTGTTACAAACTAGGGATAAATAAGCTGCCTACACGTCCAGAATTGTACTGCTCTCTGGGAACATCCTGTTATTGATTTGCAACTACAGCTGAGGGTACATTGGAACCTGCAACTATAAATCATCTTAAAAAGCTACATGAGAACAAAAGGTCATGAGTCTGGAAATTAAAAATCCTTTTATCACTTCATGGATGTTTTTTCTTTAATCATTGAACTTTTTTTGCACGATCCTTTAAAACACCTCTGATTGTTGGACTTCTGCGCAGCGATCAAAGGAAGTCATGTATTTACATAACATCCACCATGACCCCAGGGCATCCCAAAGCACTTTAGAGTCAATGAAGTACTTTTTGGAGGGTTGCCATTGCTGTAATGCAGGCAATCTGGCAGTCAGTCTGCACACAGGACATTCCCATGAACAGTAAATGTGATACTGACCTGAACTTGTTTTTGTGATGTTGATCAAGAGATAAATATGGTCAGAACACTGACATGAACTCCATTTCTTTCTTTCTAAGTAGTGCCATGGGATCTTATGTTGATATGAAGTAGCAGGAGGGGCTGGAATTTAGCATCTGAAAGGCAGCAGGAGAGAGAATACTGGTGGTTTACTTTTGCATTTGCTTTTAAAGTACCAAAATGAGCTATTGTGTACAGACAGGATTTAAGTGAAACCAGCGGCTTAGGGTCATAGAATCATAGAACTGGACAGCACAGAAACAGACCCTTCGGTCCAACTTGTTCATGCCAACCAGATATCCTAAATTAATCCAGACCCATTTGCTGGCATTTGGCCCATATCACACTAAACATTTCCTATTCATATACCTTTTAAATGTTGTAGTTGTACCAGTCTCCACCACTTCCTCTGGCAGCTCATTCCATACACACATCACCCTCTGCATGAAAAATGTTGCCCTTTAGATCCCTTTTAAATTTTTTCCCCCTCACTTAAACCTATGCCCTCAAGTTCTGAATTCCCCCACTACAGGTGGGTTTCCTCCGGGTGCTCCGGTTTCCTCCCACAGTCCAAAAGATGTGCAGGGTCAGGTGAATTGGCCATGCTAAATTGCCCGTAGTGTTAGGTCAGGGGTTTCGCTTCAGCGGGTCGGTGTGGACTTGTTGGGCCGAAGGGCCTGTTTCCACACTGTAATGTAATGTAATCTAATCTAATCTAATCAAACAGGGAAAAGACACTGTCTATTTATCCTAACCATGCTCCTCATGATTTTATAAACCTCTATAAGCTCACCCCTCAGCCTGCAATGCTGTAGGAAAAGTTGCCCAAGCCTACTCAGTCTCTCCCTATAGCTCAAATCCTCCAAGCTTGGCAAAATCCTTGTAAATATTTTCTGAACCCTTTCAAGTTTCACAACATACTTCCTGTATTCAGGGAGATCAAAATTGCATACAGTATTCCAAAAGTGCCCTAACCAATGTCCTGTACAGCTGCAATATGACCTCCCAACTCCCATACTCAATGCACTGACTAATAAAGGCAAGCATACCAAATGTCTTCTTCACTATCCTAACTACCTGTGACTCCATTTTCAAGGAACTATGAACCTACCCTCCAAGGTCTCTTTGTTCAGCAACATGCCCCAGGACCTTACCATTAAGGCCCTGATTTGCCGTTCCAAAATGCAGTACCTCACATTTATCTAAGTTAAACTCCAGCTGCCACTCCTCAGCCTATTGCCTGATCTGAATAAATCCTGTTGTATTCTGAAGTAACCTTCTTGGCTGTCCACTGCACCTTCAATTTTGGTGTCTTCTGCAAACTTACTAACTATACTCTCTATGTTCACACATCCAAATCATTTATATAAATGGTGAAAAGTAGTGGACCCAGCATCGATCCTTGAGGCACACTGCTGGTCACAGGTCTCCAGCCTGAAAAGCAACCCTCCTCCACTCTGCTCTGTCTTCTACCTTCGAGCCAGTTCTGTATCAAAATGGCTAGTTCTCCCTGTATTCCATGTGATCTAATTTTACTAACCAGTCTACCATGAGGAACCCTGTCAAAAGCCTTACTGAAGCCCATATAGATAATGTCCACTGCTCTGCCTTCATCAGTCCTCTTTGTTACTCCTTCAAAAAACTCAATTAAATTAGTGAACCATGATTTCCCACGCACAAAGCCATGTTGACTCCTTGCCTTTCCAAATACATGTAAATTCTGTCCCTCAGGATTTCCTCCAACAACTTACCTACCATCCATGGCAGGCTCACAGTTTATAGTTCCCTGGCGTTTCCTTAGAAACTTTGTTGAGTAATGGCATCACATTAGCCAATCTCCAGTCTTCTGGCACCTCACCTATGACTATTAATGATGCAAATCCTTATCCACTTATTGCTACACATGTGGTAAATGGAATATTTTGTATTGGGTTCTAATCTAACAGCTTTCTTTGGCAAAAAAAAAATGTTTATATATCACCCTAACCCAGTGATACTCAAAAGTACAACAGATCTCTTTATGATATTGGGATGTAAAAATAGATTCCACAAGGAAAAGTGAATACCTAAGTGACCTGTTTTCTTGCTATTTGTTGAGAACATGGGGATGATGGCATTATGTTGACATTTAGCGGTAAGTGATGTTGATGCTGCTTTTCTTTAGATAGTGCTGTTGGCTGTTTAGATTCTAATGACCACATGGAATATGCAGGTAAAGGGTCAAAAGTAGTTCACATATGGCGATGTCTATGTTTGTCAATTGCTTTTAGATCAAGGAGAGTGGAATCTTCCAGACAAGCTTGCATGTGTGGCTCAACTCCCACATCAGCCCGCAGAAGCAACTGCAGCTGAGACAATCCATATTTTGCAGGTGAAGCAATAGAAGGCTCAGTAAGGCCTTGTGCAACTTCCTTCTAAGTAGGGAGTGTGTATGGTTTTGAACTATGCATATGGGCTTTTGCTGCAGCCTTTTTGTGTTCTGGGTACCAGAGGTTGCAGGCCTGTAGGTTGGTCTAGAAACAGAATGCCCAATGTGGTTACACTTCCACAATGACTCATGGGTCTCATATGTTTGTCTGGGTGTCACCCCGTCACTGTGGCACTTACAGTTGGAGCAACACACATTGTTGAGGATCTTCTGATTCTTCTTGCTTATGTTCATTACAGCATGTATCTGAATCCTCGTTTTCTTTAGCCGGCAAGTCTTCTCATCTTTGATGTCCCAGATTATGTAGTGCACAGCAGAAATTGGTGATCCAAGAGATTGTCTGTGATGTGTATTCCAGTACTGTGCCTGAGCAGGTGGTAGAACCTTAACACCAGTGATCAGTTGTTGTCCTTGTTCAGGCATCAGAGACATTGTATCTCTCCTCTGTTGGACTTTGTGGGTTCCACATAGGTGTCATGATCCAGATTCTCTGTAGATATCTTGTGTCACCCAGGAGCCAGCCTTGCAGTTGCACAGGGAAAACAAACAGCTTTGGCACCTGAGAGCAACTGAGGACACAATAGTCATCAGAGCTATCAGGGATGTGAGCACACTCCTGTAGGCTTTGTTATTCACATAGCAGTTGCACATTGATGCATTGAATCCTGTTTTGGTTTATGAATGTTGTTGGCTGTACCCAGAAAGTTCTTAATGAAACATGTGTCATCAATTGTTCCTTGTGCTTGTGGAATCCAATTATGAAGCCAAATCATGACTGCTCCAGCTTCCTGAATCTTAGGATCCATGATAAATTACATAAGATCATCAATCCTTTTGAATACGGTTTTGAAGAATTCCCTTCTGTGTTAATTACCGTGTATATGGCTGTGTGACAGATACCAGTTATGCTTCTTGTGAAGTTCTAGAATGACCCAGTTGCATACATGTTCCAGATGGTTGTAACTTTAAGACCACTGGCATAAGATTTGGCTCCTGTATCATGGTATCATAGGTTATCTTGCAGGAATGGACATAGATCAGCGACCGACTCCTGTTGATAATCGTAGCCATCTTTGATATTGACCCTTTGATGTGTGTAGGTCGTTACTCCATGTATATTGTATTCAATTATGCACTATTTCTTGGTGATGTATTAACCCCTGGTTACGAGCACTTGAGCTGCCCAAGCCTCTGTGGCTACTTTTTGTTATCCCTTGGCTCTCTGCTGCTTCTGCTCCTCCTCAGCCACAGGATTTGCAGGAACCATCTGGTTCATCCAACCAACCATCCGATCGTTGGACAGAAATCCTGTGGAGGTCTAGTCAGCACAGCCAATTTGGCTCCTCTTTTCTACTTGAAGACTGTGGACCAATGCGAGTCACTGCTTTGCATTGGCCATACCCCAGTCACCACTAATTTGTAGTCGCCTTTCTCCTTGAGCTATTGAAACCAAGTGGACAAAAGGAATCTGAAAGAGACTATAGATACGTTGAGTGAGTGGGCAAAAATAAATTTGCGGATGGAGTTTAAAGCAGGAAAATGTGAAGTCATGCACTTTGGTAGGAAGAATCAAAAAGCAGACTATTATTTAAATTGAGAGACACTCTAAAGAAGAGCAGCACAGAATAATCTGGGTGTTTGTGTGCATCAAACAGAAAATTACCATGCAGCTGCAACAAATAGTCAAGGCTGGAAATTTACCCTTAATGCTTGGTGGTTGCAGTTTAAACATACTGAAGTCTTCTTAAAACTACACAAGGTTGGTGAGGCTGCATCTGGAATTCTGTGTACAGTTTTGCTTCTTGTACTTGAGAAAGGATGTACCAACAGTGGAAAAGAGATTCACAAGTTGAAAAGAGGCTGATTCCTGGGATGAAAGGATTGACCTCTATAGAACACCTAAACAAGTTAGGCCTTTAGTCATTAAAATTTAGAAAAATGAAGGGTGACCATATTGTAACTTAAAGATTCAGAGGAGATGAGGAGACTTTCATTTATAACTAAGATACAAAGGAACTTCTTCTCACAGAGGATAGTGAATATCTTGAATCTCTCAAACCCCAGAGAGTTTCAGAGGCTAGTTCATTGCAAGTATTTAAAATTAGGTAGATAGATATTAGAAATATCAGGGAGTTGGGTCATGAATGAGGTGACATGAAAGATCTCTGTCCTGGTCCAGCAAAGCTCCTTACAGAGGAAAAGCAGCTGCTACTAACTCCAAATCCACCAAGAAGACTACCTGGCCAGTTGCTCACCACAATTAACTGTATCAACCTGGAAGTACATGATTCTCATTTGCTGCCAACCGAGTTGCAAAGGTAAACTTTTCTCTGGGAACCATTAGAACAGTTCTAATGATTGTGTATGACGTGCTAATACATTAAAATTAGATTCCTGCTGCTTGTCATTAAGAACCATGATCCAGCTTTAATCCATGACAAAATTAATTCCCAACTTTATTGTGCTGTTGAAAAGCTAATATTTTGCCTCTTGCATAATTAAGTGCCCCACCCACCTTGTTTCCTATCCTGGATGGTTCAATAGATTTTGCTAATGATGCTTCTTCCTAACTTGAAATTAGAAATCTAACTGACAATCTGCAAGCTTTCAATATCAAAAGGGAATTTAACTGTTATTTGTTGATCTTGGTGCTGGAGCAATAATTTTAAAAGAGCAGCCTGAACACCACGATATTAATTGGATGCGAAATGAAAAGTACTTTTGCCAAATTTGCTGATGACATTAAAGTAGGTGAGGAAGTCCGTTGAGACGAAAGAAACGACAACAGACATGAATATGGATAGGTTAGGTGAATAAGCCAAAATGTGGCAGATGATTGTGGATAAGTGTGAGACCATTTTGGTTGGAGGAATAGAAAACAATTTATTATATAATGGAGAGAAACTTCAGTGTGCTTTGGTGCAGAGGGATCTGGGTCTCCTTATGCATGAATAACAGAAAGCTAGTATGCAGGTAGAGCAAGTAATAAAGTAGGAAAATGTAATTTTGGCATTTATTGGTAAAAACAGAGTAGAAGCACAGGGAAGTGTTGTGACTGTACAAGGCTTTAGGAGTATTGTGTACTCTTTATTTGAGGAGGGATATAGTTATATTGGAGGCAGTTCAGAGCAGGCAAACTAGATAGATTCCAGAGATGAGGTAGGAGAAAGTGAGGACTGCAGATGCTGGAGTACCAGAGTTGAAAAATGTGGTGCTGGAAAAACACAGCAGGCCAGGCAGCATCCGAGGAGCAGGAGAATTGACGTTTCGGGCATAAGCCCTTCATCAGGAATCTAAGGGCTTATGCCCAAAATGTCGATTCTCCTGCTCCTCGGATGCTGCCTGGCCTGCTGTGTTTTTCCAGCACCACATTTTTCAACTCCAGAGATGAGGTGTTTGTCTTGTGAAGAGAGATTGAGCAGTTAATGCTTATATTCTCTGGAGTTTAGAAGAATGAGAGGAGTTCTGTTTGAAGTATATGAAATGCTAAGGGGGATTTACAAAGTATATGTAGACAGGATGTTTCCTTATATGGGATAATCTAGAATGAGAGATCATAGTTCTCGGATAAGCAGTCGCAACTGAAAACAAAGATGAGGAAAAATTACTTCTCTCAAAGGAATTCACTGCTCCAGAGTATGGTGGATGTTGGGACATTGAGTAAATTTAAGAAGGGGTTAGACAGATTTTTATTTAGGATGAGTTGATGAATTATGGAGAGTGGGCAGGAAAGTGGAGTTGAGGGCAAGATGAGATCAGCCATGATCTTATCAAATGTTAGACCAGACATAAGAGGCTGAATTGCCTTCTCTTGCTCCATGTTTTCATGTTCTCATGTTCTCATGTTCTTATCACAAATGATATCAGAAAGTGCTGAAGAAACTCAGCAGATCTGACAGCGTCTATGGAGAGAAACAACCTTTAAATCAAAATAAAGTCAAAATAACTCAAACTTTACCTCTGTTTCTCTTTCCACCAATGCTGCCAGACTTGCTGAATTTCTCCAGCACTATTTGTTTTGATTTCAGATCTCCAGCATCTGCAGTACTTAGGCTGAACAACTTAGCTGTGCACTTGAACGCAGACTATAAACGTGTGATTAACTAGCAGAATCCAAGATAGTCATAAAAGAAATATTCGTTAATATCCTAATACAGGGTGCATAATTTTTTTCCTTTACAGTGCTGCACTGAATTTGTCTGTTTTGCAATTTTGTCTGACAAGAGCACAAATTTGTTGTGATTCGAGCAATGTTTTATTTTGTTCAATTTTGCTCTTGATATCCTCGAATCGCTTGAATTCCTACATTGGGGGAACAGGCCCTTCAGCCCAACCACTCCAACCCAAGAAGAACATCCTACCCAGACCCACCTCGCTAACCTATCCTCATAACCCTGCATTTCCTACTCCACCTGGCCTGGACACTGTGAGCAATTTAGCATGGCCAATCCATTTAACCTGCACATCTTCGGACTGTGGGAGGAAACCCAGCATCCGGACGAAACCCTTGCAGACATGATGAAAATGTGTAAACTCCACACAGACAGACAAGGATTGAATTGAACCTGCGTCACTGGTGCTGAGAGGCAGCAGTGCTAACCATTGTGCACCATGCCTAGTATTGATCTAAAATTTAGTAAGTGGAATTGCCCTTATGCCTCTGTAGATGTTGATAAGTATTTAAATAGTTGGAGTTGAATAGAATGAAGATCATAGGTGATTCCCATTCT
This sequence comes from Chiloscyllium plagiosum, assembly GCF_004010195.1. Taxonomy (NCBI): domain Eukaryota; kingdom Metazoa; phylum Chordata; class Chondrichthyes; order Orectolobiformes; family Hemiscylliidae; genus Chiloscyllium; species Chiloscyllium plagiosum. Next base: position 70,803,000 of record NC_057715.1, read on the forward strand.
TATTTTCTATATAAGTAGTTTCCTGAACCTCTTATCAGTGCACCCATTAGACTGCGTGACTAAGGTTGATCATTCAAGATATAAGGAAATTCAAGTCTAAAACTTCTATTCTGATGCCAAAAGCACTGGAGCTCCAACATGCTGTGAATTAAACTCTGTGCCAATTTAGTTGAAAATCATAGTGTCTTGAAGAATACTATTTGCACCAGGAAAGTGAAATATGCAAGTTAAATATCATTTACAGTCTTGACCATTGCACTGGGCAAGTTCCCAATGAAGGTTCAATGAATGAAAGAAATTCAAGTCAAATATTGACTACTTCTGTGTGTCTGTTGCTGGTTTGATATAATTTTGTTCAAGATCTGGGAAAGTGCAGGCTGGTTTCTGATATTCTGAAAGTACATCAAAGAAAAAGAATGGAGTAAAAGTCAATGAAACTTGTAGATTGCAACTTGTTCAAATTTATATTTACTTCAATGCCAATAAAATTAATGAATTAAGTTGATAGAGATGAATTAACATATATAAATATAATTTTTCACAGAAACTGGCAACTTCCCAAGGAAATATATTGGAAAATAAAGGACTTATAGAGTCACTCAATCAGACGAAGGCCAGCAGTGCACTAATCCAAGAATCCCTCAATGAATCATTCAAATTACAAGTCTCTTTAGATCAGGTATGTGGATTTTTTAAAAGGTGAAAGAATTTATATAATTTCAATATAAAGAATATAATTTAATAATTGGTATCTACTCATTTTTAATTAATTTCAAAATGTTGAAAGGACTTCTATTGTATGATACTGCTAACATACAATGTTAATCATTGAAAAGCGTCATAATTAACTATTTACATGTTAAGTTCTAATTAAAATGATAGTTTACTGTATCTGTCTGTGTGAAAAGATTTATATTGAAAATTTACAGAAATTTATAAAAAGTAAAATAAACTGAGTATATTTTCAAATGCAATGAAGTGCAATAAGTAGTGTCCAGGACTCATTTTCACGTCTTGTTTTTGGTGTCCTACTTGGGTCCCATTTCTACAACAGACCTTTTCACAAATCTCTTAGTTTCAGAAATTCATGTTGCATGACTATCATTGGCATTGGGATCAGGTATCATTGTCAAAAATTTGTATGGGGTTTTGTAATTTTTATTCTGCTGGGTCGAAATGCTTATACTTCAAATTATGACATTTTTCTCCTTTTGTCACAAAATTATGTTTCTTCATATGATTAACAGTTATAAACTGCTGTCTGTGGAGGGCAGCAAACTATCATTTTTAGTCTTTTTTTTCTCTTGCAGGAGAGGGATGCATTTCTTCCACTTGCTGAGACAGCCAGCAAAATGTTCTTCATTATTACTGATCTATCCAAAATTAATAACATGTATCGCTTTAGTCTGTCAGCTTTTCTTAGACTCTTCCAACGATCCTTACAGAGCAAAAAGGTATGTTTTTGCCTTATTAGAATGCTTTAAAGCAGAATTTATTTTTTATCTGTTATAATGACAGAGCAAAGATGAACAAACTATTGTCTAAATTATCAAATACAGATTTTCTTATAGTAAAAATAAGATTAATTTGCCAGTTGATTAACATTCTTTAACCTGTTCAGCACTTGCTTGGTGTTCATTATGACATTATTAAAATGAACAGCAAATGAAAAGAGAATCACTGTGCTTTTTGCCTCACTTTCTTAGCTAGGTGGAGTTTGAAAGTTAGCACTGCCCACAAGGACTATGTGCTTGCATTCAAAGCTTTCAATTTGGTCATCAACAATTACTCGTTAATGAATGTGATTGTTCAGTTAGGAAATTCCATGTCACTGGCCATGGGTTTTGTGAGACCTTGTGTAACAGCTGAGCTTGATCCTTGAGCTGTATTTCCGACCACATATTTGACATGTGTTTCCAGGAAATGGAAGTGATCCTTGTCCTTGAAATTATTGGCATTCCTTTTTTCTGGCTCCTTTTCCGTAATTTGTCTTGCTGATAGATGTTCTCAAAGAATTGTGTCCCTTCATACAGGAGATTTCTCCAAGTTTGTTTCCTCTGAACGAGGGTATTCCATGTGTTGGCATCTATGTTGCATTTCTTGATGCTTGCTTTTAGTGAGTATTTGAAGTGCTTGTTTTGTCCTCCTATCGTTCGAATACTTTCATTGAGCTGGGAGAAGTTGATTTGCTTTTGCAATCAGAACTCAATCATCCTATATACGTGACCAGCTCAGCCGTGTTGGTTCCAGATGATCATAGCTTTGGTGCTGTTAGCTGCATCAAGGACACTGATATTAATATGTCTGTCCTCCTGGCTAATCTGGAGAATCAGTCTCAAAAAGCATTAATGGTACTTCTGAAGAGCCTTGATGTAGCATCTATATTTAGTCCTAGTTTCGGAGCCTTACAGAACAGTCAGAAGGATGACTGCCTTAGAATCTTGCTATCAGCACCAATGTCATTATTGTCAAAGATTCTCATTTTTTGGGGTCCAAAGGCAGCTTTCACAGATTAGATGTGATGTTGAATCTCTGCTTCGATATCAGCACGAGATGGGAGGTAGCTTCCGAGGTAAGGGAAATGTTCTACTTTTGGGAGGATTTCTCTTTTGATCTTAATGGAGGAATGGATTGGAACTTGACCTGGGACAAGTTAGTAAAGGATTTGAGTTGCCTTGAGTTTGAGGTTGAGACCCAATTCTTCCATATGCTTCTGCAAAAGTATGAAGTGAGGCGTGAAGATTCTCTTCGGGAGAACAGTAGTGATATTGTCATGGGCATACTAAAGTTCCATAGCAAGGTTGGTTTCATTTTCCTCTTGGATTTCAACCAGTTGAAGTTGAAGATTTTCTTTCCATCTTGTAGACGATGTGAACATCACTGGGAACTTTGTTTTTGACAAGGTGAAGAATGGTGGCGATGATATTGGAGGAAAGGATAGAGTGATGACATACGCTGTTTGATGCGATCTCCTCTTCAAAGGATGTCATATTATTTTAGGTGACGACAGTTGGTGACATCTTATTGCGGAGGAGACAGGGAATGTTGGTGAATTTTACTGGACAGCTGGTCTTCGACAAAGTCTTCCAAAGCACTGCTTAACTGACTGAGTCAAAAGCCTTGGTCAAATTGATGAAGGCCATATAGAATGGTTGGTGTTGTTCCTATCATTTATTTTGGAATTGCTGAGCAGTAAAATCATGTCCATTGTTCCACGGTTTGGTTGGAAGCCACTTCATTTTTCGGAAGGATTTTCTCCAAAGCCGGGGAGAGGCATCCAGTGAGGATTGGGGCAATGGTCTTCCTGGTGATGAAGAGTTGGGAGATGTTTTTGGTAGTGCCCACAGTCCACTTTGTCTCCTTTCTTGAAGACAATAGTGATGGTAGATTGACAGGGATTTCTTCTTTATCCCAGATTTCCAGGAGCAGTTGATGGGGATAATGAGCAAGCTCTGCTCCTCCAAATTTGAACCTCTTTGTTGGAATCCCATCTACTTCTGCAGCTTTCGTATTCTTCATGTGTCTAATGAAAGTATCAACTTCTGCTACACTAGATGGGAGTCCAAGGTCATGTTTGATGGGGAGTTGGGGGATTCTTTCAAAGATGACCTTGTTGACTATTATATTGTGGTTGAGGAGTTCTTTTGAAGAATTCTCTCTATCGGAGGTTGATGTTTCTCTGTGTTTCAAAAGGGCTTTTGTCCTTACTCTGTATTGGTTTGAGACCAAGGATGTTAGGTAAGTATATTGTCTTGGTGACACTGAAACAACCCTGGGTACCATGTTTGTCAGCAAGGAATTATAGCTCCTAAGCAATCTCAGTTCACCATTGGTTCTTGATTTGCCTCAGTCTTCTTTGTAACTCTGCCTCTGCAGTTTGATGAGTTCCCCTCTTTGTTTCACTGATGATATTGATTTGCCTGGCATGGAGAGCTTTCCTCTTCTTGTTGATGAGGTCTTAAATGATGTGTCATTCTTGTCGATCCAATCTTGGTGTTTCCTGGTTTTGTAGCTGATGGTTTCTTCACAACTTGACATGATGGCTGTCTTCCTCTATTTCTGGAATTCCTCAGCTTTTTAAAATGAGCTCTTTGGAGATTTTAATGAAGACATTGTTGGAAGTTCGCTAGTCTGCTTGGCTCTTAAACTTTTTTCTGAATTATTTGTTCATCTTCAGCTGCGTCTAGTGGCATTTGATGGATACTGAGGAGTGGTTGAGCTCCTGTCTGTGCTGGTCATTGCTTTGGTGATGAGGCCTCCTTTCGGTCTTCGGATTGAACAATTTCGTAGTCGATCATATGCAAATGCTACGATCGTGAATGTCACCACGGTGTCATGAACTTGTCTTTTTGGCAGAACAGTGTATTTTTGATGATCATATGATGTTCTGCACTTTTGGTGTGCAGGATAATCCTGTTTCCTCTAGTTGACAATATTTGCTTCTTCTTTTTTGTGTTTTCTCAGCTTTCTGAATTGGAACTAAAATGAAGCACACATATTAAAAAAAACATAAACTGGTTCACACTTACCTGCATAGAAATGCAAAATTCCATAATGCCATTTAATACAAAATAGAAGTTGATATAGTTACTATAGCTCAGAACCATTGTGTAATCCATTGTATAGTTGAAACATTTTAATGTAAAAAAGCAAAAATGCCCCAGTTCACTGTGAACAGAACAATTAGAAATATAGTATAAAAATAAATGTTCAGTGTGGACTTTCACACTAAATTGATACTAAATGAGGTTGGCTAATTTTAAATTAAAATTAAGTTATGCATCATTGTTTAATAGGATTCTGAAAACACAGATGTTCGCATTACATCTTTGATTGGTTCCCTGAAAACCTCGGTATATGAATATATTTGTCGTTCATTATTTAAGGTAAGAGTGATCACAACAAATAAATTGTTTGTTTGGAAATAATAAGTTGTGTGATTTCAGACATCTCGGCTTGATGTACATTTTGTCTTTCAGTTAGTTTTGAATAATATCTTCAGTATTTAGTTGCATCATTGATATATAATTCTGACAAGTCTGAACACTGGCTAAATTTATTAATGAATGATATATGGAGAGGTGATGGCTCACTGGTATTATCACTGGTCTATTAATCCAGAAACTCAGCTAATGTTCTGGGGATCTGGGTTCAAAGCCCTTTATATGGCAGATGATTGAATTCAATAAAAATATCTGGAATTAAGAATCTACTGATGATTGCCGATAGAAAAAGCCATCTAGTTCACTAATATCCTTACCTGGTCTGACCTACATGTGACTCCAGACCTACAGCAATGACTTAGCGAGCTACTCAGTTGTAAAAATTGCTCCAAAGAATTATATCTACAAAAAAATGAAGCCAGACGGATCACATCACATTGATCTAGACATCAGAAGTGACAATGGCAAAATAAGCCCTGTTGGCTCTGTGAATATCTGGTTCCTAATGCCAAAATTGGGAGAGCTGTCTCACAGACTAATCAAGCAATAGCCTGACATAACCATATTCATGAAATCATAACTTATAGTCAATGTCCCAGATACCTCCATTACTATCCCTGGATATGTTCTGTCTTATTGGCAGGATGAATACACAGAGGTGGCGACACACGTATTCAGTTGAGTGAGAGTGACTGTGGAAGTCCTAAATATTGACTCTGGACTTCATGAAGTCTCAGGTTAAGCATGAGCAAAGAGACCCCTTGCTGATTACTCCATTCTCCCTTGACTGATGAATCCGTGCTCCCCCATGTTGAACAATACTTGGAGGAAGCACTGAGGGTGGCAAGGGTGAGGAATGTTTTCTGGGTAGGATTTCCATGTTAACTGCCAAGAATGGCATGGTCGCAGCACTACTGATTAAGTTGGTCAGGTCCTAGAGGACATAACTGCTTGACTGGGTCTGTGACAGATGGAGAGGGAACCAACAAGAGGGAAAATCATGCTTGACCTCATGTTCACCAATCTGCTGGTTGCAAATGCAACTGTCTGTGACAGTATTGGTAAGAGTGACCATTGCATTGTCCTTGTGGAGACACAGTCCTGCCTTCACAGTGAGAATACCCTCCATCCAATCTTGGTTCAATAGACATTGTTGGAGGGCATGCCAGGAGTAGCACTAGGTATAACTTAAAAATGAAGTGTCACCCCAGTGAAACTACAAGTAGGACTACTTGCATGCCAGTAAGCATTAGCTGCAAGTGATAGGCATTGCTAAGTGATCCCACAACCAACAGATCAAATCTAAGCTCTGCAGTCTTGCCACATCTTGTGGTTGGCAATTAAATAGCTTACTGGAAGAGATGGCTGCACAAATATCCCTATCTTCAAAGATTGAAAAGCCCAGCACAACAGTCCAAAAGATAAGGTAGAGCATGTGGAACAATTTTCAGCTGGACATGCCAAGTGGTTGATCTATCATGGGCTCCTCCAGGGGTCCCCAGCATCACAGATACCAGACTTAAGCCAATTTGATTCACTCCATGTGATATTGAGAAATGGTTGGATGCCCTGGATACTGCAAAGACTTTGGGTGCAGACATTCATTCTGGCTGGCAGTAGTTCCGAAGACTTTTGTTCCAGAACCTCTTGGGGTCTAGATTAGAGTGGTGCTGAAAAAGCACAGCAGATCAGGCAGCATCCGAGGAGCAGGAAAATCAATGTTTCAGGCAAAAGCCCTTCATTCCAGAACTTCTTGTTCCCTCACAGCTAAGTTGTTCCAGTACAGCTACTTGTCAATGTGGAAAATTGCCCAGCTATTTCCTTTATACAAAAAGGAGGACAAATCCAAGCTGGCCCTCAGACTATTCTCAATTATCAATATAGTGATGGAAGATGTCTTCGACGGTGCTTTCAATCAGCACCTGCTCAGCAACAACCTACTCACTGATGCCCAGTTTGGGTCCTGATCTCATTACAGCTTTAGTTCAAACATTAATAAACGATAAGTTATAGAGGTGAGGTGAGAGTGAGAGCCCTTGACATCAAGGTCACATTTGACCGAGTATGGCACAATGGAGCTGTAGCAAAACTGGAATTATTGGGAATTGGGGGCATACTGTCAGTTGGTTGGAGTCATACCACACACACAGGAGTCATACCACACACACAAGAAGGTGGTCGTAATTGTAGTGGTCAATCATCTCATTTCTAGGACATTGCCACAGGAGTTCCTCAACATAGTGTTCTAGGCCCAACCATCTCCAGCTGCTTCATCAGTGATCTTACCTCTATCTTAAGGTCAGAAGTGGGGATGTTCGCCAATGATTGCAAAATCTTCAGCACATTCACAACTTCTCAGATACTGAAGCAACCCATGTAGATCCTAGACAATATTCAGGCTTGGGCTGACAAGTGACAAATAACATTCAGATCACATAAATGCCTGGCAATGACCATTTCCAGTAAGAGACACACTAAGCATCCCCCCCCCCCCCCCCCCCTTGATATTCAGTGGTGTTATCATCACTGAATTCCCCCACTATCAACATCCTGGGGGGGTTACCATTGACCAGAAACTCAACTCATTTTGCCACATAAACACAGTGGCTACAAGAACAGGTCAGAGGCTCGGACTATTACAGTAAATAATTCACCTCCTGATTCATCAAAGCTTGTCAACCATCTGCAATACAAACATTTCCCAAAGACACTCCGACCTGGAGACAGTGGGGGGAGATTACCAGATGAAATGAGATTGGTGACCACTGTGGATACAATGGCCTGGTGTTCCATGGTGACGTCATGGGCCAGTGGAGATAGGAGTAGTGCTTAGTCTCTGCAATGTCGAGGTCAGTATGCCAGACAACAATAGCGCTATCCTTGTGGACATGCTTGATTACAAAGTCTGAGTGAGATCTGAGAGCATTAAGTGCAGTCAGTTCAGAGGGCGATATGGAAAATGGAGCAGAGAAAATGAAGTGACCAATATCACATTGACAGCTTTCGATGAACAGGTCGAGTGTAGATAAATGGCCAAAAGGAAGGGTCCAGATGGAGGGAGAGTGTTAGAGGTGGGTGAAGGTATCTGTGAGGAATTCATTACTTTGTAGGGAAGCCTAGACTTGATCTTAAAAAATGGTTTCCTTTACACTCTTCTGTATGGCAATGTTAAATTACTATCCTTGCATCCAGATAAAAATACTGGTTAGTTATTCTCGACCGCAATTCTCCTTGGCACTCAAGTCTGAAGGCATCAAGTCAAACATTGGCAATGATACATCTAATGTCCTCCATTAGCTGAAGTGATGATCAAGGCTGTCAATTATTGCTTATTGGTTCTTGAGAAAGAGATGGTGAGCCATATTCCAAAACCACTGCAGACTGTGTAGTGTGAAACCATTTATAGTGCAGGTAAGGAGGGAGCTCCAAGATTCTGACTTAGCTATGATGCTGCTGCTCCTTTAACAAGGTTAGGTTGTCCTTGATTTTTTTCAGGGGGTCGATCTACTTGAGAATGCTTTCAAGTTTAAAAAAGACACTTGTACAATGAAATGGGAGCGGCCAGTTCTCCCAGCTCAGCTTTTCTCTAGTTTGGTTCAGTTTGGTTTTAGCAGTCTGACTGTTCACAGGCAGTCAGTTTGAGGCTGGATCCAAGAAACAGCTACATGGAAAAGGGTATTCCATGCTGCCATCTTTCTCTCTCTCACTCTCTCTCTCTCTCGTAAGACCCTTTTTTTGATTTTATCTTTTTTTTGTCAACGGGTGTTTATGGGGATTGTTGCAAGTGTTTGGAATAGCACATTAAGTTGGGATAGTCTGTTGGGTTTTTGGATAGGTTAAGTTATTCTATATTCAGTTCTGTTTTGTTTGTGTTTCACTCAGTAATCTTGCAAATAAATTCTGTTTTATTTAAAACTAAATGGTTGGGCTAGCTGGATCACTCCTGGAATATCCACTGTATACCTGCTCAAAACAATGAGTGAAGTTAGGGTCTTGGCTACTTTCATGGAATGTTTTGAGGGGTGTGCCTGGTCTGTAACACAGCAACAATGAAGAAATGATGATATATTTCCAAGTCAGGGTGGTGCATCGCTTGGAGGGCAAACTGCAGATGGTGGTCTGTCTTTGTCCTATGGTATTGAAACATTCTGCCAAAAATGCTTGGCAAGTTGCACTAGTGCAACTTCTATATTTGTACACTTAACTCCTACTGTGTGGTACTGGTTGATAGTGGAAATGTTTGAAGTGCTGGTTAGAATTCAAATTGATTAGGCTGTTTTGTCCTGGATTGTGCTAAGCTTTTGGAGCCTGGCCTCGTAGATGGTGGGGAACTAACAAAGAATTTTGTGGTAACCTTCAAACATGCTCCGAGAGGCAGGGTGGGTGGGACTCTTTTTAGATACCTCATGAAGAGGACTATGGCAGCAGTGGCTGCTGCCTATGTCAAATGCACCACTGGATTATTGAAAATTGTTAAAAAGTGTGATGTAAGTGCAGAAAACTACAAGTTAGCAGAGTTAGTAGTATTGAGGAGTGGCTGTGTGAGGATGGGATGATGAGAGGAGTTCTGTATGGACGTCTGAGGTGCAGTTGGAACCATTGCAATCATTTATGTCAAAAACTTGGATTTTAGAAACATAAAGCAAATTTGGTAAATTTCTAGAAGGTACTCAAAAGGAGGAGCAGTTGATTTGAGCAAGTAGTTCAAATGACAGAACGAGTTTCATAAATATATGAAATGGGATAACAATTAAGGCAAATCTTACTGCAGGCAAGGACAGATGCAACACATAGAAAGGACTCTATTACACGCACGCACTCTATTACAACATTGAAATAATCATGGATCATTTTGGAATAAATCTAGGAATCTTTGAGTAGTTTATTTTGTTGATTTATTTATTTTCAGAAATTGGAACCCCTTCTCTGCCCTGACTGCTCGCGACTACGCAGTCTGCTCTCTGGAGCAAATTTTTGGAAAGTGACCTCTTGATTATCTACTTCCTCATCCACTGTTTTATGATCTATTCAGTGGTTTCCAACTGTAATAATCAGGCTTATTAGAAACATTCATAAAATGCATAATAGCTTTTGATAGTGAGGGGTGTATTTATAACAGCTGAAAATGTGTTGCTGGAAAAACGCAGCAGGTCAGGCAGCATCCAAGGAACAGGAGAATCGACGTTTCGGGCATAAGCCCTTCTTCAGGAATTTAGGCAATGAGTTTAGAGGGGGATAGTTTGGCTGGGAGTATATGAGGGACCATGGGAGTGGATGTAAGGAGCATAGCTGATTATGAAGAGTGATAGTGTGGGTGGTTGGGCAGCATGAAGGTGCAAGGAGGGTGCAGTTTGTGCAGTGTGGAATGCGAAGGTTAGGGGGCCTTATGTTTTTATTATAACTGGGGAAAAAAAGTCCAAAAGCACTAAAGCAGGACATTTAAGCAGCTTCCTTGGAACATTAGAACAGATGAAATACAAACAGAAGTAGGACCTTCAACCCTTCAAGCTCACTCGACCATTCTATCATTCATGGCTCACTTTCCACTTCAACACCAGGTTTTAATATGTAGAAATATATCGATCTCAGTCTTTGAACATACTCAATGACTGAGTCTCTAAAGCCCTCTAGAAAATAAATTTCAAAAGAAAACCACCTTTGAGACAAGGAATTCCTCTTCATATCAGTCTCTTATTCTTAGACTTGTTGCCTGGTCTACTCCTTCTATGCTATGGGAAAGATTATTCCACAATTACCCTGTCAAGCCCTGAAAGAATTGTATGTGTTCGAATCAGATAAACGACAATTGGAAAAAATCTAAATATATCACATTCACCAGTTCTCCTTATTTACTGTTATCCCCCTACTAGTTACATCCTCAAAAATCCAGAGAATATAGATCCCATACAAGTATTCATCTTTATTTATGGGACAATCCCTCCATCCCAGAAATTAGATCGGTGAACTTTTGTTTCTCTCCATTTATGATAAGTGTTTCTTTCCTTAGATATGGATTCTAAAGCTACACACAATATTGCAGGTGTGGTTTCACCAAGGGTCTATATAATTGCCATAAGACATCTTTATTTCTATGCTGAACTCCTCTTGTAAGAAAGGCCAGCATACCATTTGCCTAACCTGTGTATTAATTTCATGTGATACATGAACAAGGTACCTAAATCCCTTTGAAGTTCAGCACTCCCAGCTTCTCACCATTTAAGAAATATTCTATATTTCTGAGGTCTGTTCTTCCCCCCCACCCCATAACCTCATATTTCATTGCGTTCCATCTGCCAATTTTTTTCTCACTTACTTAAATTTTCCAAATCCCTTTTAGTGTGTTTACATCCTCTTCACATCTATCACTTTCACCTAGTTTTATATTATTGGCAAACTTGAAAACATTATTTTAAATCTCCACTTCTAAATCATTGCTGTATATTGTGAATAGCTGTAGCCTACGCATTAATATTGTGGTACCCCACTTGCCACAGCCAGCAAACCTGACACTGATTAATTCATTCCTATTCTCTATTTGGTATCCATTAACCAATTCATGTGAATATATGTGAGTCTCACCCCATATACTGTAGCTTTGTTTGCCGACATTTTATGTGGGAACTCATCAAAATGTTTCTGGCAATCTAAATATATTCGATCCACCAGTTCCCCTTAGTTATTGCCTATCTCTACTACTTACATCCTCAAAAAGCTTTCAGTGAGTTTGTTATAACTGATTTCCCTTCAATAGTTCGATATTGATTTTGCTCAAACCTACCATCGTTTTGTAAGTATGGAATTTATCCCTCCCTGGTGGTTGAAGTATCGAGAAATGTAGGAAAAGCAGATTCTCAACATTGAATATCTTTTTCTGATGTTTCACTCAAGCATTGAATGGCAGCTTCAGAAGTTCACCATTGAGCAGTGACCACCTTATTTTCAAGCTCTTGCATCTTGTTAAACTTGTCATCTTATGTATACACAAGGTATGCACAATGAAATCTTTTGATGGGTTTTCAAGTTGAATTTTGACTGGAGTGATTTCAGAGAGAGAAGGTTGTCCCTGTAACTGCTATTTCCTGTCTGTTAGTTCAAAATTTCCATTATAGAAAATCTTTATTACCTCCATACACTGAGTCATATGTATTCTCCCTGAAAGCTTTGTAGACTCAGTGGGTATATCCAAACACCTTATGTTCTTCCCAAATGCAACATTTTTGGTGTTGTAGCTAATTTCTTTTGCTTTCAAAAAGTTATTTTCATAAAACCTCATGACTCACAAGTCAAACCAATGCTGCAACAGTTACATTGCAAGTTGATAGTTTAGACAAAACGTTTTCATAACAACTTGCATTTTTTTGTGCTTTTGATGACTACTAGACCCCCTCAAAGTGCTTCAGAGTCATACAGCACAGAAATAGACCCTTCGGTCCAACCAGCCCATGCCAAACATAATCCAAAACTAAACTAGTCTCACCTGCCCAGCTCCTGGCCCATATCCCTCCAAACCTTTCCTACCCGTGTACTTATACAAATGTTTTTTAATTGTTGTAATTACACCCACATCCACCACTTCCTCAGGGAGTTCATTCCACACGTGAAACACCCTCTGTGTAAATAAAATTGCTCCCATGTCTTTTTAAAATCTTTTTTCTCTCACCTTAAAAATGTGCCCCCTTATCTTGGAATCCACTATCCTAGGGAAAAGACAACTACCATCAATCTATACCCTTCATTATGTTATAAACTTCTATAAGATTGCCTTTCAACCTCCTACGCTCCAGTGAAATAAGTCCCAGTCTATCCAGCCTTTCTATAAAACTCAAGCCTTCCATACCCAGCTTCATCCTGGTAAATCTATTCTGAGTCCTCTCCAGCTTAATAATATCTCTCCTATAACTGGGCAACCAGAATTAGACACAGTGTTCCAGAAGAGGCCTCACCAATGTCCTGCACAACCTCAACATGACTTCCCAACTCCTATACTCAAAGGATTGAGCAATAAAGCCGTGTGCTAAAAACCTTTTTAACCACCTGTTTATATGTGATGCAAATTTAAAAGAATTGTGTACCTGAACCCCTAGGTCCTTCTGTTCTACAATACAAGGCCATACCATTAATTGTATAAGCCCTACCCTTGTTTGCTGTACCAAAATGCAATACTTCGCATTTAGCCAGATTAAATTCCATCTGCTATTTTTCAGCCTGTTGACCCATTTGATCAAGATCCCTTTGCAATCTTAGAAAACATTCTTCATTATCCACCATGCTACCAATTTTAGTGTCGTCCGCAAACTATGCCTTCTATATTCTCATCCAAATAATTTATATAAATGACAAACAAAAGAGGATCTGCACCCTGTGGAACACCTCTAGTGGCAGGCCTCCAGTCCAAAAAGCAATTCTCCACCACCACTCTCTGACTCTTGTGGTTAAGCCAACTATGCATCCAATTGGCAAGCTCACTCTGAATCCCACGTGACCCAACTTTACGAATTAGTCTACCATGCGGAACTTTGTTGAAGGCTTTACTAAAGTCCAAGTAAACAATGTCTACTGCTCTGCCCTCATCAATCTGCCCTCAAAAAACTTAATCAAATTTGTAAGACACTATTTTCCTTGCATAAAACTATGCTGACTATCCCTAATCATGTTTTGCTTCTCTAAATGCCCATAAATCCTATCTTTTATAATCACCTCTGACAATTTAGGAGAAAGTGAGGACTGCAAATGCTGGAGATCAGAGCTGAAAAATGTGGTGCTGGAAAAGCGCAACAGGTCAGGCAGCATCCAAGGAGCAGGAGAATCGACGTTTCGGGCATAAGCCTTTCTTCAGGAATGGCTATTTACCCACAACCGATGTCAGACTCACAGGTCTAATACTTGCCTGTTTTCTCCTTACAAACTTCCTTAAACAAAGGTACCACATTAGCCACCCTCCAGTCATCAGGTTCCTCACTCGTAGTTATAGATGATGCAAATACTTTTGCAAGGAGTCTCGGAATGTCCTCCCTTGCTTACCACAATTATACTCCCAATGAAAAATCCATCTGATTTTAAATATGATGTTTTTTACTTTTATTATATCAGCATAGGTTTATAGAAAATTTGAATTTTTCATAGCACGTATTGGATGGAGAATATAAGACCTAAAACTACAAGGCTAATAGTATTTGTTTGCCTGAATTATCTGTCCATTTTGTTTAAAATTTAAAATTGTGATGTTAGGGTTTCAGATATGAGTTTGTGACTCATATATGTTATAGAAATGAGTCTGATGGGATTTGCAGAATCTTATTTCTTCTTCAGTTTTAGGGCAGGCTAAACAGAGATAGTCACAGATGCAAGTTGGCCGGCATGGAATTTTCCATTACTCATCCCAACTACATCCTACCTCCTGGTCTTTTACGCAGAGAAAGCATGCATGTGCTGATAAGGCTATCCACCTGCAGGCAGGGAGTAAACAAGTCACTTTGCAAAATGACCTTTTAAGATCATTCATCTGTCCAGCCCCATATCCTTGGAGACATCAAGGGACAATGCAGCTGTTTTAGGATGATATTATCGCAACAGACCAGAGAGGTAGCAGCTGAGGCAGGCATGCAAGTCCCAACTGCCTGCTTACATCTGAAGTAACCCTTCACAGTGATAACCTGGCTGTTAAAAGACATTTTACTTTAATTTTTTTTTAGTAGGAGTAATACCACCTTGGGGCACACTCTTTCACATTAGCTGGAGAGACCACCCTTTGGACATTCACAAGTGTAAAGGCTCTTGTTGGACCTGTGAATTTGAAAGTTCATCCACCCTTTTTAATTAGACAATAAACCCAATCTTGTATCATCAATGAAAGAATTTGGGGAAAATCACGGATGAATGACTTTTCCTTAGACAATGCAGATTTCTACCTTGATTTAGATTTGCTGCTGGTCTGTAAATCCTGTGGGGAAAATGCTGTCCTCAGAACTTTCTGCTTACGCAGCCATCTTTAGCTGATACTGAATTGTAATGGAAAACACAATTGTATCTTATTTGTGGTGTCAGTATACTTCTATGGAGCTAGATTGCATGCACAGGAAAAAAATTGCATGGTGGAGCCTTTTATGCACAGAAATAACAGTACTCAAGGTACTGTTACTCATACCAACATAAAAACGCAAATTTGCACTGTTGGTATACTATATCTCCTCAAATTCTGGTAATTATCCTCAATATGTTTGGTTTTAGTTTTCCCATTTTCCAATATGTTAGAAGCTTCACATAGGTGGCTTAACAGCAGTGTTTCTGATGACCTGCACTGCTTCAGTAATACAATTTTATAATGTGCCAGTACAATGGTATAGTCTTCTTAAAGCATGTATCTTGCTAGAATGTGAAACAAGTATGTCACTTTAACAGGCTGTTAGAAATCATTTTGGTTCATTGTAGACCTAAGATTCTATTAAACATATGAAAAATTACTTCTCAAACTTTGAACTAGTAATTATTAGAGTAAGATAAAATGCTCAAAACGTACACTTAGATTTTATATTTTAATATTTATATGTGCATAAAGTACGTTAAAATTGTTATGTATTGTGATAACAGTACCTGCTGCTTTAGAATTTAATTCAACCGTTAGGTTTCTGAAACAACGATTTATTGTAACCTAATAAATTTGACATAATTCCTTTACTTACTTGGAAATATAGAAATTGCAATAATTGTAAATAACCATAAAATATTGAAATATTTAAATACAGCCTGTTCATGAAACATGTGTTCAAATATGGAAAATATCTTTCTCAGTCTCTGTTATAGAATCATAGTCGTACAGTATGGAAACAGATCCTTAGATCCAACTCGTCCGTGCTGACCAGTTTCCCAAACTAAACTGGTTCCACTTGCCTGCATTTGGTCCATGTCCCTCTGAACCTGTCTTATTCATTTACCTGTCCAAATGTCTTTTAAATGTTGTAACTGGACCTGCATCTACCACTTCCTCTGGCAGTTTATTCCAAATATGAACCACCCTTTGTGTGATCAAGTTGCCCCTCAAGTCCCTTTTAAATATTTCTCCTCTCATCTTAAAATTTTGCCCCTTAATTTTGAACTCATCTACCCTAAGGGAAAGACCTTGGCTATGTCCCTCATTATTTTATAAACCTCTGTAGGGTCACCCGTTAACTTCCTACACTCCAGTGAAAAACATCCCAGCCTATCCAGCTATCCTTATAACTCAAACCCTCCAATTCCAGCAACATCCTGATAAATCTTTTCTCTGCCCTCTCCAAATTAATTATATCCTTCCTACAGGAGAGCAACCAGAACTGCTCCAAAGGTCCTCACCAACATCCTTTACAATCTCGACATGACATCCCATCATCTACACTCAGTGGTCTGAGCAATGAAGACAAGAGTGCTAAGTGCCATCTCAACCCCTCTGTCTACTTGTGATGCAACTTTCAAAGAACCCCTAGGTCTCTCTGTTCGACAGCACTACACAGGGCTTTACCATTAATTGTATAAGCCCTGCCCTTGTTGTTTTACCAAAATGCAATATCTCACATTTATCCAAATTCAAATTAATCTGCGACTCCCAATTGATCCAGATCCATTTGTAATCTTAGATAGCCTTCTTCATTTTTGACTATTCCACCAATTTTGGTATCATCCGCAAACTTACTAATCATGCCAACATCCAAATTATTTATATAAATTACAAACAAAAATGGACTCAGCACCAATCTCTCTTCTTCCTACTCGGTTTCTCAATCTCTGTTTCTTAGTCTCTGTTTCTCCCACTCCATTTCTCAAAGAACATAGATCAGTGCAGCACAGAAACAAGCCTGCGCTGACACATGACACCTTTCTAAACTAAAAACCTCTTGCCATCACATGGTCTGTATCCCTCTATTCCCTGCCTATTCATGTTTGTCAAGATGCCTATTAAACATTGCTACCGTATCTGCTTCAACATCTCTGGCATCGCACTTACCACGCTCAATGTAAAAACAAAATCTTACCTCCTATATTTACTTTAAACTTCCCTCCCTTTTACCTCAAACCTACATCCTCTAGTAATTGACATTTCTGTCTGGAGAAAAAAGACTCCAACTATCTATTTTATCCAGGCCTCTCATAATTTTGGAAACTTCGATCAGCTTGCTCCTCAGCCTCCCAAGTTCAAGTGAAAACAAACCAAGTTTGTCCAATATCTCCTCATAGCTAATACCTTCCAAACAGGCAACTTCCTGGTAAACCTTTTCCGTACTCTTCCGGTACAGCGACAATGTAACTTGCCAATTTTTATACTGTATTCCTGACAAATGAAGGCAAACATGCCATTTGCCTCTTGACCACCGATTTACTTGTGTTGCCACTTCAGGGAACTGTGCATGTATACACCCGGATCCCTTGATATGTTAATACTTCTAAGGGTTCTGCCATTTACTGTATACTTCGCTCCTGCACTAGATCTTCTAAAATGCATCACCTCGCAATTGTCCAGAGTAAATTCCACCTGCCATTTCTTCCCACAAGTTTCTAGCTTTTCTATATCCTGTTGTATTGTCTGGCAATCATCCTCAGTCCGCCATTCTTTATGTCATCCACAAACTTACCAGTCAGACTGCCTGCATTCTCCTCGAAATCATTTATATATAGATTACAAAAAAAGAGATCCGAGCACTGATCCCTGTGGAGTACCACTGATCACAAATCTCCAGTCACCAAAACCCCCTTCCACTGCTACTCTGTATCTTCTATGACTAAGCCAGTTCTATATCCATCTTCTCGGCTTACTGTGGATCTCATGTTACTTCACCTTCTGTATCAGCCTGCCAGGAGAGACCTTGTCAAAGGCTTCTTAAAGTCCATGTAGATTACATCCACCACTGTATATTCATCACTCATTTTCTTCATTTCCTTAAACACTTAATCAAGTTTGTGAGACACGATTTCCCCCACCCAAAGCCATGCTGCCTGTTGATAATAAGTGCATATTTTTCCAAATCTGAATAAATCCAGACCCTAAGAATCATCTCCAATAATTTCCCAACTACTGATGTAAGGGTCTTGGCCTGTAATTTCCTGGATTATCTGTGTTGGCCTTCTTAAATAAAGAAACAGCATTGGCTATTCTCCTGTCCTTTGACACCTCAACTGTGACTAAAAAGGATACAAAGATTTTGTACAAGGCCCCACAATTTCCCCCTCACCACCCTCCGTGTCCTGGGATAGATCCTAGCAGGTTCTGGGACTTGTCTAACTTACTGCTTTTCAAAACACCAAACACCTCCTTTTTTTATACTGACATGCCCTAGAATATCAACATTCCCCCTCTCGAGACTCATGATCCACTATGCCTTTCTTCTTTGTGAATACCGATGCAAAAGTATTTGTTCATGACCACACTGACCTCCTCCAGCTCCATGCATAAATTTCCTCCTTTGTTCCTGAGTGACCTACCCTTTCCCGAGTTACCCTCTTGCTTCTTATAAAAAGCCTTGGGATTTGCCTTAATTCTGTTTGTCATGGTCCATTTTAGCTCTCATAACTTGTTTAAGTTCTTTCTTGTTAGTCTCGTATTCCTCGAGGGCTCTGTCTGTCTTTAGTTTCCTTAACCTTGCGTGTACCTCCTTTTTCTTTCTGACTATGCTCTCAATTTATTTTGCCTTCCTGGATTCCTGAATCTTTCCAACCTTAACCTTCATTTTCACAGGAACATGCTGGTCATGAACCCTGATTGACTTGCCTTTAAAAGATTCCCACATGACAGATGTGGATTTACTCTCAAACAGCTGTTCCCAGTCTACATTCCCCTGTTCCTGGCTAATATTGTCATAGTTAGTTTTCTCCTCATCCAGTGCTTTCACACATGAAATCCCCTTATTCTTATCCATAACTAATTTAAAATTTACAAAATTATGGTGGCTGTTCCTGAAATGCTCACTCACTGAAAATCTGATCAGCTGGCTGGACTCATTACCCCATACCAGGTCTAATATGGTCCCTTCACTAGTTGGAGTATTTACATATAGTTTCAAGAAATGCACCTGGACACACCTAACAAATTCCCTGCCAACCAAGCCCTTGGCAGTAAGAGAGGCTCAGTCAATATATGGGAAGTTAAAATCACCACCACAACAAGTATGTTGTTTTTACATTTTTCCATAATCTGTTCACATATCTGTTTTTCTATCTCCCACTGGTTGTTGGAGGACCTGTAGTACAATCCCATCAAAGTGATTAATCCCTTCCCATTTCTGAGCTCTGCCCATATGGCCTCGCTGGATGAGTCCTCAAAAATGTCGTCCTGCTTTGCAGCTGTGACATTCTCCCATATCAGTAACACGACTCCCCCATGTCTTTTACATCTCTCTCTATTTCTCCTGAAACATCTAAACCCTGGATCATTAAGGTGCCAGTCCTGCTCCTCTCACAATCAAGTCTCTGTAATAGCTACAATATCATAGTTATATGTACTAATCCAAGCTGTAAGTTCATCCGAATTACCCGTCACACTTCACACGTTAAAACAACTACACCTCAGATTGCTCGTCCTCCCATGTTCAGTTACCTCTCCCTGTTTGTTCTTCCTCTTAGCCTTACTCGTCTTAGTTTCTAACTCCTCCTCAGCCATTTCACTCGCTGACCTACTGCTCTGGTTCCCATCCTCCTCTCACACTAGTTTAAATCCTCCTGAGTGATACTAACAAACTTGTCTGCCAGGAATTTGGTGCCCTTTCAGTTTAGGTGCAATTCATTCTTTTTGTACAGGTCCCACCTGCCCTGGAAGACATCTCAGTGATCCACATATACAAGTCCAACCTCATACACCAACTCTGTGAGCCTGGAGAGATGGAGCCAAGTTGCAAATAGCGCATACAAGAAAACTTGCATGCAATCAAGTGGTACTCATGCCACTCTTTCTCTCCCTCACACTTTGTCTTAGTGTAGCCCCTGAGTCCACAACCTGCCAGGCAGTGAAATCTTTTGGCCTTGGAGGCTGGTTGGCCAACGCCAAAGGTGCATGTGTCAAGAGGGCCCAAATATGCAGCTTGTGTCCTTGCCAGGTGGAGGTGGAAGGCTTGGCCACTTCTGAATATCCAGAGAGGAGACCTCTGGAAAGTCTCTATTTGGTTCCTCCTCTGGCTGGATGTCTGCTTGCACCATCCTCTTTAAGAGGAAGGGACACCTAGCTTGAGTACAACATTCCTGGTCCCTTTGTCATCTTCTCTTTGGTGCTGAGGACCAATAGCTAAGGTGATTAAAGTTCTTGTTCTTTATGGCAGCTGTTAACCTGACCATGGAGGCAACTAGGTGATAGATTGGCAGAGGCAGCATGACCCCAAGGGCATTGCTGCAGTCATTGTGTGAGGTTACCTAGATGCCCCCGACAAACTTGTCTGCTGCTCCAGTCCCTACTTGTGTATTTGTATTGCTTATACCATGGATCCTCTGGGGTTGAACAGATGTCTGGTCTCTGGCAGTCCTCCAACTACCAGCAGCCTGAGGTGCTTCTTCCGACGTCGAAACATGTAGTGCTGGAAAAGCACGCAGATCTGGCAGCATCCGAGGAGCAGGAGAATTGATATTTCCTATACCAGTAATGGAGACATAGCAGTGAAATGCTTACCAGCAGGAGCTCCCGATTTTAGATAAAACACTCACTGAGGTGTCAGTATCTACACTGTGGTTGATGCAGGAGGAAACCTTGCCAGTGATTCCTCTGATGTATCTGAGCTCTCTTTGTAAGAGGAGATGCCATGTAGGGTTACCTTCTTGATGCAGTCAATATGGACATATACTGGTATCAAAAAGACATGCAAGAGAGAAAAAGCCGTGCTACTAGAAGTTATAAATTGTGTCAGGTGA
This sequence comes from Chiloscyllium plagiosum, assembly GCF_004010195.1. NCBI lineage: Eukaryota > Metazoa > Chordata > Chondrichthyes > Orectolobiformes > Hemiscylliidae > Chiloscyllium > Chiloscyllium plagiosum. The sequence continues at coordinate 70,823,801 of NC_057715.1, forward strand.
AAAACACATTGACACAGGGGGTAATGGGACAGTTGCATGGGGCACAGATACTTCTGCATCTCTGCAGGATCTGTCCTGGTCCTCACTGGCACTCTTCACTTGTAGAGTGAAGAACCAAATGTTGGACACCCCAACATCTTTCCTGGCTTTTTAAACATTATCATGAGCCGCTTTCTCCTGTAATGAGAGAAAAGGAGGGATCGAGAGAGATGAAATTGAGTTGCACAGCTGTTAGTGCATTTGCAGGTGGGTTAAGGGTGGTGAGATATCCAGAATGAGTGTGAGTAGGCAGAGCCGAGGCCGTGCAGTGTTGGTGGTCAAGGGGTGTTGGTTTGGGTGAGGGTGAATGAGGGACTATACTCTGTGCAATAGTGAGACCAGTGGTGCATGAACCTTGTTAGGAGATGAGTGCAGTGGCAGAGATAGAGAGTAGCTGAGAGAAGTTAGTGGCACTTATCCTGGTGGTGTAGTGAAAGATATTCACTTTCTCCGTACATGGCTAGGCATTATTCCAGATGGTTCAGATTACATTGAATTGGCAGACAACCAGAATCTGGTAGTGTGGTCTCCTTTAGTGTTCCAGGGAAAATACACATTCTATTTCTGCCCCACCCAATCCACCTGGACCTTGAGTTTCCTCATCGCAGAGCAGAGTGCTGAATTTCCCCTTGTCTGCCTTCGCATCCACCAAACTCTGTACAGGGCAGCTCCAGCATGTCAGTGCTTGTCTGGGTACACAATGGTCTTTCAAATATGTTACCAGTGCCAGGCTTGCTCATCTATTCCAGAATGTCTGCGCAATCGTGAGAATGCCTGGCTTTGATGAATGGGAGAATTAGACTTGCATTGGAGAAGAGGAGCGTAGTAGGATGTCAATAAGGTCAGTTTGGGTCATTGTATAAGAAAACTCACCTTGCTTCATGGGAAGAAACCTTCAATAAAAGAAAATTAAAATGGCACTTAGCTGATATATGGTAAACGTAGGCTCATTGCGTAATCACACACGTGAAAGATGACTACTTGTAGGAGCTATGGGAGAGTCACTGGCTTTTACAGTTAAACCCTGTGTATACAAAGTGGAAATTAAAAAAAGGGTGAAAATTGGACCTAATGTAAAGACTAAGCAAATCTGTGTTATAGCACTTGAATTATGGTTGGCTACCATGTAGTTTTAAAATACTCTGTGCTGGAAAATGTCATGTGAACATCTTCAACTGTCACTACTGGCCAATTTAATTTAAAGCTGTTGTTCTTTCATGCAGCATGTTCTCTCCATGGTTACATGTTGCCAGTGAAGATGACCTTTTGAAATCGCTTATTCCAAAAACATCTTTCACAAAATCTCTGTGAACTCCGTTACTGTAAATATTACTTCCATTCTTTTCTTTATGAATAAATTCACCTTGAATGTTGTAAAACAGTGGTTGGAAGAACATATGCCCACCTCCCATGAAGTGCTCATTTTTCTTAATAAATGGATTTAGGTGTGACATGATTATTAATTAAAGCTTGTTGAATTTGACAGTTGATCTAATGTCTAAACCTGTTAGTTGACAATGTACTGACTAGTCTGTGGGTTAAATTCTATTTAATGTTTTTCAAAGATATTTTTGGTGCATATTCTATCAAATCATTCTTCAAACTATTATCCTTTCCTGCACAGCTTGACGTTGTCATCCTGGGAAAACAATCTATTGTTTAATTGTCCTAATTAGTTACTCGACAATAACTTATCTGTCAAATAGCTTCACTTTCTCTGTTTAATGATAGTATTTCCTTGGTTCTTGATGGAGACTACAGTTTTTTTAGAAATTAGAAGAGAAAAACACCCTCTGGATTATTAGACATTCATTTAATGTTCTTAATTATTTTGACATTTGGTGTTAACAGAAATTTTGTGTTAATGAGGCAATACTTTGTAACTTAGGTGATGTAATAGGAGACTTGACAGCGTCAGTTACACTGTTATTTTGCGCTACATGTTATATTTATCATCCATGTCCCAGGTATATTTACAGCCCCTTGCCTGTGCAAGCAACAATAATAATTAGCAATCTTCTGAACAATTTCTCCATTCATTTCATTGTGCAGGTTGATGTGCCATCAAATAAATCTTATATTTTCACGTAGATTAGCAGCAGATAATCATTCAAACGTAAAGCCTTAGTTGTAATTTTAATTGCCATTTGCTTGGTTTGAGGAGTTGGGTGACTCAATAGACCTTTAAAATTGGTTGCTAGGAATCTATTCCAAATTTCTGTCCTCATTTCTTGCACCTCCAAGTTTCATGAAGGCAGGATAAACATGTGGCTCCCAGTTCACCTGACCAGGTTGGCTCAATCACAGGAATATATATCTCCTAGTTGTCCCACAGTTTTCGTGGGTTTGGGTCAGCATTTCAAAGACTTGTGGTTCTTGGTCCCCTCAGAGGAGCCATAGATTGTAGAGTGGTTGAGGGAACTTGTTAAAAACAATTCAGAATATGTTACCCATGGCAATTTATACTCTTCCATCCCTGCACTCCATGACTGCTTTAGGGCAGCATGGTGGCTTAGTGGTTAACACTGCTGCCTCACAGCTCCAGGGACTCTGGTTTGATTCCACCATTGGACAACTGTCTGTGTGGAGTTTGCATGTTCTACCTGTATCTGCATGGGTTTCCTCTGGGTGCTCCAGTTTCCTCCTACAATTTAAAGATATGTGGGTTAGGTAGATTGGCCATGCTAAATTGTCCATAGTGGTCAGGGAGGTGCAGGCTCGATGGATTAGCCAGGGGAAATATAAGGTACGGTAGGGGGGAATGGGTCTGGGTTTGGGTTGGATGCTCATTGGAGGGTCAGTGTGGACTCAATGGGCCAAATGGCCTGCTTCCACACTGTAGAGATTCTATGGTTTATCCTTCATGCAACCTATAGCACATTCATGCCATTTATCCAGTATATTCTCTAAACAAAGCCGTTCAACTCAATAGTTATAAGAGAATGAGCTTTTCAAAAAAAATTTTTAATATTCATCCATGGGCTATGGGTGTCACTAGCTCGTCAAGCATTTATTGCTCATCTCTAATTACCCAGAGGGCAGTTCAGAATCAACCACATTTCTGTGGGTCTGGAGTTACATGTAGGTCAGACCAAGTAAGGATGACAGACTTCCTTTCTTAAAGGGCATTAGTGAACCAGATGGGTTTTTTCTGACAATAAATAACTGTCATTTTCTATTCATCATTAGAATCTTAATTTCAGATTATTATTGAATTCAAATTCTACCATCTGCCATGGAGGGATTTGAACCTATGTCCCCAGAACATTACTTGGGTGTCTGGGTTAATAGTTGAGAGTATGGTGCTGGAAAAGCACAGCAGATGAAAGGCTTTTGCCCGAAACATCAATTTTCCTGCTCCTTGGATGCTGCCTGACCTGCTGTACTTTTCCAGCACCACACTGTCGACTCTAATCTCCAGCATCTGCAGTCCTCACTTTCACCTCTCTGGATTAATAGTCTAGCAACAAAACTAAGAGGTCACTGTCATCAATAACTTCACTTTAAAAAAGCCATTTTTACTGCAACAATTTAAAAGTGTCAATCAATCAGATGTTTAGATTGCTAATAACAGACTGCAAGCACTAAACTCCTTTGTCTTGTCTTAATAAACATTGGGATTGGGAAATTGATCTAAGAGAAGTAGGTTGTCAGCTTTTCTTTGTCGCAGCTATTCCAACAGACTCATAGATGTCTGGGCTCTCAGCCAAAAGTGCATAATAAGGCTTGAGTACTGGAAAAGTCAGATTAGGCCAATTAGTTTTTTTATTATTTGGTGGCATAATAAGAGTACTGAGTGGCCTCATTTTTGAAGTAAGTTTCCATGATGGAATGTATCTATGCAGGTAATTCCATGCAATTTCTCAACCATACACACTGTCGTCTTAAATTGCCCTCTCCTGTTTCTCTAGTCCTCCCCTCAAAGAACCTCATCACGAAAGATTAAATGTCATCAACTTGAATCATTAATCTGATTTTCTTCTGACTCTAGAAGGAAAGGTATAACTGACACCAGTTAGGAAGATCTTAACACACGAATCAAAACAAAGTTTCAACTTGTTTCCCATCACTATCCATTACAGAGACTCAATACCTTTTTAAAATCTTTACTTAGCTGTTGCTTCCCAATTTCTTGCCTTTTGACTGCCGAGATTGTTTTTTCATGGCTCATTTCTGAGTCTGTTGGCATGAACCTTTCACAGTTCTGATTGCCTAAACTTTCTCAGTTTTAACGTCATGAAATTCTACCTAAGCTCTCGCTTGGAAAGTCCCCAGACTAAAAACCAATGCTGCTGAGGAAAATCATTCCCCTGAACTGACTTGATCCTTCTGCATAGAAGTTGAAACAAATCTAATGTCCTGATCAGACTACACCACCTAAACAGTATAAACATTTCATCCATTATCACCTCAGGGATCTGCTTGGCAGTTAACAGAAATTAAGTGTCTTGTTATTCTATCTAGGTCTTTGTTAAAATTACTTTCTGCTTTCTTTTAAAAATGACCAACCAAAATCTATCTGCTTCTGTGCTTTAAAGCACAGTCCAAATTCTGAATATACTATAAATGTTTATCATGTCTACACCTGGGTAATTTCTCAAGAAATTTTATTGTATTAAAGGAACCATATGTATGCAGATTGTTAATCTGTAATGGAGACTGCAAACTCCCCTCAACCCCACACCTATCCCTCCTTTGACCAATTTTCATTCATTGTCTTCTACAGTGCTTCCACATGTGATCTTTCCTCCTTTTTAAATGGGTTTTGCCGAAAAGGAAGATTCCTTGTTATGTACTGTAACTAATTGCTGATGCAGTGTTAAAGTTTATAATGTTTCGGTGATACACTGGATGACAACAACAACCAGAACTTTAAGATCTCTGTCACTTGCGTTTCTCTTTCTTCTGCTTCCTACCTTGAGATTTAAGCATCCTTTCAAATTTCCACAGGACAAATCTGTATTCTAATGTAATCTGGCATTGCAATTTATGTTTCTGCAATTGAAGATGGTGGAAAAATTGAAAACTTGAAATGGTGCGATAAAACATATTTGAAATACTTTAAGATAAAAAAAAAACAAAATACTCAAATAAAATTTGCTTCAAAAGTATAAATGTGAACTATCCTCCACAAGAGCCTTAATATAACCAACTGCTATAAAATTTATCCTTATATTCCGGCATATTATTTTCCTGCAGGTACCATTTGGTGCACATTCAGTGGTAATGGAAAGAAACAGGCTTAGCTGCAAGGCATCATTTAACTCATACAATAAGTGAAATTAGCTTTCAGGAAAGATAGATTTCATACTGTTAGAATACTATGCTTCATTGCATTTCTCCCCTCTCCCCAGGATCAAATTATAAAATATGTAAAAATGTATAATTTTGACAATTGTTCAATTATACACTTTGTCAAAACTGTGTGCTCAAGAAGATCAAAGATACTTAGCGTGACATGTTGAATTTAAATGCAAGAGCTGAAAATTCTGCTTTTCAAAGAATTATAATTTAAGCCTGAGTAAAATTTTAGTATAATTTGCATAAACATACTTATTGTGAAATGAGTTATACTATTGCAACATGATTGTTAATTTATAAATGAGAGACTGCATTCTGGAGTTGAATTGTATGTAAATGAATGTGTCGGGGAGGTAATCCAGATAGAAAGTTGGTGGGAGATGTTCAAAGAAGAATATGATCAAAAGTCAGTTATTTTTTCCTAAGGGACAGGAAATCTACTCACCAAAACCAAAACAGGGACAAGTAAAAAGGCAAGTTATAACAGTAAATTAAAAGAAACTGCATTTCAAAATGAAACAAGAGCACAGATTCTGCGAACTGGCAGGGATGCAATGACCTCCAGAACTGATCAAGCTTAAAAAGGGAAAATGAAAAGACTGGATATCAAAAACAACACAATCACAGTTAAAGGTCATACAATTATAAAGAAAAATAGGGAATTGTCAGGAGCAATGTGAACTCCTTGAAAATTGATAGTAGTGATATGGTGCATGAAAATAAGGAAATAATGCTGAATAATTATTTGCTTTTAGCGGAAGTGGATTATTATGGAAGCAGATAGCACGCAGGACACCTGAAGGAAATCCATTGAATGGATACAGAGTTCAACAATTCACAAAGTAATAGTAATGAAGGAAATAATTGCACTAAATATTGAAAAACTTCCAGGAATAAATGGCCTCCAAGCTAGTGTTTTAAAAGGTTGAGGCAAGACCATAGCTGATTCAATTAAATTGGAAAATTTTAGATGTCACTCAGCTCCTTAAGGCAAGATGGGAATCCAGAAAATTATGAACCTGACATTCGGAATTATTAGAATTCGGAAAGTGACTGAATATCTTGAAAATTTTCAACTGACCTGTAAAAGGTACGTCATGACTGGAGGACCTGATTGACTTTTTGGTTGAGGTGACTGAACGTGGGCGAGGACATGTCTGTGGATGTTTTTATTATGGGCTACCAGAAGACATTTGATGCCACTCTTCATAAGAGACTCTTCATAATGATAGTAAAAGTTTCTTTCAATACATAAGAAACAAACGAAAGGCAAAAGTAGAGATTGGGCCGCTCCAAATTGATCAGGAAGGCTAGTGATGCGGGGGGTAAGGAAATGGCTGAAGAACTTAATAAATACTTTGTGTCAGTCTTCACAGTGGAAGACGTGAATAATATCCCAACAATTAAGGGGAGTCAAGGGGCGCCCACACCTCCCCCCCCAATCCCCATTTCCCTCCAAGGCCCCAAGGGATCCTCCCATATCCGTCACAAATTCACCTGCACCTCCACACACATCATTTACTGCATCCGCTGCACCCGATGTGGCCACCTCTACATTGGGGAGACAGGCTGCCTACTTGTGGAACACCTCTGGGACACCCGCACCAACCAACCCAACCGCCCCATGGCTGAACACTTTAACTCCCCCTCCCACTCCGCCAAGGGCATGCAGGTCCTTGGCCTCCTCCATCACCAGATCATGGCAACACGACGCCTGGAGGAAGAGCGCCTCATCTTCTGCATAGGAACCCTCCAACCACAAGGGATGAATGCAGATTTCTCCAGCTTCCTCATTTCCCCACCACCCACTTTATCTCAGTCCTAACCCCCGGATTCAGCACCGCCCTCTTGACCTGCAATCT
>NC_057715.1:70834768-70880606 GCF_004010195.1 Chiloscyllium plagiosum
CCCCTCCCCCCACCTTATCTCAGTCCCAACCCTCAGACTCAGCACCGCCTTCTTGACCTGCAATCTTCTTCCCGACCTCTCCGCTCCACCCCCTCTCCAGCCTATCACCCTCACCTTAACCTCCTTCCACCTATCGCATTCCCAATGCCCCTATCCCAAGTCCCTCCTCCCTACCTTTTATCTTAGCCTGCTTTGCACACCTTCCTCATTCCTGAAGAAGGGCTTATGCCCGAAATGTCGATTCTCCTGCTTCTTGGATGCTGCCTGACCTGCTGCGCTTTTCCAGCAACACATTTTTCAGAGTTGAGTATGGTGGCCATTACAAAGGAGAAATTACTTGATAAGCGAAAAGGTCTACTGGCCCGGATGGGCTACACCCTAGAGTTCTGAGGAAAGTGGCTGAAGAAATAGTGGAGACATTGGTTGTAATCTTTCAAAAATCACTGGAGTCAGGGAAAGTCCCAGATGATTGGAAAATTGCTGTTGTAACCCCCTTGTTCAAGAAAGGATCAAGTCAAAAATGGAAAATTATGGGCCGATTAGCCTAACCTCGATTGTAGGTAAAATTCTAGAATCCATTGTTAAGGATGAGATTTCTAAATTCTTGTAAGTGCAGGTTCAAATTAGAACAAGTCAGCATGGATGTAGTAAGGAGTGGTAGTGCCTGACAAACCTGTTAGAATTCTTTTAAGAGGTAACAAGTAGGTTAGACCAAGGAAAACCCAATGGATGTTATCTTCCTAGACTTCCAAAAGGCCTTTGATAAAGTGCCTCATGGGAAGCTGCTGAGTAAGGTGAGGGCCCATGGTGTTCGAGGTGAGCTACTGGCATGGATTGAGCATTGGCTGTCTAACAGAAAGCAGAGAGTTGGGATAAATTTTGGAATGGCAGCTGGTGACAAGTGGTGTCCTGTAGGGTTCAGTGTTGGGGACCCAGCTGTTCATTTTATATATAAATGATCTGGATGAAGAGATTGGGGGCATTCTGGTGAAGTTCACTGATTTTACAAAGTTAGGTGAACATGCAGGTAGTTCGGAGGAGGTGGGGAGGCTGCAGAAAGATTTAGGCAGTTTAGGAGAATGGTCTAAGAAATGGCTGATGAAATTCAATGTGAGCAAATGCGAGGTCTTGCCCTTTGGAAAGAAGAACTCAGGTAAGGACTATTTTCTAAATGGTGAGAAAATTCATAAAGCCAAAGTACAAAGGGATCTGGGAGTGCTAGTACAGGATTCTCTAAAGGTGGACTTGCAGGTTGAGTTCGTGGTTAAGAAAGCAAATGTAATGTTGTCATTTATTTCAAGAGGGTTGGAATGTAAAAGCAGTGAGGTGCTACTGAGACTTTATAAAGCTCTGGTGAGGCCCCACTTAGAATACTGTGACCAGTTTTGGGCCCCACACCTCAGGAAGGATATACTGGCACTGGAGCGTGTCCAGCGGAGATTCACATGAATGATCCCAGAATGGTAAGCCTAACACATGATGAACGGCTGAGGATCCTGGGATTGTATTCGTTAGAGTTCAGAAGGTTGAGGGGAAATCTAATAGGAACATACAAGATAATGCATGGCTTAGAAAGGGTTGATGGTGGGAAATTGTTTCCATCAGGTAGGGATACTAGGACTCTTGGGCACAGCCTTAGAATTAGAGGGGGTCAATTTAGAACGGAAATGAGGAGACATTTCTTTAGCCAGCGAGTGGTGGGCCTGTGGAATTCACTGCCATGGAGCGCAGTGGAGGCAGGGATGTTAAATGTCTTCAAGGCAGAAATTGATAAATTCTTCATCTCACAAGGAATTATGGGATACTGGGAGAGTGCGGGTAAGTGGAGTCGAAATGCCCATCAGCCGTGATTGAATGGTGGAGTGGACTCAATGGGCTGAATGGCCTTACTTCCAGTCTGATTTCTTATGGTCTTATGGAGTCTCAGCTAAGTTTAAAGCTCACAAAGCTGAAAAAAAATTATTGATCTGTTTCAGAAATTGAGCAACAGGTTTAAGGGTGGTGTTGGACAGGTTGGCGGGACATCATAAGCTGAGCATTTGCACTGGAACCTCAAAATTTCACTTTTTTATTGACAACTTGGATGCTGAATGCGAAGCCTCTGTTCTCATATTATTATCTCAAAATGAAGAATGTCTCGGGTTACTGGAAGAAGAGACAAAGACACAAAGTGAATTCCCTATTCGGCGAGCTAGCGCAGACATATTGGGCTGAATGGACTCTTTCTGAACTGCAAAACTTCTGTGATTGACAAACTTGGATAAGCAATGTGTAAATGGAAGTACGATATTATGATGAGATATTCGTAGATTAACTGAATGGATAAAACTATGGCAGATTGATTTCAAGTGTGAGATCATCCCCTTTGAACCTGAATAGGATGAAACAGCATTTCCTAATCAGTGATAAGTTAGAAACAGTGAAGTTCCAAAGAGTCTTTGGTCCAGCATCTAGGTCCATAGATTATTTGCATGTTATGGACAAATAATCAAAAAATCTAATGAGATTAAAATACATTGTGTAGAACTTAAGCTACAAATATACAAAGCTCTGGCTAGACTACACTTGGAATACAATCAATAGTTCTGGGCATCATGCATCAGGTGATGTATCTGTGTACAGATTTAGCAGAACATCTGGATTCTAAGGGTTAAATTACATGGAAAAATTACATTGGGCTTCTGGAATTTGTGAGATTGAGGGGAAATTTAATTTAAGTTTTAATTTAAAATTTCAAGCTTATAAAGGGAAACTAATGAGGTAGATAAGAAGAAACTATTTCTACTTGTTGGTATCCTAGGTTGAGGCACTATTGTCAAAACATTAGAAACAGGCCTTTCATGAATGGAGTTGCCTCTGTGAATGGTAATCATTGCTAGGCCACTTGCTAAATTTAAATCTGAGGTGATTCAGTTTTGTTAATCATGGGTATTAAGTGATATAATGTGGATTTATTATCATTTAACCCGACATGATGTTTTTGAATGACAGCACAGATTCAAGAGACTGAATGACCTGCTTCTGTTTCTATGTTCCTATGTTTTGTTAAACTTTAATGTGACTTTTTAAAGAGAGTCGGTAGCTCAAATTATATTACAGGTAGCAATGATTTTTTTTTCAGTGAAACACATTAAATATTCTAACTCAAGCATATAATTATCCCTAAAGGACAAGTTTATGTTCAGCCTTTTCTGCACAGCCTCTAATTTTGATTGCACTGAACATTTTTTGAGTTTTGATTTATTTTGTTTGCATTCAATTTTGCGTTCATTTCACTAATCTGCTATTTTTTGTTACTTTATAAGAGGCTAATTTTTGACAAGGTGACTTTTAATTTGTGATTGAAAGGATTTACAAGTGTAGGGCCACACACGGTTGAGTACTGAGTTCTCTGCTTTTTATATTAATGATTTAGACTTAAGTATAGTGACATGGTCAATCAGTCAACAAGATGAAACAAAATTGGTGATGTGGTTGATATTGAGGAGGGAAGCTGCAGGAAGATATCAACTGACTGGGAGGCAGAAAAAAAAGGCAAATGGAACTCAACCCAGAAAAGGTGTGAAGCAATGCATTTGGAAAGCTCAAAAAAGCAAAGGAAGGATGTTGAAAGGTGTCGAGTAAGTGAGGAATCTTGAATTGTGTGTCCACAGATTCCTGAAGATAGCAGGATAGTTGAGATGGTGGTTAAGAAGGTATATGGAATACTTTATTAGTTGAGGTGAGGAGCATAAGAATAGGGGGTTATGGAGCTATATATGCCATACCTTGAATCCTGCCTACAATCTGGTAAACTCATTGCAAAAAGGATGTAATTGCATTAGAGAGGGTAGGATTTAAGAACTTGTTGGCAGAACTGGAAATTTGCAATTATGAGGAAAGATTGGTTAAACCGGTGTTATTTTCCTTGGGCAATGGAAGTTTGAGGGAAGATTTGATTGATGTGCACAAGGTCATGAGGAGCCAGGGTAGAGTGGTAGAGGCAACTATATCTATTCTCCATAGTAAAGGAGTCATTGACTTAGTGACATAGATTTAAAGTAAATACAGGGAGACAAGGAAAATATTTTCACCCAGAAAATGGAAAGGGCTTGAAAATTACTGCTTGATAGGCTGGTTGAGGCAGATATCCTGAACTCATTTAAAAGTTGTCTGGATATTTACCGGAAATACCATAACCTCAGGGAAATAGGCGAGTTGCTATAAAATGGGAAAAGGCTGGGGAACACGTTTAAGCCAGCACAAACACAATGGGCACATAGCTTGATTTTGTGCTGGATTTTTTTCTAAATATCTCAACAGGATATATTTAGAGGGAATTGGGTTTGGGTGACAACATGATATGCTACTCTGAGCCAGCACAGACACAAGGTGACAAATGGCCTCCTTCTGTGCTTGAATGATTCAATAATTCTACCATGCTGATTTTGAATCCTGGCCAACTATATATTAAGAAAAGAATAAATTCCATAGGATCCTGTTAATCTTTTCAACGTGCTGTTGATTACCTGGATCTTAAGAAGGAAGCTGATGTCAGGAGTTTCTGAAAACCAGCTAAAGCTGGTTTGCAATATTTAAAACTAACCGATTTCCCTTAAAAGCTGAAGTGGATGCTGACAAACTTGTGAGAGCTTCCTCTGTTCATAGAGAGGCAGAAAGATAGCACAATATGGTATAACAGGGGCTTCAAGGTTTTCAGACACTGCACTCGAGGTATTGATACGGAAGGAGAAACATGGAGGCTTGTCTTGTCTCCACTGGAAGCCACAATGACCTCCAGGCTCCCACTAAGAAGGGAACAGATTACGAAGGAGGTCAGTGCCAAGAGTAGTCTAACCGTGATGCAGGAAAGCAAGAAATTAAATCACCATCTGGCCCAGAGGTATGGATGCCATCACAATACCACAGGACCCTTGGAACTTAGAATGGTTATTTCAACTCTCCTTAAAGTTGCAGAGTTGGTCAATTGTTAGGTTTGAGTCCCAGATGATTTGTGTTAGGGGAAATGGTGGCATAGTGGTAGTGTCACTAGAACTCAGAGCTAATGTTCAAATGACTCTCTAACAGATTTTGAAATTTGAACTTGGTAAAAGAATTTCTGGAATTAAAAAGCTGGACTAATGTAGCAACTGTTGATTTGTTGTAAAAACCCGTCAGGTTCACTAATATCCTTTATAGAAGAAAATTTGCCATCCTTACCTGGTCTGGCCTACATGTAATTCAAGTTCCACAGTAATGTGGTTGACTCTTAACTGCCTAGTGGACATTTAGGGATGGGCAAAAATGCTGGTCAAGCCAATGACACTCACATTCCATGTATGAGTAATTAAAAGAAGCTCACACAAGTGGTCAAAGCTATTGAATGCTTCTTCGAATTCTATCTGACCAACTGCACCATAAACATCAGCCATTCGTCTATTCACCAAGGACCCATCACTCACCTACCATAGAACATAGAACAGTACGACACAAAATAGTACAACACAGCCCTTCAGCCCATGATGTTGTGCCGAGGATTATTCCAAATCTAAAATAAAGTAACCTAACCTACGCACCCCTCAATGCACTGTCCATTTGCATACCAGCAGTCATTTAAAAGTCCCTAATGACTCCGCTTCCACTATTACCGCTGGCAATGCATTCCATGCATTCACAACTCTCTGTGTAAAGAACCTACCTCTGACATCTCCTCTATACCTTCTTCCTACTATCTTAAAACTATGACCCCTCGTGCCAGTCATTCCTGCCCTGGGGACAAGTCTCTGGCTATTGAGTCTATCCATACCTCTCATTCTCTTATATACTTCGATCAGGTCACCTCTCTTCCTCCCTCTCTCTAGAGAGAAAAGACGGAGCTTAGTCAACCTCTCTTCATAAGACAAGCCCTCCAGTCCAGGCAGCATCCTGGTAAACCCTCTCCAAAGCCTCCGTATCTTTCTTATAGTAGGGTGACCAGAACTGGACATAATATTCCAAGTATGGTCTCACCAGGGACTTGTAGAGTTGCAGCAAAACCTCGCGGCTCTTAAACTCTATCCCCCTATTAATGAAAGCCAAAACATCATATGCTTTCTTATAACCATATCCACTTGGGTGGCAACTTTGAGGGATCTATGCACTTGAACACCAAGATCCCTCTGTTCCTCTACACTGCCAAGAATCCTGTCTTTAATTCCTATATTCAGCATTCAAGTTTGACCTTCCAAAATGCATCACTTCGCATTTATCCAGGTTGAAATCCATCTACCATTTCTCAGCCCAACTCTGCATCCTGTCTATGTCATGTTGCAGCCTGCAATAGTCCTTGATACTATCAACGGCACCTCCAACCTTTGTGTCATCAGCAAATTTACTAACCCACCCCTCAACCTCCTCATCCAAGTCATTTATAAAAATTACAAAGGGTAGAGGCCCAAGAACAGAGCCCTGCGGGACGCCGCTCACCACTGACCTCTAGGCGGAATACTAACCACTCTCTGCCTTCTGTCAGCCAACCAATTCTGAATCCAGGCAGCCAAATCTCCCTGTATCCCATGCCTCCTGACTTTATGAATGAGCCTACCATGGGGAACCTTATCAAATGCCTTGCTGAAGTCCATTTACACTATATCCACTTAGCGAGTTTTGAGAAGATTTGAGAAGAGAACCACATCCACTGCTCGACCTTCGTCGACCTGTCTCATCACCTCCTCAAAGACTACCACTATTTATATTTTTCTAATCAACCTGTGCAGATATGTAATTACACACCTCTGGAACAGGTGGGACTTAAACCTAGGATTCCTGGTTCAAAGGTAGATCACCTACCACAATTCTGTATTAATCATAACTCACACCTGAATTTCATATGCTACAACTCAACTTCACATGCTATTAGCTGCAAATTTCATACCATCTCCCACACCATATCCATTAATTCACAGAAATTGTCAGCTATTCAACTAACTTTCACGTCTGCAAAATAGATGGTTGTACTTGTCTTGAGTCACGGGGAGAAGATGCTGGACATTATCAGGATACCTATTGATTGTGGTCAGTGGATGGGTTGAAAGCACAGAAGATAATTTATATTCACACCTAATTCTTTGCACCACATTGACCTTTTCCCCTTGCCCTTCATTTTCTTCTGATTTATGAACTACAGTTATTGTAAATCTGTACCTCTTAATTCTCCACATTCCCCTTAGAATAGCTTTCCCTTTGCTCTTTTACATAAAGTAAGTCTTAAAGTTGTATTTCCCTTACTGAAGTTTTAGATCAAACAACTTTCATAGAGTCATAGAGTCATACAGCACAGAAACAGACCCTTCAGTCCCACCAGTCCATGCCAACCATAATCCCAAATTAAACAAGTCCCACCTGCCTGCACATGGCCCATATCCCTCCAAACATTTCTCATTCATGTACTTATTTAAATGTCTTTTAAACATTGTAACTGTACCTGCATCCGCCACTTCCTCTGGAAGTTCATTCCATACACGAACGACTGTGTTAAAAAATAAAATGCCCCTCATGTCTTTTTAAAATCTTTCTCCTCTCACCTTAAAAATATGCCCCCTAGTTTTGAAAACGTTCACCCTAGGAAAAGATACCTTATCTGTACTCCTCATTACTTTATAAACCTCAATAAGGTCACCTCTCAACCTCCAATCTCCAGTGAAAAAAGTCTCAGCCTATCCAACCTCTCCGTATAACTCAAACCTTTCATTCCTGGCAGCATATTGGTAAATCTCTTTTGAACCATCTCCAGCTTAATAATGTCCTTCCTATGACAGGGAGACTAGAACTAGATATAGCATTTGAGAAGAGACTTCACCAATGTCCTGCACAAATTAGATTTTTGAATTTCAAGCCTGCTCTGCCATTCAATAAAATCATGGTTGATCTGTCTATGTTTCAAATTTCTCATTCCCATTTATCCCTGACAATCTTTGACCCCTGCCCAATAAGAATCTATCTATCCCTGCCTTAAAAATATTCACTGACATCGGTCTCAGTGTCCTCTGAGACAGTGTTGCAAAAGTTGCACAACCCTCTGAGAGATGAAAAAACTGTTTGTGTCCTAAAAGCATAACCCTCTGATTTTAAAATGGTGCCCCCCCTCCCCAAGTTCTGGATTCCCTTACAGGAGACACCATCCTTTCCTCGTCCATCTTGTCAAGACCATTCAGGATCATGTACACTGCAATCAAAACTCATCTTACTTTTCTATACTCATTAGTAACAAACCAGCCTGTCCAATCTATCCCCATAAGAAAAGTTAAAAATCATACAACACCAGGTTATAGTCCAACAGATTTAATTGGAAGCATTAGCTTTCAGAGCCTGCTCCTTCATCAGGTGGTTAAGAAGTACACAATTGTAACACAATTTATAGCAAAAATTGACAATGTGATGTAACTGAAAAATACCTCGTTTGTTTGTTAAGTCTCTCATCTGTTAGAATGACCATGTTAGTTTCACTTCTTTCATATGTAAATCACAAAACCTTTTTTAAAAAATTACATTCTCAGGTTAACTTTAACAATTGGTGTCAGCCAGATAATGTGCTGTTATCTGTGCATAATGTTTAGACTGATTCTAATCTAAAAAATGAGTCAACAGAGTCTTACATGGATTCATGCAGTTTTTGAGCAAAGTACAATGTAACTCTGCAAAGGACAAATTCATCCCACAAACGTATATGTGTCTGTGTGCATGTTAGGTGTGTGTCTGGTGTGAGGGGTTGTAACTGTCTGTGAGAGAAAGTGTATATGTATGTGAGAGTGTAAAGGGTCTAAGTCTTTGAGTCGGTATATGTCTGTAGGTGTGTGTGTGTGTGGTCCCGGTTGAGGCCATCCTTATGTGTACCGAACTTAGCTATTAACCTCTGCTTGGTCACTTATTGCTGCTGCCTGTCCCAAAGTCCACCTTGGAGGATGGTCATCCATGGTCCAATGTCCCGGACCGCTGACATGTTCTCCAACTGGGAGGGAACACTCCTGTCTATTGATTGTTGTGCAGTGCTCATAATATCCTTATTTTTATGAAACAAAGATCTGCTGATACTGAAGGTATGATACAAAAACAGAAATTGTTCAAGAAATTCAGTAGGTCTGGCAGCATCTGTGAAGAGAAAACACATTTCGAGTCAAATGCCCCTTCTTCAGAATCCTTACTTTGATGTTCAATTCCTCTCATAATAAAGGATAACATCCCATTAACCTTCTTGCTTATATGCTGTTCGTAAATGCTTATGTTTTATAACTCAATCTTATTGTGATTATAGCAGATTACAGGACAAATTTGATCCCAGACTGAAATCTAGCTTAATAGATCATGTTTTTTTTAATGTAATGTAGTGGTCTTTCACTGAAGCACTAGCACACAATGCTGAAGATTTGGTTTTTAACAATAAAACAAAAGTTTATTTATCGAAAGAAATGAAGTTAAAATAGAATAAACCAAGCTGTTTATGTATAACACAGTATGAAAGAATTTGAAACATAAAAAAAATTATCCCATCTGTCCTAGCACGATCACTTCACAGTAGTCAAATACTGGTGAGAGCACTCTTCTCTATTACATGTATAGGTTTCTTCCAATTCCTAATCATGAGAGTTAATAGCCTTTTTCTTGATTTCTCACACAACTGAGTTTAAATGTTCTAGGCTTCAAATAATCCCTTCAGGGTTCTGTCCATCTGGATAGAATGTCCCATCTGGAGATTTCAAAAAAACCCTTACACTGAGGTAATCTATTTTATAACTTTCTGAACCCAATCCTTTCTCTCAAAGAAACTGTCTCTTATATCTAACTTCAACCAGGACTTCTGTGAACTCAAACCCAAAATCTGTCCAATCTATGGGATTTCTCCTAAGCAAAAAAAATTGATTCCTGATTCTTTTTAAGTGAAAACAAGCTATTGCCTTTCAAAGTTAACTCTGTCAATTCATAAAGCTCTCACAATACAATCTCCCATTATCATCCCAGAATCGTTTTCATTGTGGCCAATCCTGAAGAAGGGCTTATGCCCGAAACGTCGATTCTCCTTCTCCTTTGATGCTGCCTGACCTGCTGCGCTTTTCCAGCAACACATTTTTAAAAACAAATCATGCCTCACATTTACTCTATTTCTGCGACTGAACCCATCTCCCACTGAACCTCATGCTCTAACACTCTCACTATCGCCTACAATATTTTCCTCACTTGCTCTCATCCATGCAAACTGCGTCATCTACACACTGCCTATGCACTCACTTGTGACACATTCCAACCTGCACCAACAGTAATAGCTGTGCCACTCACCTTCATCTTTCTTATATCTGCCATGAGAAAGACACACCAAAATAGGTCAGAAAGACTCAGATGAGTAGTGAGTTATCCATCATTCAGCTCCTCATCGCTGTGTGCAGAAGATCCCGACTGACCACCCGGAGCAGGGCCAGAACAGGTACTGGAAAGTGCCTTTGTCTTACTGTACTGAAAAGCCCAGAATGGCGACTATTCACCATGACTTGACTGAGGACTGGATTAGTATGAACCTGGCGCCTCTGGATGATGGTACAAAGTGCAGGAAGGAAGGACAAGGCAATGTAAAGTAAGGATGCTGTGAGCATCCAATTAGAGTTAGAGTTAATTGGCACTATGAGAATGAGCGAGTGAAGAGCGCAGAGATGCAGGATGGTCCGGTCCAGGAGCAGGATGCATTTCTCTCAGCACACAATGTCCTTACTGCAATATTATAATCGTTACTAGTGCAGCACAGAAATGCAGGAGTTCTCTGTAAGTGGATTAGGGGCATGCCCATGAAGGTTCCATGAAGGTTCTTAAAGAATGGCACATGTCAGATACCAGTATCCATGGATGTGGGCCGCATATGGCCTGTGCCCATGGAACTTGCCTGGTTGATACCTGGTTTCTAACATGGAGGTCATTTGGAGCAACTGGTGAGCTGAATCCACCAGGGGGTAATTCTGCTTTCCATGTTGAGTTTCCCCAACACTAAGTTTATTTGGTGAGTTTGTAAGATGGAAGGCTGTTGATAAGACATTTAATGAGCAAGAATCTCACTGCACCACTTGTGAAAAGCTTAAATATCAGACCAGTTGCTCCTAGCATTTTCTGTTTCACTCATAGTCATGCCTTCTGTCCCTGACCAGTGACCAAATCACAAGATCCTATTCCTAATTTCCCTTGTTAGCCATGGTCAGGGCAACTTTCAGGTTTTAATTTTGAGACAGGAATGCAAAATTTCTGCAGTTCCTCCATGCACTCTCAAAATGTTTGCCATTGCCTGTGCACCATCATCCCTTTAAGTAATGTTCCCCAATTTGTCAGAAACCAGCTCACATCACATACAACTCTTGTTTCCTTTATTTAGATTTAGGATGCTAGTCTCAGAATCAACTATGTCACTCTCCATTTTAATGAAGAACTCTATCATATTTTGGCCACTCTTCCACAAGAGGGCTTGCACAATTACAGTGCCCTGTTTGATTCATGTCCTTGATTTCTTTGTATATTTTTCTTATTTCCCATTCTGCTTTTTTTTTTCTCTTCTGTCTCTCTGTACACATTTCTATCTTTCTGCTATTTTAGTTTAAACCATTCCCAACAGCTCAAGCAAATACTACCCTCAGGATATCAGTCCGGGTGCTGCCCAGCTTATAAGTCCTCCAGCTTATACTGGTCCCACCCTCCCCAGGACCAGTCCCAATGTCCCATGAATCTGAAACTCTTGGCTTTGGACCATCTTTCCAGCTATGAATTCGTCTGATTTATTCTGCTATTTCTAGACTGATCAGACTGAAGCAATCCTGAGGTCCTACTTTTTAACTTATTTTCTGACTCTCTATAATCTGCTTTTATGACTTCATTCCTTCTTTAACCTAGGTCTTTGATACCGATATCCATTGCAACTACTACTAACCATCCCACTTTAGAACGTCCTGTAGTGTCATTGAGACATCATTGATCCTAGCACCCAGACAGAACATACCATCCTGAGGTATTGTTTATGGTCATAGAAGCATCTATTTATTCCTGTTATTAGAGCATTCTCACACTTATTCCGCTTCTCCCGTGCAATATAGCTTCTGTGGTACAACAAATTTGGCAGTTCCTACTTTCCACTGAGAGGCCATTCCCCCTAACAATATCTTTTTTGAAAAGCAATGGCTGTGGGGCCCTCGAGCCCTGCCTGCCTTGTGCTCATCCTCTTTCTGATGGTCACCCATTCTCTCCTTGCCTGTGGAATGTTTGACAGTGACCCTCTCTCTGTGTGTGCTACCCATAGTACTTCCAACCTCATAAATGATCCACAGTATCCCCAGCCACTGTTCCAGCTCTCAAACTCAAGCTTCTAGGAGTTGTAGCTGGAATTAGTTCCTGCGCATGTTCTGGTCCCACGCAAGAGGAGCACGCCATGGCCTTGAGCTCTCTTTCCATGTCTTAGCTCTTTAAATTAAATCCTTAGATGCCCCTTAAAATCCAATCAAATTAATTACTCTTATTTATTCAGTGGACCTCTGCATTATTGCTGTGAGAAATGATAAACCAAAAATGAACTTACAAGTGATAACCAATTGAAATAGTAGAAATATTCACCTGAACTTACTCACCAAATCAGCTACTTCCTCTCACCCCCAAGACACTTTTTGACACTCTTCCAGACTATATCGCTGCAATGCTGCAACAGAATACTATTTGTAGGATTGAGTGAAATAGTTATGTTAACTCAATGAAAGTATGAAAGCAGACTACTTATTTTCTGGATAATAGGTTTATATGCAAAATACAGCATTACAGATGTTACGTACCTATCTCCTCTTGCCACTTCGCATCTCACAACTGTCTCCTGTAAGAAGTGGGGGGGATGAAGAATCCTGTGAGTAGTTCATATTTCTCTGCAACAGAGAGTGGGGTGAAAAAAAGCCCACAAACAGTATTTGTTTAGCGCAGCTAAGAAATGCCATAATTCCAGGAAATTCAGGCAGTACCAGTTTAGTAAAGCTCACTGGCCGCAACAAACTTGAAATTGTGCCAGCAAGTAGCTTCTTGAGTTCCAGAGTCCAGGTGTCATAGTCCCAGGAGATATGGATGTCGATGTCGTACCAGAATTCATTAAGGCAGTCTGTTGCAGAATGACCTTTGATAGAGTTCCATAGCTAAATCTTCAAAGGAATAGAATTGGAATCCCTTGTAAAGTTTCAATGAGATTTGATAGCCATGGTGTCACCAATGTCTGACAGTTTGACGAGAAATCAGTGAGATATACCTCCATATCATTTCCTAATTGATATGCTGTGTGTGGTGATCAACCACAATTTAATGTTACTTATACTTAATTCAAGTTGATTCTAAATGTTGTTCTAACTTTGTATTATAAAGTTTTTTGTTGTTTTGTTCAAAACTGGAATCTGTGGCTTTATTCTGTTAGTTAATACCTAGGATCTCACACTTTAAAAATAAGGATGTTGCTTGTCCCGAGCTTGTAACATTAATTTGGCAGCCTAGTCTAGGATCATAATGCTTGGTTTGGAAAATGCGAAGTAAGTTAATTCTTAAGAAGCTTGGAAACTATCAATTCTTTGTCTGTTAATGTCCAGTACTATGAATATTTCAATGAGCTATGGAATGGCGCCTTGCAATTTTGAGAATGAGAAATGTGGCTGGCATTGCTTCCTTTTGAGTTCAATTCTGTCAATTATGCTCTCAGCAAATGATCATTCTGTGTTGTTAATATGAGTTGATGCTTAATTTGGTGACCTAACTTTCCACTAGTGATGATATAACCAATTTGTAGGAAATAGAGCCCTCATCTTTACCTTTCTCATACATTTCCTTTGTTATGTATAAATGGAAGGCTTTCAATATATTAAATTTTTCTTTTATATTGTGCAAGTAAACACACTATTGCGGTGACATAAATTTCAATTTAATCAGGATATCATTTTGCTTTTTTGAGTTAATGCGATTTCTTGAATTATAATGTGGCATATGTTACATTGCTTGGTTCTTGAAGCTATAAGCAGACTTTAATAGAGATGACTTGGGATCAGTCAGTAAGATAGATTAGGAATTTTGTCCAGGTTTGGTTGAGGTATTAGATAAGTAAAAATGGTGATATTGACTAGACCATTATTGGTAGATTGTTCATTTAGTATCCAGTCCTGGGTATGCTTTTTATTTTCTTCATGGATGTGAGTGCCGTTTGGCAGAACCAGTACATCCAACACATTCAAAACACTACTAGCCATGTTCTATTACCCTTGCTTCACTCCCTTTATGGATGTGAACTCCCTAATGTTTATTCTTCCACCACGATGACCACCTTGTGGCCCTGTGTATTGGTTTTTAGTGCTGCCTTACCAATCTCCTTCCCACTTGGGTTGTTTCTTCGAACATGGAAATTGCAAAATGGAATTTCCTTTTTAAATCTTTTGGTTATTATGTTCGTATGGACTAAGAGAAAACCTATTTTACTTTTTGTTCATTATATATTTTTATATTTATTGATAAATCCAATTTCAAAACATACAGTTATGACAATTTTAAACATATTGACATCCAATTCAGCACCTTCGTTCATAAATAATCATTAGTTGTACCTTCCCATCTCTTATCCTTATGTTTTGTTTTAATCGAGTATAAAATGCGACACATGATGTTTTGTTAGTCCAATCATAATCTATTTCAGATTTACTAAATAACAACAGCTCATAATTTTGCCATCTGCTTCAGACCATCTGTAAAATATATAAATGACATGTTTCAGTTTAAGAAATGAAAAATGCAATAATTTGCTTCCTCTTAACTCTTGAGAAAGACAACAATTTTCTATCCATAAATGTAATTTCTAAGACTTTTGGGGGAAATAGGATGAAGCTTTTAGGTTAAAGAGAGAGGAGATTTAAAAAAAAAACTAGATATTCAAGCACAAAGAGAAGATGCAAATTTGCTCAGTCCAATAAGACTAGAATGACAATTGACTGAATGCCATTGGCAAACATCATAAAAATGAAAACCGAAAGAACAGTGGATGTTGTAAATCAGAAACAAAAAGAGAAATTGATAGACACACTCTGCAGTGAGAACTATCTCACTGATATCTGAAAGTAAATACCTGTTTTAATAAAAATTAGAAGCATGTAGCATTTTAATACCCATAGCTAATATGCAGTATTATACTTTAAATGAAGCAGAGATTTTTAAAAAAGTTCTTTCAATTAATAACTTTTGAGAACTACTAGCTTAGGCCAGTGCAATCTCTAATGTTGCTATGTGTTAAGAGCTCTGAATGTAACTGAAAACTGATCAAAACTAATTTCACTTTATTACACAAGGTCACTTTATTTCAGAGTTAATGTTTCGGGTCCAGTGACCCTTCCTCAGAATCACTCGACCCGAAATGTGAACTCTGATTTCTCTCCGTAGATGCTGCCATACCTGCTAAGCTTTTCAGAATTTCTCATTTTGTTTCTGACTTACTCATCCACTTTTCTTTCGGTTTTCATTTTATTTCAGACTGTGTTATTGAAAGGTTTTATTATTATTTAAGTGAAACAGGGCAGCATGTTGTTGTCGCCAAACTATACAAGGATTTTGAACGGCTAATGGGTTGGATCTTTCTTTGGCTTCGGGGAAACCTGCCTGTGTACTTTCAAAGTTCAAAAACTGCACACCAGATCCATATATAACTTGACATGTCAGGTTTGTCTTTTTGCACTAGTTTATGAGTTGGAAATCATGTGGAATAAGGATGTCAAGGTGGAATAGTTGGAAGACCTGCCTCAATTCTCCAACACAGTTTCCAGCTCCTAAAAGTGTTTATGAGCCACCTAAACCTCAGCCTTCAACTCCTTCACCGCCCAACTCTTCCCCCAAAGAGAGCACATAATACCCATATGGTATTCTTGAATCCTCCATGGCACCGCAGATCACACATATAACTATGCCCTCACATATCCTCCAAAGCCACTCAGTCAGTATACATTATGTACAGTCCTCTTGTAAAGTATCAGTGGAAAGAATTTCCTGATCCTTGGTGAGGTAGGTGGGGGGAAGGGAATGAACTTCTCCTCATTTAATGAAAACTTCTAAATTATTGATACTTGCAGAAAGAAATGAAATGCATTCTGCTACATGTAAAAAAAAACTTTTGTGATATTGTGCTTCCTAAACATTTTCCCATTCTAGCCTCAAGTTGAAGCTTGAAAATTGTTATGATCCCTTCCTGATAGTTGACAGGTGGCGGTGGAGATGTCCTATGAAGCAGGAAAGAGAAGACTGGTGAAAGTGAGGGGAGGAGTGCATGTTCGAAAGCAGCCATTGTATTTTACAGTTTGGAGCCTTAAAACTACTTGGGCCATCAGCTGGAATTCTGACCCCCCATTTTGGGATGCTCTACAACAATACTTGTAATTCTAATAGCTCATGTCGGCATATCATAAATCACATCATTGTTCCAGTTGCTTTTACAATCAATGTTTTGAAATTGTGCTGAAACCCATTAGTGGTTGAAATGGGAATGCAGCCTGATGTGACAATAGCTGACTTGAATAACTGGATTTCAGTTATATTAATTGGTCTGGGGCTGGGGTGATGGCCTAGTGATGGCCTACTGGTGGCCTTTTAATCAAGTGACTCTGATAATGTTCTGAAGACCCAGGTTCAAAACTGGCCAAACATCCAAAGTGGAGGAGTGGTGGATTGATTCGTTCATTATTTTAACATTATGATTTGTGTATTTCTGAGGCTGGCCAAAGCATAGTGATAATGTCATTAAGCAAGCAATACAGAAGCCCAGCTATAATTCTGGGAAATGTGTTTGAATTCCACCATGGTAGGTGGTAAACTTTGAATTCAATAAAACTCTAGAATTGAGTTGGACTAATGGCGACGATGTAAATGTTGAGGGCCCTTTCTCTGTCTCTGAAAGGGGAGGCCTGAGTTCAAGACCCACCTACTCTAGAAGTTAAACTAGACAGTGTGGCCAGAATTGTCAGTTTGTGGTTACAACAGCCTTAGAATACTGTGTACATCATAAATATCTCATTTGTATAAATTTTCATTGGCATTTCTGATTCAAGCTAATCTGCATAAATAATCCCATTGAAATCATTATGATAAAGGTACAAGGATATAGTACAAGAAATCCACTTGCTTGGCAAGGAGAGTTAAAATTCCCCCTTTTGCTTCAACAAATTACAGCGTTGAAGTGATTTAAATACTGATGCCTTTGAAAGTACTTAAATATTTAATTTACAGCAATGGAAGAATTAATTCACCATTGACAAGTGGTTTCCTCTCATTATCTTCTCAATTTTCTTTTCAAATTTGCGAATACGGTACATTGTTTTTTGAGTGATCTTCTAGTTGAAGTGTTGAAAGGATTGATTAAGAAGGTTGTAAAATGACTAGTTTGTGTATCTATGTCCGTTCCTTGTCTGAAAAATTCAAGACACGAGAAAAAGTGCAGATTATTATCACTCAGTCAAAAAAGTCTTAGAATACATACATTTCTTTGAACTAACAACCTGTTAAGAAAATCGTGATAATGTATAGCGCTGAACGTTAAATTTCTGAGCATGTGATTTGATTTAATTGCTCCCACAATATTCTGAAGAAGGGTCACTGGACCTGAAACAATAATTCTGTTTTCTCTCCTCAGATGCTGCCCAACTTGCTGAGTTTTTCCAGCAATTTCTGATCTTTTTTTCTGATTTACAGCATCAGCATTTCTTTTGCTTTTTTTTTGACAAATCTAAACATTCTCTTTTTTATTATTAAGCATTTCCTACAAGGCAGGTCATTTCCTGCCTCCTGGGACATGCCTTGCTGTAAAGTATCCTCAATCATACTGTTTTCTCGCTGAAGTGTTGGTTGGATTGGGATCTGGCCTCGTTAAGCCCAGAAGCACAGAGTAGCTGACTCCAAGGGTCAGCGAGTGCTGAAGCAGGCTGATTACAAGGCCCATCTGGTTCTTTTGGTCAATGACCCAACTGTTTCAGAAATTGATATGCCTTCTTGCCACCCCTTCTCATACCTGCCATCCCCCAAACGTTTCCTATAGCCTGTCATACTCCCATGCTAACTCAATGGCAATTATGCTTCCTCTCTACTTACGGCCCTCACACTCTTCTTTCCAAACTCAGTGCCATTTCATACCTGCTTATACCACCGTATCTATTCACCCAGTAGGAAAACTTTAGGAACTGTGGAGAAGAAGCAAATAAATCTCTCACTGTCTAATGAAACACTCTCATAATGAAAAGAAGTCTTCCATTCATAAAAGCATTTAAAACTTTTTAAATCTGAAGTGTTCATTACGTTTACAATCAAACTTTTATTCAGACTTCAGTCAAGGTAAACTAACAAGTTAATATTTTTTTTTAATGTAATGATGAATGTAGTGCAGTATACATTGTCTACATGGACTTCAACAAGGCCTTCGACAAGGATCCATGTGGTAGACTGGTTAGCAAGGTTAGACCACATGGAATCCAGGGTGAGCATGCCAAGTGGATACAAAATTTGATTGATGGTAGGAGACACAGAGTGGGGGTGAAAGGTAGTTGTTTAGACTGGAGGCCCGTGACCAATCAAGGATCGGTGTTGGATCCACTGCTGTTCATCATTTTTATTAATGATTTGGTTAAGAATATAGGAGATATGATTAGTAAGTTTGTGGATGATACCAAAATTGTTGTAAAGTGGACAGTGAGGAAGGTTGCCTCAGAGTACAGCGAGATCTTGATCAGCTGGGCTAATGGGCCGAGGAGTGGCAGATGGAGTTCCATTTAGATAAGTGTGACATGTTGCATTTTGGTAAAACAAACTAGGGAAGGATTTACACAGTTAGTGGTAGGGCTCTGGGGATTTTTGTCGAACAGAGAGACCTAGGGATGCAGGTGCATAATTAATTGAAAGTGCATCACAGGTAGGCAGAATGGTGAAGAAGGCGTTTGGCTTCATTGGTCAAAGCATTGAGTATAGGAGTTGATATGTCATGTGAGGGCTGTACAAGACATTGGTGAGGCATGTTTTGGAGTACTGTGCATAATTCTGGTCACACTGCTATAGGAAAGATGTTATTCAACTGGAAAGGGTGCAAAAAAGATGTACAAACTCAAGTCTTGAGTGTTTGAGTTATAAGGAGAGACTGGATACGCTGAGACATTTTCCCTGGTGTGTCAGAGACTGGGAGGGGTAATCTTATAAAGGTTTATAAAATCATGAGAAGCATAGATAAGATGGATAACCAAAGTCTTTTCCACAGGGTAGGAGAATCTAACATGAGAGGGCATATTTTTAAGATGAGAGGGGAAAGGTTTAAAAGGGACCCGAGGGACAGCATTTTCATGCAGAGGGTGGATGTATATAGAATGACCTGTCAGAGGAAGTGGTAGAGATGAGTGCAATTACAACATTTGAAAGACATTTGGACAGGTACATGAATGGGAAAGATTTACAGGGATATGAGCCAAACAGGGACAAATGAGATTAGTTTAGTTTAGGAAATTCAGTCGGTATGGATGAGTTGGACTGAAAGATCTGCTTCCACGTATGGCTCTATATTGAGCTTGAATCAGCCTGCTGTGACATGGGTAATTTTAGAAACTCAGACAAGCATTCATTATTACATAATACTTGGCTTTGTGGAAGTATCAATGAAGAACTCTATTGAAATTACATGGCAGATGCTAACTTTCTTTTTCTGACCTGCACTAAATGACCTATCTCTCAAAGGAATCCAATAGACATTTATTTTAACATGGTAGCTACATTTTTAAATTTAGAAATTGGATGGTTTATAAAACTTCAGATCATGACAGTTAGACAGACCTTAATCTGCCCTTAAATTATGTTTCCTTATGCTCCATCAATTCATGACTTCTGCCTTGTTGTTATGGCCTTCTTGAGACAAAATGAGCTCTCTTTGAACTCAGCACCAAACTCAAATGGTCTCCTGTGTGAGTTATGGTCCACACTCTTCACCCTTTTCAGCAAATTTTACATCTGTAAAGAGAGGGATTTGTGCAAATTCCACTTTTTTTTTAACTTTGTGGATTTTGATAAATCTAGCTCTTGGTCTTTCAAACTGCAAGTGACTAGAAGTAACTTTCATGGAACTAATATAAAACAGTCGGGACTTTAACCTTTTCAAGTTAATACTGAGCCAACCTTCTAATAGAAATGCTAAATAATTTGTCAAGAAAATAGCTTTCTATTATTTGAATGTTAAAAGCTTTGGAAAAACCTGATTTTGTAGTAAAAGTAATCGATACAGTAATGAGACATTAATATATTATATCAGTACTCCATAAAGTTAAGGGACACATTTATTCCTGAAATCGCTTTTTAAGCCAAGGGCGTTACAAAATATAAACCAAGTACTAGGGCATATTTTTAGAGTGGCAGAATTGAAGTGTAGAAATTATATTTTAAACTTGAATCAAGCCTCAGTTAGGCTGCACCTGGTTCTGCTGGCTGTATTCTTTTTGCTAAAACATCAAAAGGAGGCAGAGGCACTGAGAAGATGCAAGAAAAGTGCAGGAAAGATACTCGTACACCAAGGTTTACTTATCAAGAAAGGATGAATAGGCTACATCTCTCTTTTCTTGCCAAGGGAAAGCTGAGAAGTGATTAAATAGAGGCCATTAATATTATGAAAGGTTTTCATAGAATATAAATATCACAGCTACCTGAAGAAGGAGCAGCATTCTGAAAACTGCTTCCAAATAAACCCGTTGGACTATAACCTGTGTTGTGTGATTTTTAACTTTCATTGAATAGGCACAGATAGAACATTGCCACTTCTAAAGACAAACAGAGGTAGAGGACACTCTGAGGTGTCAGATCAAACCCCCTTCAAATATATCAAGGAGATACCCTTGACCCTAACTTTTTATTTAACGGCAAGTATAAAGTGCTGATTTCTAGATGTAATTCAATTGGTTATGCTACTCGGCTTTAAGCAAAATATGCTTTATTCTTACTCTACAGTTAAATACAAATAAAAGAAAGAAGAATTGGCCAAACTTTAACTTTAATGGAAACCTTTATAGAAATAATAGATTATTTAACTACTAAACAACAATATTTCCAATGGAGTATCATTCCATCAATACACACTTTGACAAAAGCAAATTCAGTAAAATAGTTTCTCTCAAATGCAATGTTTCTCCAGTCCAGGAGGAAATATTACCAAGAAAATTCTGGCAAAGGGAGAACTCAAGCTTTTTGGTGTAGCTTAGAGAATACATGGCATCTTCCAAAATCCCAACAATTGCTGAAAGCAACATTAAAACCCTATTTCTTTTGGAACCTGACTCCATGTTGCTTCCATTGATCCAACCTTTAATAATTAAAACCCCAAGACTGAACAGACTGCTCAGCATCTCTGTATGAATCTCCCTTTATATAAAATAAAGTCAAAGTACACCTCTTAAAGCTATAGTATTGTTGCACCAATAAATGAAACAAATAGGGAATTTAGAAGCAGTCACTTTACCCAGAGTTTTGAAATGTGAAACTTGCTAGTGAGTAGCTGAGGTGAAAATGTGGATGGAATTAAGGGAAGGGTAGGAATGCAAAGGTTGGAGAAAGGAATGAAACGTTATGCTGAATGAGGAGTTACAGGAGAAGGCTGCAGTGAAGCATAGATTGGTTGGTCTCAGTGCAGAATATAGATTCTTTTTAAGTATAATTTAACATAAAAGTCTACTCTTATCATTTAGTTTCAAGTATTTTGATGATATCTTGAAATATTATCAGATAACAATGTTTATCACTGATCATGAAATTTCAGTTTTAACATTCTCCAAGAATAACTGTGACCGTCATTGCAAAATCAATAAAATGTAATCGATCATAATTATTGAGTGCAACCAGCTAAATGCAGGCAGTTAAATAAAGGACTCTTGTGTTGCAGTGGTAATGTCCCAGCCTTTCAGCCAACATATATTTTTTGCAGAGAGTTATAGAATAACTTGAGTGGTTAATTAACACAAGTGTTATAGATACATAGAAAATAGGCCATTTGGCATGCTGAGTCCACTCCACTCTTCATTCTGATCATGGCAGATCATCCAACTCAATAGTCTGTACCTGCTTTTCTCCAATTTCATATGATATTTTTAACTCTAAGCGATATATCCAACTCCTTGAACTCATGTTTTGACCTCAAATGCTTTCTCTGATAGTGCATTTCACAGCTCATCACTCCCTGGGTGAAGAAATGTTTCTTCATCTCAGCCCCTAGTTCTGGACAACCCTGTCACTGGGGACATCTTCATGCATCTTCTCTGTTTATTCCTATTAGAAATTCTATGAGACCTCCCACCCTCCAACACACACACGCACATTCTCGGGAACTCCAGTGAATATAATAGTCCTATCTGATTCCACCTCTCCTCATATGTCAGTCCCTTCATCTCAGTCTGGTTTTGTAAATCTTAGCATATTTACTGAAGTTTGTTTTAAGTAGAGGTAACACAAAACCATTTACACAAGTACGTTTTCCAATCATGGTCATTTTTCATAACAATTTTACTGATGATCATTACAAAATTCGTGGATGCTGAATGGTCTTTATTGAAACTGATATCATATTACTGATTGCAAAGTCATGGACATAATTTACATTCCCATGTGTGAGTGAGTGAGAGAGAGAGAGCGAGATTTTCTGGGAGGATCGGGGCTAGAAAGGCTACCTATCTGTACATGCCAGCTTCCAATATATTGACCGAAAGCAATTAAGACAAATGATCATGGAAAACTAGGAACTTGTGGGACCCTGCAGTGCCTGAACTGGCCAGCTTCTGAGAGGGCAGCCTCCCCGACAAAATGCTAGTGCTGCAGGGATGTTTAAAAGGCTTGTCCACTGACCTTGACAAGACTGTGGCCAGAGGCTACCCTTCTATAGTGGTGCTGTGTCATGACAGGAATTCAATCTCTTCAAGATCCCATGACTTCCCTGAAGACTGCTCCTCTGCGTTGCCACAGACCACAAAGCATGTTCAGCTTTTCAATAACCACAGTATTTTGCATTTGTTTGAATGATCTCTTTATTTCAGTAGCTGATCATTTAAAGAATGATTAATGCAATTCAGGGGAAGTGACAGCCTAGTGGTATTATCCAGATAATGTTCTGTGGACCTGCATTCAAGTCCCAACACAACAAATAGTAGAATTTGGACTCAATGTAAAACAAATCTGGAATTAAGAGCCTAATGATGAGCATGAATCCATTGCTGATTCTCAGAAAAACCTATCTTGTTGCCTAATGTCTTTTAGGGAAGGAACTTGCCATCCTTACCTGGTCTGGCCTACAAATGACTCTAGCAATGTGGTTGAATCTTAACTGCCCATTGGGCAATAAGGAATGTGCAATAAATGAAAACCTAGCCAGTAATGCCTTCATTCCATGAATGAATTTTTAAAAATTCTACTCATTCCAAGGAGAAATGTTGATGCACCAGAGGCTGGCAAAGAAGGAATTTCTCTAAATAAATGACTTATAAGTGAAGTTTTTGTACTCTACTTAAGTACCTGATAAGGAAATACCCAGCAACAAGACTTTTTAACCTTGATGAACACACATTTCTCAAAATAGTACTTTGTAAAAAGAAAGTATCTTTCTCCATAAGCTTCTAAAAAAAAATCCGAAAAACATTTGGACTTCTTTGTCACCATAGTGAAACCATTTGATCAACTGCTTCTGCCCCTTTCCTCCCACCAACCTACTGGAATAAATTTCTTCTAAAGTTCCCTCATGCTATTTCCCTAACAGTGCCTTTTTCCCCAATTTCTTTTATGTCTCCATTCACGATCTTCCAAACTCAACTTGCCCAAGCAAACTTTCTCTTACACCCTTAACCATATTCCCATGCAACTGCTGAATGTACACTTTTCCCTCCTTTACTAACATTCCTTGATATTGTTAATGAAGCTAACTCTTTAGGTGCTTTATGTTTCTCTTTTAAATATGCCATAATTACCCTCTCTCCCAAAAATAATCCCTTGAATCCTCTGTTCTTGCAAACAACCACCACATCTCTAATCTCCCTTTGCCTTCCAAAGTCCTTGAGTGTGTTGTCACTTTCCAAATACGCATCTATCCTTCCTTGAGCCCCATGATTAAATCCATTCCATCAGGTTTCTGCCTGTGCTATAATGACTGTTACCAAAGTCACAATTGAAGTCTGATGTGACTGTGGCAAAAGTAAACTAATCCCTGTTCGTCCTTCTTGATCGGTCTGCAGTCTTTGATACGGTTGGCCATATCATCCTGTTCTAAAGCCTCTTCACCGTTGTGCACCCTTCGTAAAACTAGTTTGGTTTCATTTGGATGTCAAAGATCTATTCTTGGTACACAACTGTTTCTTACTTACATGCTGCCAGTTGGCAATACCACCTGAAAGTGCAGTTTCGGCATGTACACTGTGATCACAACTGATATTGTTACTGGATAAGATGATTCCAGACTGAAATCCAAGCTTGGCAGATCATTTCACAAAGAAGGTGATCTTTCACAGAAACAAAAACATTTGGATTTTAATAATAACAGGAGATTATTAGAAAAACAAAATGAAGATAAAACAGAACAGCAAGCTATCTACAAATAATACAATTTGAAAAAACTTGAAAGTGCAGTAAAACTCCCATCTATCCCAACAGTATTCCTTTATGGTATTCAAACATCAGGGAGAGAATTCCCTTCTCTCTATAGATTTAACATAAATGTTGCTTTCAATTCCTGATTTTGAGGATCTTGTAGACTCTTCCTTGGGCATTCACACAATTGATTATAAAATTTTACACTGAAGTAACTATTCCCATCTTTTCTGAACTAAATCCTTGCTCGAGGAGAACATGTTTCATGCATCCAACTTCTGCAAACTGAAACCAAAATGTTTTCCAATGGATGCTACTCCAAAGGAAAAAATAAAATGCATCTCTGATCCTTATAACTAAAAGCAGCTTAAAACCCTTTAGTATTTAATCTGTCCACATTGCAAATAGATTCCCATCAGCATACCTGGAACTATCTCTGTCTTGTACTGGTTTCAAAAGTTCATAGATTTATAAATGCTCACAAGTTAATTGTAAAACCCTCTCATGCTCACAGACCAACACCCACATGCCACTAGTTAAATAAAGAAACTCTAAAAAATTTTTAAAATCACAGCTGACTTAACTTATTTCTACTTCGCATTTGCCAAATTATGGGCCTGACTGTCATACCTTCATCCATGTTTGAATTGAGGTGGAGGAGTGACAGTGAGAAATTTGGGTCGGAAACAACTGTGTTTAACTTAAAGGGAATTACAATCAAATTTGGGCAGAGTTAGTGAAAGTACTGGTTGGATAAAATGAGGACAGAGTTAGTGAAACTAGATTGAATGGATAAATTAGCAGGAAATTCAGTAAACAAGCATTTGCAAACTTTTAAAGAGGTAATTCGTGACTCTCAGCAAAAATATATCCCAGTATGGAGGAAAGATTCTAAGAGAGCGATAAACCACTAGGGCTGAGCAAAGAAGGTAAGAACAATAATAAGTTGAAAGAAAAACATATAAGGAGGCAAGAGTCAGTGATAGTCCCGAAGACTGGAATAAATTCAGAATTCAGCAAAGGAAGTCTAAAAAGATAATAGTGCGAGAGAAAATACAAGGCCAAGCAGGCAAGAGGAAAAGGGTCAAAATAAATATAGACCCCTTAAGAAAATGAATCTGGGGAGATAATTATGAGGAACAAAAAAATGGTGCAGTAGGTAAACAGATAATTTTGCATCAGTCCTAATGGTGGAGGATACTTTGGACATTCCATTAATACTAAAGAATATGGGGGAGAAATTAAGCACTGTCACTATCACTAAAGAAGTAGTATAAGATAAACTAATGGTGTTAAAGGCAGATAAGCCCCCAGTGCTGAAAGAAGTAGCTACGTAGACATTGGTTGAAACTTCCTAAAAACCCTTAGACACTGGAGAAGTACTCGTAGATAGAAAATTGCCAATGCAACACTTCTTTTCAAAAAAGGGAGGGAGGCAAAAATTAGGTAACTATTGGCCAATTAGTCTAATATCTATTGTTGTAAAATATTGTATCCAATTATTCAGGAAGTAATAGTAGAACATTTTGAAAAATTTTGTCATCAAAGAGAGTCAGTATAGCTTCATGGAAGGGAAATCATGTTTGACTAATTTATTAGGGTTTGTCAAGTCAGTCTCAACCAGAGTGGATAGAGGGGAACCAGTAGATGTGTTGTATTTGAACTTCTAAAAGGCATTTGTCAAGGTAATTTACAAAACGTTGTCATAAGAGTCCATGGTATTAGAGGTGTTACATTGACGTGGATAGAGAATTGGCTAATGGGTAGGAAACAGCGCATGGGAATAAGATGTTCTTTTTCATGATGATCTGTAACCAGTGGGGTTCTTCCACAGGGATTAGTGCTAGGACTACAATTGTTGGCAATATATAGTAATGACTTAGAGGAAGGTAGCAAATATAGCCAAATTTGCAGGCAGCACAAAATTAGGTAGAAAAGCCAAATATGAGAGGGATTCAAACAGAGAGATAGAAAGGTGATGGCCTAGTGGTATTGACTATTAATTGGCTTGACTATTAATCCAGAAACTTGGCTAATGTTCTCGGCACCTGGGTTCCAGGTGGAATTTGAATTTAACTTTTGAAAAATCTGGAATGAAGAATCTACTGATGACCATGAAACCATCGTTGATTGTCAGAAAAATCCCATCAGTTTCACTGATGTCCTTCAGGGAATAATTTTTGTCATCATCACCTGGTCTGACCTACATCGGATTCCAGACCCAGAGCAATTTGGTTAACGCTCAATTGCCCTCTGAAATGGTCTAACAAGCTACTCAGTTGTATTAATTGTTACAAGACCTCAACAAAGAAATGAAACTGGATGGACGACCCATCTTCAACCTGGGCACCGGAAAAGACCATGCTCCTTGGATGCTGCCTGACCTGCTGTGTTTTTCCAGTGCTACACTTTTTGACCCTTTCCACGCTTGAAACAGCCTTGCTGATTCTGCAAAGTCCTCCTTACTAACATTTTGGGGGGGCTAGTGTCAATATTGGGAGAATTTGGGTGGCACAGTGGTTAGCACTGCTGCCTCACAGCGCCAGAGACTCGGGTTCAATTCCCGCCTCAGGCGACTGTGTGGAGTTTGCACGTTCTCCCCGTGTCTGCGTGGGTTTCCTCCGGGTGCTCCGGTTTCCTCCCACAGTCCAAAGATGTGCAGGTCAGGTGAATTAGCCATGCTAAATTGCCCGTAGTGTTAGGTAAGTGGTAAATGTAGGGGTATGGGTGGGTTGCGCTTCGGCGGGTCGGTGTGGACTTGTTGGGCCGAAGGGCCTGTTTCCACACTATAATGTAATCTAATCTAATCTAATCTAATCTAAACTGTGTCACAGACTAGTCAAGCACCAACCTGACATAGTCATACTTATGAAATCATAGCTGACAGGAAATATCCCAGATGCCATCATCACCATCCCTGAATATGTCCTGTCCCATCAGCAGGATAGACCCAGAAGAGGTGGCGGCGCAGCGGTATGCAGTCAGAGGGTGTTGCCCTCGGAGTTCACGACATTGACTGCAGACCCCATGAAGTCTCCTGACTTCAGGTTAAACTGAAGTCGGTTTAAGGAAACCTCCTGCTGATTACTACATACTGTTCTCCCTCAGCTTCCCTCATGTTGAAAACATTTGAAGGAAGCACTGAGTTTGGCAAGGATGCAAAATGTACTCTGGGTGGGGGACTTCAATGTCCACTACCAAGAGTGATTCAGCTGAAGCAGTACTACTGATTGAGCTAGTTGGGTCCAAAAGCTGCTAGACTGGGTCTGTGGCTGGTGATGAGGGAACCAACAAGTCAGAAAAGCATACTTGACAATCTGTTGGCTGGAGTTGAAGTTCCATCTTTACATTAAGAGTAACCTCCATCGTGTTGCATAGCACTATCACTGTTTTAAATGAAACAAATCGAGGAAATCAAGACTGGGCATTTATCAGGTGTTCTTGTCCAGCAAGAGCAACAGAATTGTACTCCAATACAATCTGCTACCTGATGGCCCAGCATATCCCGCACTCAATCATTACCATCATTAATCCTGGTTCAGTGGAGAGTGCAGGAGGGCATGCCAGAAGCAGCAGCAGACGTACCTAAAAATGAGGTGTCAACTTAGTGAAACTATCAAATGCACACCAAACTGCTTATGTAGCAAGTGATAGGCAGAGCTCAGAGATCCTATAACCAATGAATTAGATCTAAGCTCTGCAGTTGAGAATGATGGTGCACAATTCAACAACTTACTGCAGGAGATAGGTCCACAAATATCCCCAATCTCAATGATGGAAGAGCTCAACACATAAGTGCAAAAGATAAGACTGAAACATTTGCAGCAATCTTCAGCCAGAAGCAATGAGTGGATGATCCCTCTTGGCCTTCTCCAGTGGTCCCACATCACAAAAATCAGTATTCAGCCAATTAGATTCACTCCACATGATATCAAGAAATGGTTGGAGGCATTTGAGACCTCAAAGACAATGGGCCATGACAACATTCTGGCAATAGAATGGCAACTAAAGACTTGTGCTCCAGAATTTGCTGCTCCCTCCTAGTCAAACTGCTCTAGTATAGTTACAACGCTTGTATCCATCAGACAATGTGAAAAATTGTCCACGTGTGTCCTGTACATAAAAAGCAGGACAAATCCAACCTGACCAATTACCACCCCATCGGTTTACTCTTGATTATCATTAAAGCGATGAAAGGTATCATCACCAAGGCTTTCAATCAACATCTGCTCAACACTATCCTGCTCAGTGATGCTCTGTTTAGGTTTTACCCAGGGCTACTCAGCTCTTAAGTTCTTTATAGTTGTGTCTCAAACATGGGCAAAAGAACTGAATTCCAGAGGTGAGGTGAGAGTGACAGCCCTTGATATCAAGGCTGTGATTGTTGGGGGTCAGTCATCTCAGCTCCGGGGCATCTCTGCAGGAGTTCCTCAGAATAGTGTTCTTGGCCCGACAACCTTCAGCTGCTTCATCAAAGACCTTCCCTCCATCATACGGTCAGAAGTGGGAATGTTTGCTGATAATTGCATAAAGTTCAGCACCTTTTGGCAGACATGTTGAAAAAAGTTTAATATGATTTATAATGGCAGGTATGTTTAAAATTTCCAGCCTTCCCTGTTCTTTCTGTTTTATGTTTAAAAAGTGTTTGGATCGTCTATGATAAAGGTATTTAGTTATGCAAGTAGTATGCTTAAGTACATTTTCAATCCTGATTTTAAATTTTAAGCAACCATTAAATTAACCAGGTAGGGGATCAGATGCATTAAAGGCTTTTCTCCAGACAATAAAGTCCTCCGCTGGTTTTAATGATTTAAGTGACATTTCTGGTTTGATTTTCCTATTGATTTAATGATATGACATAGGCTGCGCCTTTAAAACTCACTGCTTTGGTGCACAGAAAGCACTGCCGTGATGTGTCAAATGATAATAATGACAATCCTTTAAAATGCTAATGAAATAAATAAAATCAGG
The DNA here is from genome assembly GCF_004010195.1 of Chiloscyllium plagiosum. Lineage (NCBI taxonomy): Eukaryota > Metazoa > Chordata > Chondrichthyes > Orectolobiformes > Hemiscylliidae > Chiloscyllium > Chiloscyllium plagiosum. The sequence continues at coordinate 70,864,340 of NC_057715.1, forward strand.
CATTCACAAACTGAAAAAAAGCTATTTCTCTTACATTCTCATCAAACACAACAGTGAAATGTGTATTGGTAGCCATTGACCTTCTCTGCAGGTTATGGCAGGAGGATACTCCCAGAACAGAAAATGGATCTTTAATCAGGAACATTAGGGATTTGTGGTATCCACCACAAAAGATGAAAATCTGACTTATCTAGGTCCCTGTTTTAAAATTCATTTGTGGGATGTGAGCATTGTTGGCAAGGCCAGCAATAGTTAGCCATCCTTAATTGCCCTTGGGGAGGTGGTGGTTCGCTGCATCCTTCAAACACTGCTGTCCATGTGCTGAAGGAACATCTTCAGTACTGTTAGGGAAGGTGTCCCAGGATTTGACCGAACAGTGATATATTTCGAAGTCAGGATGCTATGTATGATGTGGAACTGCCGGTGTTGGACAGAGGTGAACAAAGTCAGAAGTCACACGACACCAGGTTATAGTCCAACAGGTTTAGTTGAAACCACAAGCTTTCGGCCTGCTGCTCCTTCATCAGGTGAAGTGATCTGACAAAAGAGCAGCACTGCGAAAGCTTGTGATTTCAAATAAATCTGTTGGACTGTAACCTGGTGTCATGCGAATTCTGAGGATTCTGTGTGGCTTGGAACCAAGCTTGCGGGTTGTGGTTTTCACTCGATTCAGCTGCCCGTGTCCTTCTAGATGCAAGTGTTGACAGGTTCAGAAGGTGTCTTTGAGAGAGCTTTGATGAGTTATTGCACTGGTGTCATTGTGCATCATTGCTGGAGTGAATGCTGAAGATGTGAGGTGGCATGTGAACAAAAGAGGCTGCTTTGTTCTGGATGGTGTTGAACCTCTTGGGTGTTTTGCACCTTGTCGTGGTTGTGGAGCGTATTTTATCACACTCTAAACTTGTGCCTTGTAGATGATGCACTGACACTGGGGAGTAAGGAGATGAGTTACTTGCTATAGGATTACTTGCCTCTGACCTGCTCTTGTAGCCATGCTATTTATCTGGCTAGTCCACTTCAGTTTCTAGTCAATGGTAGCTTTCAGGATATTGATAATGTGGCATTTAATGTAGTTAATGTCCAGGGACAATGGTTGGATTTTCTTTCATTGTCGATGGTCATTACCTAGATACTTATGCAACATGAGTTTTACTTGCCACTTGTCAACCCAAGCCTGGATATTGTCCACATCTTGCTGGATTTGGATGTGGACTGCTTCAATATATGAAAAGTTGTGAATGGTGCAATCATCAGTAAACATCCCCACTTTGGATGTTATGATGAATGGGAGGTCATTTATGAAGCAACTATGGATGGTTAACCTCGGAAATGACCCTGAGAAACTCCTGTAGTGATGTCCTCACTAAGATGACTGACCTCCAGAACCAGAACACCTTAATTTTAATATTCTGATCCTTATTTCAGATTCTTCCATATCTCTGAAATCCCCTCAAGCATCATAATCCTTTGAGTTATCTAATTCTGACTTTATATGCATTCCCAATTTTATTGTTCCACTATTGGTGGCCATACCTTGAGCTGCCTAGATCCTAAACTCAACAATTTCCTATCTGAACATCTCAGATATTCTATCTCTCTTATTTCTTTAAACTTTTAAGGCAGTGCACAATGCAATCTCTTTGTCCAAACATGGGGATTTTTCTTAAAATAGCCTTCAGTGACTTGCTGTTTAAGTTTATTATATGATGCTCCAGTGAAATGCCTTGAAATGTTTTATTACCTTAAAGGTGCTGCATAAGTAGGAGCTGGGAATTCAAATGTTCTTGCATTTCATTGCCAAGTCATTTATAATTGGTTCTTTTTGTTGCAGGCTGATCAACTTATGTTTGCTTTGCACTTTGTACGTGGAATGCACCCAGAACTCTTCCAAGAAAATGTAAGAAATGAAACTAGTCATTTTTATTGCAGGTGCTTACCATTGGTATTTTTACTGCTCAAGCAGTCCTTACAGTAAACAAAACAGACGTTTGACCATTGTATACTGACAGTTGACACACTGTACCTCAGTTGTATCTATTTCAGCAAACCCTGTAATGCATTTCTCTTTATTGTATATCTAATTTCTTCTTGACAGTTGTTTTGGCCAGGCTTCAGTAACCACTTCAGTTAATGCATTCCATACTGTAGGAACCTGTTATATGATAAAATAGTTCAAATTTCTTCCTCCAAAACTATTAAATTTATGCCCTTCGTTACCCATTCGCCATCTAATCCTTTCACTCCGCTGACCTATTTCAGCTTTTTCAAAATTTTGTATGTATTAATCAGATGGCTCCTTAATCTTTTCTGCTCGACTGTTTGAACTTTGTTATTTCAGTCTCACACCATAGCTATGGTATGACTTTTAGCATTATATTGAATCTATGTTGAATATTTCCATAATGAGTTGTCCAAATTATTTTTAAATTATCCCTGTTTGTAATAGGCAACCACCCACTGTCTGAACCATTGAAGTGGTGTCTGTTTTGAACTTTGAAAACCTGCAAAGAGAATAGAAAATTCTATTCTGAATCTTTAATGTGCATATTAAATAAGTTACTATAGGGCACCAATCACCAGAACTTCCCATTCCAGCAGATCTTGGAACTCAGAAACTTAAACAGAAACTGCCAGAAAAACGCAGCAGGTCTGGCAGCATCTGTGGAGAGAAAGCAGAGTTAACACTTTGGGTCCAGTGATCCTTCTCCAGAACTGATTGTAGCTAGGAAAAGATTGATATGTATGCTAAAGAATGGGTTGGGCAAGGAGTAAGTCATGGGTGGAAATGAAGCCCAGAGAGAGAGAGAGAGAAAACAACAATTGGATAGACAAAGGAATGGATAAAGGTCATCCTAGGGGAATCAATAGCTGCTAACTGGTTCCTATTCATAGCTGACAATGGGATGGTTTTGGTAGTAGCCCAACTGAATCCCTGTTTGGGGACCATGCAGCTTTCAAGACTCAATATCAAGTGCAACAATTTTAGGGCCTGATCACCTTACCCAAACGGGAAATGTGATGCTGTTCTTCTAGCTTACGCTGTGCTTCACTGGAGCTCTGCAGTGAGCCTGAGATAGAGATGTTGGCCAGGGAAAATGATTGTGTGTTGAAGGGGCAGTCAACAGGAAGCTCAGGATCACTTTTGCGGACAGAATCGAGGTGTTCCGCAAAGCGGTCACTTAGTCTGCATATCATTTGCCCAATGTAGAGGAGATAATATTGTGAGAAGCAGGTACAGTAGACTAGATTGAGTGAAATGTAGGTGAAGTGTTGCTTCACCTGAAAGATGCATCTGAGCCCTTGGATAGTGAAGAAAGAGGAAGTAAATGGGCACGTGTTACACCTTCTGTGGTTGCAGGGGAAGGTACCATAGGGCTGTGGGAATGTGTTATGTTGGGAGTGAAGGACGGGTAGACCTTGAGGAAAGGACAAGAGAGGGGAGGGGAATATGTGTCTAGTGGTGGCATCCTGCTGGAGATGGCAGAAATAGTTTCTAATGATTCTTTGGATCTGGATGCTGGTGGGGTGTAAGTGAGGACCAGGGGTACCTTACTAATATGTTTTGATTAGATTAGATTAGATTAGATTCCCTACAGTATGAATTCAGGCCCTTCAGTCCAACAAGTCCACACCGACCCACCGAACAGTAACCCACCCAGACCCATTCTCCTACCCTATATTTACCCCTGACTAAAGCACTAACATTGTGGGCAATTTAGCATGGCCAATTCACCTAACTTGCACATCTTTGGACTCTGGGAGGAAACCGGAGGACCCGGAGGAAACCCACACAGACATGGGGAGAATGTGCAAACTCTACACTGACAGTCGCCCAAGGCTGAAACCGAACCCGGGTCCCTGGTGCTATAAGGCAGCAGTGCTAACCATTGAGCTACCGTGCCGTCCTAATGTTGTGGAAGGTAAGAGAGAGGGTGAGAGCCGAATTGTAGGAGATGGGTTAGAGAAGTCTGAGGGCCCTCTCACAGTGGTGGGGAATCCTTGGTTGAGGAAGAATGTAGACATTTTGGAGGCTTCCTTGTAGAAGTTAGCATCATTGGAACAGATGTGATAGTGATGAAGAAACTGAGAGAATGGAATTGTCATTACAGGAAGTAGGGTGTGAGAATGTATAGTCAACATCACTGTAGAAGTCAGGATATTGGTAGCCAGACTATCCCCAGAAATGGAAACAGAAATGTTGAGGAAGGGAAGGGAGGAGTCTGAGATGGACCAGGTGAGAGCAGCGTGGAGATTGGAAGTGAAATTGACAAACTTTTCCAATTTCGGAAGAGAAAAGAAAGCAGCACCGATGGTGTCATTAATGTACTAGAGGAAGAGTTGTGGGTGGAGGCTGAAATAGGACTGGAGTAAGGAATGTTCCAAAACTCAACAAAGAGACAGGCATAACTGGGGCCCTGCGCATAACCATGGTCACCCCTCTGACCTGAGAAAGTGAGAGAACTTGAAAGAGAGGTTGCTTAGAGTGGAGACGAGCTCAGCCAGGCGGTGGAGGGAGGGTGGTTCAGGCCTTGTTTCCAGGGAGAAGCAGAGAGGCCTGAGACCATCCTGATAGGCAATGAATGTGTAAAGGGGTTGCAGGTCCATGGTAAAGAGGAGGAGGCTGGAGCCTGTAAATCAGAAATTTTCAAACTGACATAAGGTGTTGGAAGAATTGCGGATGTTTTCGGGAGGGGATTGGACAAGAGGAGAAAAAAATCTAGTTGAGTTAGGAAGACATGAGTTCTGTGGGGCAGGAGTAAGTAGTAACAATGGGTCTGCCTGGGCAGTCCTGTTTGTGGATTTTACCAATCCTGGACAAGTAATGTTTCTAATTTTGCCAAGCTAAAGCTAAGGTGTGAAAAGTTATAGTTCAGCAACTTCTCTCTTAAAAAAAAAAGTTAAAATGTAGACTATAATGTGGTATATTTAAATTTTTCTCTTTTTTTAAGGAATGGGATGCATTTACTGGTTTGATTGTTGGAGATATGCTTCGAAAATCCGTAAGTGTTAATTTTACCATTGGTTCCTTTGTTCTTATTTTTGAGTTTATTAGAGTAAATAGTTATTCTCAGTGAGATTTTCACAGAGTCTGCCAGTAGGGAGCACCAGCCAGCCACATAAGTGAAAGCCCCTATTCATTTTGACACTTGGTCTTATTAATGTAGGCCTGCTCAACTGTATGTGGAAAACATGTATGCAGTAACGAGAGGCATTTATTTGAATATGGAGCACTGAAACATCAGGTGCACGTGCAAATTCCATCCAGCTGAAATGTAAATAGCATTGGGTCCACACTGATGTGAAACAACAATGTGTGTGCCACCAGGGCTACCTATCCCAAAGACAATGCAAAATTGGCAATGACAGAATTAGATATTAAGTTCTTTGATGTGATATCTTGGTTGTTGTGTGGAAATCTCCCCAGTTCACTCTAATCAAAATCAATTTCTGATTCATCATTATCCAAAATTACACTGAGGAACCTTCTGTGCCGTCTGTAGTTTCATGTGACATATATAACAGTACGTGAAAACTGGACTGAGATAGAAATGTGGAAGACTTGTAATTACCATTTAGTCCAAGCAACAATACCATTGCATCAATTGACATTCATGTTGTAGAAAATAAAACCATTTGTAACTGATGTAAACACAAAGTATTATAGATGCTAGAGATGAGCAATAAGAAAGTACCAGAGAAATGCAGCAGATCTGGCAGCATCTGTGGAGAAAGAAACAAAGTTAGCATTTTGAGTCCATTAACACCAATCATTAATCCCTTTTTTCATTTATGTATCTCCTCTATTCCCTTTAGCATACCCTTTACCTTTTGCTCTGGGCACCCATCAGTTCTACTCATTCCTCCCCCTCTACTGTCAGCGCAGTGGAAACTATATTTTCCAGCCCCCTTCAATCCAAAGGAGAGTTATATTGAATTTGAAATGTTAACTGTTTATTTCTTTGACAGTGCTGCCAGACTAGCTGTATTTCACCAGCACTTTCTGCTTTTATTTGTAACTGATTAATCCCTTCAACCAAAAATAGGTCTTCATGTTGTCACCAGTAAAATGCTGTTATATTGCAAAGTCATAGACCTGACCATTAACATTTGTTCATTTAAAAGCGAAAATGGTCCTTCAGAAACCATACTCTTTCATGTACATGTTCTATGCAGCACTAGACATATTTTCCTAAATAAGGTCTATCTCCCACACTATTGCATGTAATAGAGCTGAGGCCAAGCATAATTCTTGGGTGAATTGGCGTAAAAAAGACTAGGATAGTTGGACCAGGAGGTGCGGATGGAAAACAGTTCTCACTTTAATCACTTCATGTTTATGAATGAATGCAAAATGTTATAGGAATTTGGGAAGCATAGAAATTAGTTGAAGCAAGATGTTTTTACTGCTTTGTAGGCTAATTGGATAGCAAATGTAAACAAGTACTTCAATTCCATCTCTGGCAGTCATGATTTGAATGAAGCACTAGCTTTTGGAGCGCTGCTCCTTCATCAGGTGGTTGTCACTGGCAGGAGGTTATAGTAACAGTGTGACATATTTACAAAGCTGGTTATAACCACGAAGATAGGAATTCCTAATAAGGAAAAATGGGAAAATGTGACTGAGAAGTGATAATAAGAAATGCACTTTTGTTGTGCAAAGTACATGCACACTTTAGAATTTTTAATATATTTTGATAAACAGGTGCATTCAAATTGTTATGCTGAAAAAATTGATAGAGAAAATCATTCAAGGTACACTTCGAGTTAGACTAGCAGGATGTTCCTCCAACAGACCTTTGCCATTAAGCCTGCTGAAATTTACTGGGTCAATGGCAGAGAGATATTATGATTTAGATCTCTGAAAATGTGGGATATATTTGCAGTTGTGGTAAATTATGGATTAATTGGTAAACAGGCTGTCCCATTCTGTCCCTCCCACTTTCTTAAGCTGCATCTTGAGGCCCAGGGCTGATCCAGGAGCCTGTTTCAAAAATGATTTAAAATAAGACATCATTATGTGAGAAGTAATATATTCTGAAAAATGTAGGTGAGCAGAGAAACCTTGCATAAATTCTTAAAAGATGGCAAGACTGGCTGATCAGCTTTATAAATGAAGGCTTAGAATATAAAAACAATCATAATGCCAGAACTTTATAAATAAGTGTTTCGACCTCAACTGAATTATTTTGAACACTACACTCTATGAACAATGCAAAGACCTTAGAGGGGGTACAGAGGAAATTTACCAGGCTCTTAGCAAGAACAATAGAGGAAGAATGGAAAAATTAGGACTCTTTTTCCTAAGAATAGAAAGGGGGTAATAACTGGCCTATAGAGATTTGCAAAATGATTAGAATTCTGATACATTAGAGAAAAGGTGTTCTCACTGGTGAGTGAGTCAATCACCAAATCACAGATTTAAAATCATAGCAAAAAATCTATAGTTTGGAAATGAAGAGAAATGTTTTCACTTGAGTTGATGGATCTGGATCACTTTATTTGAAAAAGTGTGGAAGCTGATTCCATAAATAATTTTGAAAGGGAATCGGACAGATGCATATGGAGAAGAAATTCAGAGATAATGAATAAGCAGTGACAACTGATTTTTTCGAAACGCAGACACATAACCAGATGACCTAATTCTGTGCTTTAAGTTTTAATGATTATTTAATGGCCTTTTATTTTATTAAATAGAACAAATAACAGATTTCCAATTTTTGTTTGTGTTCCTGCTTTTAGGATAATCAAAAATCAATACGGGAATCAATTCCATCTTGGATTGACCAAGAGAGGGTTGGAGGAATAGCCCTTTTAAAGGTACGTTTTAAAGTTATTGGCTGAAAAATCAGATTGAACTTGTGTAGTATCTTGCAGAGATAGTCTTGAACTTTAAAAACATGTTGCATATAGAAATAAGTATAAATAAGTTAGAACTCTGAGACATTTGTTTAATTGCTGCAAAATAAATTTGCAATGTAGGTAGGAGTAATTTAACCCATCATGTCTGTGCCAGCTGACAAGGAGCCATTTAACTTAATATCACTTTCAACTCTTGGTCTGTAACCTTGTAGGTAACAGCACTCCAAGTGCATCCCTTTATTTTTAAGTAATATAAGGATTTCTTCCTCTACCACCATTTTAAGCAGTGAACTCAAAATGAATTCCATAAAATATTTCCCCTCAAATCCTCTCTAAATTTCCTACCTCTTCACAAAATTGTTGCCCTTTAATTTATGGGCCCATCACCCAGGAGAAATAGGATCTTCCTATTCCTTCCATCTAGACTCTACCAGGCTTTCACCATGACGGAGAGCAGAAGATGTCAGAAATCCAAAATCTTCCCTCCAAATACAGCATTTCACATTTTTATGTGGGTGGGCCATGGTTCATCCATGACCATTTAAACATTCTGATGCTTCCAGTTAAATTGGATTTTGGATTCCTTGCTGTCTACAACCTGGATTGGGTAATGCAGGCCAGGTCATAGCAGGTCTGACCTATGTGCATTTGTTTTAGATAGCAAAGATAGCCCTTTGGAGAACTGAGATAGCCCTATACAATTATAATCAAGTTTGTATTTATTACTTTGAAATACATTAACTCCATTGTCATCTCACTACCTCAGTGTTGGGGGAAGTGCGGCTGCTAGTCCACCAAAGCAACTTTTTCTTGCCCCGAATGATTGTTGCACTCAGGTGCAAGGCAGACGTTGCGTGCCTGAAGATCATTCGGTGCCTTTTCCGAGGGAATATAAAAGATGGCATAGCATCACACATTGATGTCTTTGAAGGCAGTCAACTCGACTCACAAAATCCAGAGGGAGGTCTGAAGATCTGGAGCAAAAGGCTTTGATATAAACTGCAGAAATGGAGAGAGAGGGAAGAGAACCTGTGGAAGGTAAACATAGAATATCCTACCTTAACCTGATAGAGAATCAATGCCAAAGGTTACTTTGGTTGAGTCACGAAGTTGTCATAGACATACATCATGTGGTACAGCAACTAGATACACACTCTACCAACTTATGCTCTACTTATGGATGTGAAAGTAACCTTCACATTAAATGTCGGTGCCCCAGTCTCTTCTCAGCTCATCAGAAGACCAGCCAGCAGCATGCAACTGGTTTTAGGCAGTGCTGAATGCACTGTTTGCTTATTTTTCCATTTGGATTTGGCACCTCAAATGCAGACGACCATGCCTTCACCCAAACTGCTGGCTTCTCTCAGGTTCAGGGTGTTATAGATTGTGCCCATGTTATAGAGTCATGGAGTCACACAGCACGGAATCCTTCAGCCTAACTCGCCCGCACTGACCAGACATTCAATCTGACCTAGTCCCATCTGCCAGCTTTTGGCCCATATCTGTCTAAACCCTTCCTATTCATGTTCCTATCCTGATGACTTTTAGATGTTGTAATTGTATCTGCCTCCACCATTTCCTTTGGCAGCTTGTTCCCCACATGTATCATCCTCTGCATGAAAAAGCTCCCCGTCAGATTCTTTTCAAATCTTTCCCCTGTCACCTTTAACCTATGACTTCTAGTTCCTAACTCTCGCACCGGACGAAAAAGATCTTGGCTATTCACCCTGTCCATGCCCCTCGTGATTTTATAAACCTCTATGAAGTCACCCCTCAATCTCTGATGCTGCAGGGAGAAAAGCCCCAGCCTATTCAGTCTTTCCCTGTAGCTCAAACTGTCCAATCCCAGCAACATGTTTATAAATCTTTTTTGCACCCTCTCAAGTTTAACAACATCCTTCCTATATAGAAGAGTGACCATAATTGCATGCAGTACTCTAAAAGTGGCCTCAATAGCCACAACATGACATCCCAACTCCGTTACTCAATGTTCTGACCAATAAAGGCAAGAATGCCAAATGCTTTCTTCACCACTCTGTCTACTTGCTACTCTACTTTCAATGAACTGTGTAACTGTACTCCTAAGTCTCTCTGTTTGGCAACACTCCCCAGGACCCTACCATTAACTGTATAAGTTCTGCCCTGGTTTGCTTTACCAAAATGCAATGCCTCATGTTTATCTAAATTGAACTCCATCTGCCAATCCTTGGCCCATTGGCCCATCTGATTAACATCCTGTTAATACTCTGGTAATCATCTTCACTGTCCACTACGCCACCTATTTTGGTGTCATCTGCAAACTTACTCGTCATATCTCCTATATTCACGTCCAAATCATTTATATAAATGACGAAAAGAAGTGGACCCAGCACTAGTCCTTGTGACACACCACTGCTAACTCAGGAGGTCAACAAGAAATCATTTCACTCATTCTATTGGAAGGAGGTCTGTGAGCATAATATGGTCTTTCTCCATATGTGCACAAGATTCCTGTGCTGTTGCCATGGCCTCCTTATATTAAGGAGATTATAACGCCCTCATCAATTTTAGCCAGCAATGGAGATCTGATGAAGGGCTTATGCCTGAAACATTGACTCTCCTGCTTCTCGGATGCTGCCTGACCTGCTGTGCTTTTCCAGCACCGCGCTTTTTGACTCTGATCTCCAGCATCTACAGTCCTCCCTTACTCCTGTGGAGATCTGGAGTTGCTTTCATTGTACAATTACGATGCCCTTTAGTAACCTGCAATCTGAGGCATAGGGCAATTACATCAGCAGCCATGTTGCAATCAGATTTGCCATTGTGCTGGCCATTAGCCTTTGAAAGTTAAAATGTAGAAAATGGGAGCACAAGGAGACCATTCAGCCTTTGCAATCTGCTCCACAAAGTGATTTAGGCATCTCAACCACTAATGTAGAGCTCTCCATTATGCCCCAGCGAAGATTTCATGAATCATCATTGGACATATTGAACAATGTGCAGAAGAAGTGCCTTTAAATAGAGATGAGAGCTTAGGAAACCTAAATTTCTCTTTGTTTCTCCATGATAACACCTCAGTCAATCAGAGTCAAATTCCAACCAGTCTCACTCTTTTCTCCTGATTGTTTTGTTTGAAACTCTGTATTCTTGCAGTTTTTCTGATGATTGCAAGACAAAAAGCTTTGGTAACATGTTTCACTTTTCAGTAATATTCCAGTTTTGTACTACCAAGCAACCATTTTGTATATTGTTATTCAGGAAATTCTTGTATGTTCCTCTAAGGTTTTTAAACACTTGCTGATTTCCATTTTAAGGTTGAGATCTGTAACAAGGCTTAGAACTGTGCCAAATGTTTTTTATGTGAAGTTAAAAGTTTCTTTTTATTTACATAGTTTTGTTTTCATTTTGATTAGTGACCTATTTCAGCCCAATAAAATCTATTTACCACCACTTTTGATTCAGAATCAAAAGGTTAATTTGACCTTGGTATGTTAAAAATGTTCAATTAATTATTTTTCTGAGGCATTCACATTCAGTTGAGTCTTAGCACAGCAAATTTATTTATATTTCTGACCAGTAAGCAAATCCCTTTAACTGCTTCCTCATGATTAAGTAAGTCAGAGTAGCTGAGCTCTGCAAACCAAGGCTGTCCCAAATTTAATCCTTCATCTGTGCTGAGTTAGTTGATCACCGATAGCTGATAGTAATTTTACAATATGCGTTCATGTTTGCAGTTAGAAAAGAAAAATTTGAACCGTACACAGACAATATTTGTTTATGGATTGGACAAGACTTTAATAACTCCGGTGATTTAATGGCTTGTTGATTTTCACTCTCACAATTCGCATTAATAAGGTTGTAAAATGTAAATTTCTATAGGGCTGGATTTAAAGCAGCCATGATGTGGGAAACATGGTGGCAGTGCCCAATCAATCACAGGACAACACACATGGCAATCTCCCGGCAACAGGATAATGGGAAACCACACATGTTCATAAGAAGTTGTCAGTTAAACTCATTATTTAATTAATTGACACCAATTATCCGTAAGCTTACAGGAATTTAGTGGGGTGCTCGCTTTGGCAGCTGATGTATTAAATTTGGAACAATACGGCGATGATTGCACAAGAATGCAAGTTCATGAAGCATTCCATATTTAGGAATCCATTTGTTGTGCAGAGGTAGTATCTGTATTTTTATTTGACAGAATAGTTGTCAAATGAGATCACTTCATTTTCTGTTGCCCGTTTGCTAGAAAGCTAAATTACTGATGAGTATAGATTGGAGCAAGAGAAAAATGTGGCCAGAGACAAATGCATCCAGCATTTGATTTTCCTCCTGTCTACATTACTAGTCTGGAGATCTTCCATTATCTATCCTTGACATTCTTGGCTTTCTCATCCATGTGTTGTATCTTAACAATATTACCTGAAGACAAGAAGTTAGATTTGACATGTATGTCGACACCTCCCAGCTTTACCCCTCCATCACTGCTCTTGACCCTACAGTGTCTCTCTGTATCAAGCATGCTTGCGAGAAATACATTCATGGTTGGATTCATGGTTGATCATCAATTTCCTCCAACTGTAACCATCAGAAAAATCAACGACATAATTGTTGAGCCCCACCACAAACTCTACAGCTATTGGATCAATAGCACTGTCCTTTCTAATTACTTTTCACCCTTCTGCAGCATTTTTGCCAACAAATTTGATGTTTCATGCTCTTAACCAGTAGAACTATGATCTTGTTTTATTCATATTAATTAGATACGGTTGGACCTGCTGACTTTAACCCCAACCCTCACACCATCCTCACCTCCTTCATCTTCATACTCATATCCATTTTATGAAATGAGCTCACAATCTCTATAACAACTGTTCAAAACCATTGAATAGACAATGAACTCCATGAATAAGCAAGGAGACACTTCAAAACTAAGGCAACTACAGCATATTTTTAATGCTATAGTTAATTTAAAATTACAACCGTTTCTCTGAGTTAGGCATGGAAAAATCATAAACCTGTTTACAAAGGAATCTTTTGCAATTTTGTGCAAGATAACATGAATATTTGTTCACAGTAAGTATTATAATTGTCTACTGGAGACAACGTTCCAGCGACCTGCAGCTTAGTCGGTGTCACTGTGAGTTACTTGGAAGTACTGTCACTTCTGAGTCGGAAGTTTGTAACTATGCAGTCAATCAAAACTGATACTCCAATGTAGTATTCAGGAAATGCTGCACTGAGAGAATAAGATGTTAAACTGAGGGCCAAGATCCAGTAGCAGAATGTTAAAAAAAATCCGAGTGGAGTAATCCCCATGGTTTCAGGGCCTTTGTTTACCTCTTGATCAACATTAGGATAAAGTAGGTTTTTATTTGGCCGTTGTCACCTTGCTGCTGTGCAAGTTTGCTGTGCATAAATTAGACGTGGAATTTCCTACAACAGTAACTGCACTTCAATTTCACTTATTTGCCTGTGAAGTGCTTTGGGATATCCTTTCAATGTAAATGGTACAATGGAAATATCTATCCTTCCTTTGATACAAATGCATAATATGAACTGGCAACGGTCAATGAGGATCCAAATCCTGTCATAAAGATAAGAATATGCTGCTTCTGGAAAAGCTGAAGGATTCATTAGCAGTAAATGTATTTTACTGTAGCAAAATCTTTTATAGGAAATGGCAGATTTTTATGATTTTGTAACTTTAATATTTCTAATTCCAACCCATTCCGTTAGATTGTAGCATCTATACTTAATAAGAATATCAAGTATTGATAAAGAAATAAAGCTGTCCAACTTGCTATCTGCGTCCAACATTGTGAGGTCTGCAGTTCAAAATGAAGCTTCTTATGTGATTTGATTCTTTTAAGAATTCCGCAAGCTGGGGAGGATATGGGCTGGAGTGGGGCTGGGAAGGTAGGAGGGGGTGGTGAGTTAATGTGTTTTCACAAAATGTCAGAAAGAGCACCGGATTATTTGTCATCATTTAATTTATGATTCATCTATTCTTAGTTGTTGCCCATCGTTACTGCACAGCCATGTAAAAAAAACTTCAGAATGATGAACAGGGGTTTTATTTTAGTTACATTCCCTTCTGAGTTGTTAAATTTTTAGGTCTTTTTTATTCTTTAAACTCTTTTGACTCAAGCTTCAAATCATTTTGAGGGTATTTATCCGTACCTTTAAGTGTGGATTGAACAGCAGTGCTCTGGTGATTAATTTTTGGGATTTTGAATTTGCATTATGCCTTCACATGGCATCTCTCCAGTCCTCAGAAACATTAATGCAATATCTCAGACCTTTATTCTAAGTTCAAAATGTTAAGCATATTCATAATAAAAATAATGCCCTCGTTATGTATTTAGGGAGAAATGTCTTACATAAAGCTACAATACCAGCTTAATTTTTGCATACAGGGAGTATGCCTTCTGAACATTTATTTTTGACCCTCAGACTGAACTCATTCATCCTGACTTGGAGGTGCTGGTATTGGGCTGGGGTGGACAAGATTAAAAATCACACAACACCAGGTTATAGTCCAACATGTTTATTTGGAAGCACTAACTTTCAAAGTGCTGTTCCTTCATCAGGTGGTTGTGGAGGTTAAGATCAAGTTCACAGAATTTATAGCCAAAGGAGTCCAGTGTCATGGAGATGTGATACACTTAACAATATAGGCCGACTAGAGGGGAGGCCATATTAGATTTGGTGCTTGGCAACGACCATGCCCGGTGTCAGATCTCTCAGTGGGAGAGCATTTTGTTGATAGTGATCATGACTCCCTGACCTTTCCTATACTCATGGAGAGGAATAGGGGCAGAAGGTATGGGCAAGTGTTTAATTGGGGGAGGGGGAATTACAATGCTACTGGGCAGGAACTGGGGCGTGTAAATTGGGACAAATGTTCTCCGGGAAATCCACGACAGAAATATGGAGGTTGTTTGTGGAGTAATTGCTGATAGTACTGGAAAGGCTTGTCCCGCCGTGGCAAGGAAGGAATGGTAAGTTGAAAGAGTCTTGGGTGACAAATGATGTGGAACATCTAGTCAAAAGGAAGAAGGAAGCTTACTTAAGGTTGAGGAGGCAAGGATCAGACAGGGCTGTAGAAGGTTACAAGATAACCAGGAAGAAACTGAGAGCTAGAAGGAGATATGAAAAAATTTTAGCGGGTAGGATTAAGGAAAACCCTAACGCGTTCTACATTTATGTGAGAACAAGAGGATGGCCAGAGTGAGGTTAGGGCCGATCAGGGATAGTGGAGGGAACTTGTTGGAGGAAGTAGGGGAGGTCCTTAATGAATACTTTGCTTCAGTATTCAGTACTGAGAGGGACTTTGATATTTCTGAGAACAGCGTGAAACAGACTGATATGCTCGAACAGGTTATTGTTCAGAAGAGATGTGTTGAAAGTTTTGAAATTCATGAGGATAGATAAATTCACTGGGCTAGATGAGATATACCTTAGTTGAGAGTATGTTGCTGGAAAAGCACAGCAGGTCAGGCAGCATCCAAGGAGCAGGAAAATTGACGTTTTGGACAGGAGCCCTTCATCAGGGATATACCCTAGGTTATTACAGGAAGTGAGGGAAGAGATTCCTGCGCCTTTGGCAATGCTCTTTGCGTCCTCACTGTCCACTAGAGTAGTGCAGGATGATTGGATGGTGGCAAATGTTATTCCCTTATTCAAGAAGGGGAATGGGGATAATCCTGGGAATTACAGACCAGTCAGTCTCACGGCTGTTATGGGTAGAGTGTTGGAGAGGATTCTGAGAGACAGGATTTATGATTACTTGGAAAACCACTGTTTAAATAGATAGTTAGCATGGCTTTGTGAGAGACAGGTCATGCCTAACACACCTTATTGATTCTTTGAGGATTTGACAAAACACAGTTAGACCAGTGGATGTGGTGCACATGGACGTTAACAAGGTGTTTGATAAGGTTCCCCATGGTAGGCTCATTCAGAAAGTAAGGAGACATGGGATATAGGGAGATCTGGCTGTCTGGATACAAAATTGGCTGGCCCGTAGAAGACAGAGAGTGGTGGTAAATGGAAAGTATTCAGCCTGGAGATTGGCGACCAGTGGTGTTCTGCAGGGACTGTTCTGGGACCTCTGCTTTTTGTGATTTTTACAAACAACTTAAATGAGCAAGTGGAAGGGTGGGTTAGTAAGTTTGCCAATGACATGAAGGTTGGTGGAGTGGTAGATAGTGTGGGGGGCTGTTGTAGATAAAAACAATGACTGCAGATGCTGGAAACCAGATTCTGGATTAGTGGTGCTGGAAGAGCACAGCAGTTCAGGCAGCATCCAAAGAGCAGCGAAATCGACGTTTCGGGTAAAAGGCCTTCATCAGGAATAAAGGCAGTGAGCCTGAAGCATGGAGAGATAAGCTAGAGGAGGGTGGGGGTGGGGAGAAAG
>NC_057715.1:70882666-70895719 GCF_004010195.1 Chiloscyllium plagiosum
AGGGGGTAGAACCGGGCAGTGCGGGGTTCCCGGACTATGAGGTTGGAAGCTGTGGGTGGGAGATCTCCTGAGGTGATGAGGTTCTGTATGGTCTGGGAGATGATGGTTTGGTGATGGGGGATGGGGTAATGGTCGAGGGGGCGGTAGGAAGAGGTGTCCTCGAGTTGGCGTTTGGCTTCAGCGGTGTAGAGGTCAGTGCGCCAGACTACCACTGTGCCCCCTTTATCTGCTGGCTTGATGGTGAGTTTGGGATTGGAGGGCTGCGCGTTGTGAGGGTGAGAGATTGGAGTGGGGGTAGACAGGTTGAGGCGGTTAATATCCCGGCGGCAGTTGGAAATGAAGAGGTCGAGGGAAGGTAATAGGCCAGTGCGGGGTATCCAGGTGGATGCAGTGTGTTGGAGGTGGGCGAAGGGGTCCTCGGAAGGTGGGCGGGAATCCTGTTGTAGGTTGCAGCGGGACATTGATGAGATGCAAAACTGTGCTGATAAGTGGCAGATGGAGTTCAACTTTGGATTCACTTTGGAAGGTCAAATTTGAATGCAGAATACAGGATTAACAGCAGGATTCTTGGCAGTGTAGAGGAGCAGAGCGATCTTGGGGACTATGTCTATATATCCCTCCCGAAGTTGTTAGGGTTGTCTAGAAGGTGTATGGTGTTTTGGCTTTCATTCACAAGGGAGGATTGAGTTTATGAGCCGTGAAGTTATCCTGCAACCTTATGGTGCCTTGGTTAGACCACACTTGAAATATTGTGTTCAGTTCTGGTTGCCTCATTATAGGAAGGATATGGAAGCTTTAGAGAAGGTGCAGAACAGATTTACCGGATGCTGCTTGAACTGGAGGGTATGTCTTTTGAAGAAAGGTTGAGGGAGCTAGGACTTTTCCCATTGGAGCAAAGAAAGATGAGAGATGACTTGATAGAGGTGTACAAGATGATGAGAGACATAGATACAGTAGATGGCCAGAGTCTTTTTCCCAGGGTGAAATTGGCTATCATAAGGGGGCATAAATTTAAGGTAATTGTTAGGTGGTTTAGGGGAGATGTCAGAAGTAGGTCCTTTACGCAGAGAGTGGTGGGTGTGTGGAATATACTGCCAGCAATGATAGTAGATTCAGATACACTAGGGACAATTAAGTGACTCTTGGATAGCACATGGAAGATCTTAGAGTCTGATCTTAGAGTAGGATAAAAGGTCGGCACAACATTGAGGGCCGAAGGGTCTGTACTGTACTGTTCTGTGTTCTATGTTCTAAGTTCTGTTGTGGCTTGTTTGGATTTTCAAAATTGATGCCTCAACCCTGATTTTAACCTGTGCCTCAGTTGTCAGGTGGAGTGCATTATTTTTCTGGAGACATCCTAAGCTCCTCAGTGTTAAGAATTTAAGTGCTGAGTGTCATTTAAGTAATTCAAATCTGTCTTCCAGCTGAAACTAGAGAGACTGAACCTGGCCAGTGGGTAGAAGATGAATGATAAATCAGGCATAAAGGCTACCTGAGCTAATTTTGCTCTAAACAGAGCAGAGGATAGGTGGTTGGCTGGTCGGTCCAGGGCAAAGGTTTCCTTGTTAGATCAGGATGATTGCACCTTTTGGGCCATGAGAAACTTTTGAAAAGTTTTCATTCCATGACCTGCTTTATCTTTCTCCAGCCTTGTGCTGTTTTCTCTTGGCTTTTACTATTAATTTGGAAACTGTACAATTTGTGTAGTTTGATTTATGTTATCAGACCTCATAGTTTAATTATTTATTATTTATCCACTCACCTCAAATTTTGAACTTGAGAAGCTGTGGTTGAGTGCTGTGATAGAAAGGCAAGCATTGTAACTCATTTTGGAAGGCTTTGAGAAACACTAACTAAAATCTGAAGTACATCTTCCATATTCATGTTAATTTATCCACACCAGTACAATGTCAACATCAGTACTTTTAATGATGCACCATTTTGTTTTCATTACAGTAAACCTATTCTGCAGTCCTCACTTTCTTCTAGTAATCATATTGCCCCTAGATTCAGGTAATTTAGATACATTGGACAATAAAAGATCAGCATAGCAAAAACTAAACATCTCTAATGACTCGGCCTCCACCACTTCTGATAGTGGTTGATTGTTGGTCCCAATACTAGTGATGTCAGTGGACATTTGAGCAAAACACATTGTTGAAATTTATTTAACTTTAACTGTACCTGTGCATCATGAATTCTTCAGACTTAGGCTAAAATAGAAGATGGAAGAATTGTATTATTTCCACTTCAGGATAATGCCAGGCAGCCATAAATTGTAAATGTATGTATTTTAATGTAGAGATTCTTAGTGGAAGAAACCTACTAATGAACTTTGGTATTGCCATGGCATCTACAATATTTCTTTTGTTTCATTATTTCTTGCAATCGCCAAGTTTCTACATCATGTCAAATATTTTATGAAGTTAACAAATGCTTCTCCCAATGTGATATCAAAAATTATTTGCTATTGGAGATTTAGTTTTGAAAATAATTGATTTTTTATTTATATTTCGATAAGAATGATTTTAACCCAGCATAGTTTAGTTTAGCCAAGTTTTGAATTATTTTGCAATTTTAAGAATCTATTCATTTTCCAGACCACCTTTCCGACATTGTATCAGACACTCTGTTTAGAAGATATAGATCTTTGGCTCACTTTCTCTCAAAGTTCAACCTGTGAACAAGACATCCCAACATCCATTGCAAGAAGAATCTCACTGTTTCAGCAGGTGTGTTGCCTCAGTATTTTGTGAGTAATTATGAAATAGAAAGATATTAATGCTGTAAAAATGTGTGTAAAGAAAATAGCGATATAGCTAGTAATTTTCCTGTTTAGATTGCATAACCATGAAAAAATAATTAAAACAATTAAAAACAGTTAACCTCTTGAATTTTAGTTTGTTATACATTTTTCAAAGCTATATTATGTCATTTAGTGAAATCCATATTATATTGGTGAATAGTTATTGATATTATGAATGTTCATCTTGACCAAAAAGAAGTGTGAAGGGAGAGTTGAGAGAGTATGGTTAAAAACAATGATCCTATGCACGCTTTGAAGAGTTATGCTCAAAGGAAATTCAAGCAAAAGTAACATTGTGGTAATGATACTGGATTGTTGATCCATTACAGGGACAAATACCCTGGGGCATGGGCTCAAATTCCAACACGAAGATGAGAGAATTTTATTAACAAATCTGAAATGGAAAATAGTCTGAATAATGATCATCAAATTGTTGTTGCAAATCCCATCTGGCTCACTAATATACCTCAGGGAAGGAAAGCCACCATCCTGCTCCAGAATCACGGAATGTTAGAAACTGTGTTTTCTAGATCTGGTTGGTTGGGCGTGGTCAGTACGTAAACTGCTGTAAACCGACTATGGGACATGTTGTTTGATACAGTGCACCAGTGTATGGGACATATTGCCTACATAGTTAGCATGACGCCAGCACTAAAACTCATTGTGCACATTACTCGTTGGTGTGAAAGGTAAATCATCTCCAAATAATCCTAAGTGTGCTTAGAATTATGCTGACAACAATTTAAGATTGTCAGTTATGCTTAGAGTATGATGTACTTATGCACCAGTATGATGTGCATACTGGAAACTACATATATTAGGATATTTTAATGCTATATTCTTTGCAGACAGAAATCATAGGTACACACATTGTGGCTGTTACAATATAATATGTGACAGCCATTTATAGTCATTCCTCAGGGCAATGCCTTGACCATCACAGTCAATTACAGTAAATCTGTCTGATTCAGTTTTACACAAAGCTTGGCAGTTAACTGCCTATTGTTATTTACCTGGTGCATTCTCCAAGGCAATGTCTCTACCAATCAGAGATCACTTGCTCACCAATCAGCACTGTCTTCTCATGCAGTGTAAAATATTGTTTCCTTTTAAGTTGATGTTCCTGTGAATGTTCAAAAATGCAGGATGAACACCCTTGAAAAAAATCTGCCTGTTTCAGCAATGTGAAAACTGAACATTATTTTCCCAAATTGGTTTTATGATAAAAACATCCCCTAAATATCACAAACACTTTGCTGGACAGAGCATTGAATGTAAGAGTTGGGAGGTCATGTTGCGGCTGTACAGGACATTGGTTAGGCCACTTTTGGAATATTGTGTGCAATTCTGGTCTCCATCCTATTGGAAGGAAGTTGTGAAACTTGTAAGGGTTCAGAAAAGATTTACAAGGATGTTGCCAGGATTGTAGGGTTTGAGCTATAGGGAGAGGCTGAACAGGCTGGGGCTATTTTCCCTGGAGTGTCAGAGGCTGAGGAATGGCCTTATAGAGGTTTATAAAATCATGAGGGGCATGGTCTTTTTCCTGGAGTGGGGGAGTCCAGACTCGAGGGCATAGGTTTAAGGTGAGAGAGGAAAGATATAAAAGAGACCTAAGGGGCAACTTTTTCATGCAGAGGGTGGTACGTGTATGGCATGATCTGCCAGAGGAAGTGGTAGAGGCTGGTACAATTACAACATTTAAAAGGCATCTGGATGGGTATATTAATAGGAAGCGTTTAGAGGGATATGGGTCAAGTGCTGGCAAATGGAACTAAATGAGGTTAGGATATCCGGTCGGCATGGACAAGTTGGACCGAAGGGTCTGTTTCCGTGCTGTACATCCCTGTGACTCTATGACTTGTCTGTTATTGTTTCTTTGCTTGAAGCTGGTTAAATCTCTTATTATGTACCTGTATATTTAACACAATTAATCATTGCTTGTTCGACCTTATTTGCTGAGAATACATTCGGTTAAAAAAAGGGACCTTGCATTTGTAAACAACATTTATGTTCTGAGAATTTGCTGAAATCCTTAATGACTAATGAATTTTTGAAGTGTAATCAGAATTATATTGTTGACAAATGTCAAATGGAAGCATCAACACCTGCTATTCCGTTGTACATTATTTAAAACAAAATGCTAAACTTTCCAACAGTATAAGTAATGTCAAAAACATATGAGCGTCGTACAGTTTAGTAATTTCTTAACTTCTATTGTTAATAAGTCTTTCACTGCACAATTTAAATGACTATTCTGTTGGCAAAGAAACGTATGGGCCTGGATTTTCTGCTTTCAGGCTGGAATTGGGAATTTTCCTTTCTCCATGATTCATACTCCATGATGCCTGTGCCTTTCCATTGTATTTTCACCTTGTATAAGCAGGCAGGGGCAAGTTACCAGCCCCATTATCCACAGCAGATCCAAGTTGGCAACTAAAGTGGATGAATACCAAAGCAAGCAAGTTAGAAATCAACTCATTGTCACATTGTCCTAATTTTCAGTGTAGTTGTTCAGTCATCTTTCATTCACCTCACATTCTCCAATCACCATATTCCACGATCATGGTACTGTTTACATTCTATGACCCCAGTAGATCCTCCATGCCCCATGCATCTTACAAGCCTTTCACCCAATATTCAGTAGGTAAAAAAAACCTCATAAACCATAGAATAACACTGGTAAGTATTTGAAATGCTGATAAATAATACAAATGGGTATAGAAATGCAGGATGAACAGATGTCTGGACATTTGTTTTGCCAATTAGCCTCAATTATGAATGTTTTGCAGAATGATTAATAAAGTCAACCTAGTGGCAGTTTACACAGCTTCAAAGGGACAGCTAGTTTTGATAGATTGGCACTTTTGCTCTAATTTAAGAACTTTATCTTTCATTGAAGCGGCTTTTCAATGCCTTCGTGCTTATTTGGATTAAGAGGTGTCAAGTAATAAAGCATTAATTTGTTTTTGATGAAACTCTAAGAAGACCTTCTTCCAAAGGGAATGTTGTATACCTGATCTTTATTTAGTGGTTCTGTACTTATCGGATACCGAAAGAACGTTTGAAAGACACAGCAGATGTCAGAATATTAAATCAATGCGCAAATTAAATCACAGGGTCCTCTACTTTAATATCTGATTATCCATACTGTAGAATGCATAAGAGGATTTTATCCACTGAGCAAAGGACTGTAATTCATCTGAAACATTACACAATTCTGATCAATTTAATGGTTTCTTACCTTTTACTGTACAAAAGTCTGAACCAAAGTACGAAACGTCTTTCAAATTGTATTATTGTACTTCAGCTAAACACCTTTCGAACTTATTTGTAAAAGGGTGTTTGACTTATGACTAGAGAGACCACATAGTTATTTGTGGACACATGAGACATGAACTCTGCAAATGCCAGCCCAACTCCATCAACATGGTGGATGGTCTCATATGACCTTTTTACAATGGAATTTGCAAGGTCAGGAGTACGACTTGAATTTTGCTGTACAGATCCCTATTTTCCACCAGCAAAAGTTGCCAGACATGAGACTGTGAAATCTACCTGCAATTTTTAAAGCCCTTCTGCTCGGTTGAAAAGTGGACAAATGCATGAGAATCTGGCCCAGTCCCTTTGTGTTGAATGGAATAAACCAATGAATAGAAATTGAGGTTATAATTAGAATGGCTAGGTAAGACTATAATTTTTACCTTCCCCACTGAAGATAGGAAGTGATGACATTACCTCCCCAATTTTTAAGACTGTTAACCTAATTGTCCATTGACTCAAAAACAAATGAAGGAATTTAAATAGGCTATTGCTGAAGGAAGAATTGGTTTGTTTTTCTGCAGATACAGGTCTGATTCTGGATTTTTGTAAGGATCCATTAACATTGGGAGATAGAGCAAATTGAACGTTGACAAAAGATATGTTTTCACCCCCTTTTGTTAGTTTGTTAAAAATATATCTCAAGACCTCATGGACACATTTTCACAAAACACTATACTTCGTGGTTATGTCCCAAGGAAAACCGATTAGCTTTTGGTTAGCAGAGTTTTCAGAACTAGGGCTGTACAGGACATTGGTTAGGCCACTTTTGGAATATTGTTTGCAATTCTGGTCTCCTTCCTATTGGAAAGATGTTGTGAAACTTGAAAGGGTTCAGAAAAGATTTACAAGGATGTTGCCACAGTTGGAGGATTTGAGCTATAGGGAGAGGTTGAATAGGCTGGGACTGTTTTCCCTGGAGCATCGGAGGCCGAGGGCTGATCTTTTGGAGGTTTATAAAATCATGAGGGGAATGGATAGGATAAATAGACAATGTCTCTTCACTGGGGTGGGGGAATCCAGAACTCGTGGGTATAGGTTTAGGGTGAGAGGGAAAAGATATAAAAGAGACCCAAGGGGCAACATTTTCACGCAGAGGGTGCTACATATATGGAATGAGCTGCCAGAGGAAGTGGTGGAAGCAAGTACAATTGCAACATTTAAGAGGTATTTGGATGGGTATATGAATAGGAACGGTTTGGAGGGATATGGGACATGTGCTGGCAGGTGGGACTAGATTGGGTAGGGAAATCTGGTCGGCGTAGACAGGTTGGACTGAAGGGTCTGTTTCCATGCTGTACATCTCTATGACTATATGGCTCTATAACAGATTGTTGGCTATAATTTGGCCTGCAGTCTCCTCGGGAAGATGGAAATGCTTAACAAAAAAATGTTTATTTTTACAAGCTCGTTTAGTTATTGAACATAAGTCAGACAAACAACTGTGAACTGTAAAATCCTTGAATTTGTAGCTGGAATTCACTATTTTCCTTCACAGAAAATCCAAGAAAGCAAAGGTTAGTGGGAATCAAAAATTATGGTGCTGGAAAAGCACAGCCGGCCAGGCAGCATCTGATGAGCAGGAGAGTCGATGTTTTGAGCAGAAACCTTTCATCAGGAATGTCTGAGTGGGGGGGCTGAAGATGGCTGAGAGGTAAATGGGAGGGCGTGTGGGGCTGGGTGGATGGTTGCTAGGTAGGCGATAGGTAGATGAAGGTGGAGGTTGATGCTGATAGGTTGGAGAGGAGGGTGGAGCGGATAGGTGGGAAGGAACATGGACAGGTAGGACAGTTCAAAAGAGCAGTGCCAAGTTGGAGGATTGGATCTGGGATAAGGTGGGGGAGGAGAAATGAGGAAACTAATGAAATCGACATTGATTCCGTGTGGTTGGATGAGATGTTCTTCCTCCAGTTGTCGGGTCGCTATGATTTGGCAGTGGAGGAGGCCCAGGACTTGCATGTCCTCAGTGAATGGGAGGGTGAGTTGAAGTGGTTGGCCACAGAGTGGTGGGGTCGATTGTTGTGTGTGTCCCGGAAATGTTCTCTGAAACATTCTGCAAATTGGCGCCCTGTCTCCCCAATGTAGAGGAGACCACATCAATAGCAATGGACACAGTAGGTGAGGTGTTTGGATGTGCCGGAAAATCTCTGGTGGATGTGGAGGAATCCTTTGGGGCCTTGGATGGAGGATTTTACACCTCTCGCAGTGGCAAGGGAAAGTGTCGGGAGTGGAGATAATTAACTGTTCAACTTTCTCTGTTTTTTCCTCTCCCAACCAGTACCCTTCCACCAACACACTCATTCAATTGGCTGAAATGGTCCTCACCCTCGACAATTTCTCCTTTGAATTCTCCAATTTCCGTCAGACCAAATGGATGGCCGTGAGCAGCCGCATGGGCCCCAGCTATGCCTGTCTCTTCATATGTACATGAAACAGTCCATCTTCCACAGTTACCCTGGCACCATTCCCCACCTACATCACTGACTGTGTCAACGTAACCTTGTGCTCCCATGAGGAGGTTGAACAGTTCATCAACTTCACCAACACCTTCCACCCTTACCTCAAGTTCACCTGGACCATCTCGGACACCTCCCTCCCTTTCCTGGACCTCTCCATCTCCATTTCCGGCAACCGATTCAACACGGACATCTACTTCAAACTCACCAACTCCTACAGCTACCTGGACTTCTCCCACCCCCCACCCCTGCGATAAAAATGCTATTCCTTACTCCCAATTTCTCTGGCTCCACCACATCTGCTCCCAGGAGGTTCAATTCCACTCCAGAACATCATTGATGGCCTCCTACTTCAGGGACTACAATTTCTCCTGCCACATGTTCAACAATACCTTCCAGTGCATCTCTTCCACTTGTTGTACCTCCGTCCTTGAATCCCACCCCTCCAACCACAACAAGGCCAGAACCCCCCTGGTCCTCACTTTTTCCCCACTAATCTCCAGATACAACACAGCATCCCCAAAGGATTCCTTCGCTATTTCTGCCACCTACAGTCAGACCCCACCACCAGAGATAAGTTTCTCTCCCCACCCATTTTCACCACTTTCAGCATTCTGCAGAGACCATTCTCTTTGTGACTCCCTCGTTAGGTTCTCCCCCCCCCCCCCCCCAACAACATCAACCCACTCTCCACTCCTGGCGCCTTCCCTTGCTACTGCAAGAGGTGTAAAACCTCCGCCCATACCTGTCCCCTCACCTCCTTCCAGCGACCCGAAGGATCCTTCCGCATCCGGCAAAGATTTTCCTGCACATCTAAACACTTCATCTACAGTGTCCGTGGCTCTTGATCTGGTTTCCTCGACACTGTGGAGACAGGACGCCAACTTGCGGAACGTTTCACAGAATATCTCCGTGACACATGCATCAATCATCCCTACTGGGACCCGTCTTGGGACCCTTCAACCACGTGGAATCAATGTCGATTTCACCAGTTTCCTCATGTCCCTCCCCCATCTTATCCCAGATCCATCCCTCCAACTCGGCACACCACCCTCTTGAACTGTCCTATCTATCCATCTTCCTTCCCATCTATTTGCTCCAACCTATCACCATCACCCTCACTTTCATGTACCTATCGCCTTCTTAGTTACTAGCCCCACCCCCCTCCCATATATCTCTCAGCCCCTTTCTCCCCCCTCCACCCCACATTCCTGATGAAGGAAATATGCTCAAAATGTTGACTCTCCTGCAGCTGGGATGCTACCTGACCTGCTGTGCTTTTCCAGCACCACACTTTTTGACTCTGATCTCTAGCATCTGCAGTCTAAACTGCAGACTAAATTATACTCAAAGTTTCTTTTTTTTTCAGCTGGCAGGAAATTTAGAGAATGAATAACAGTTAAGATGATGTCATAGCTTTGAACATAGCCTACAATTGCACTCAGTGATCTTACAAGTTCCGAAGCAATTTGATGACAGACATCACTTTCTCTCAAAACTTTTGCACACATCATCACTGTTTATATTCTTTACTTCAAAGGTCCTAGTCGTTCAGGCAATAAGACCAGACAGACTTCAAAGTGCAATGGCCCTTTTTGCATCCAAAGCCCTTGGTAAGTATAATGTTTGCTTGACAGCTTTGGACAGTAGTAATTATTTATTCTTAAATCAGTTATGTTACTAGTATAACATTTTACATATGTTTTCAAGATGAGTATTCATATGTATAGAATTTTCTTGTTATTTCACTGTGCAGTGGCTTAAATTTTAAGAACCTATTGAATTGTTTTCTTGGCGTTTCTCAATATGAGGTGAACATGCTGCTTTGGATTTTACATTGCTAAAATGTAAGTTGTTGCTGTTTGAAGTATTGTTTTATTATTATCTGTGCTCAGAATGTTTCCAGTAGCAATTCAAATCAGTGTTAAGCATTTTTTTGACTATTGAGACTTTGTTAAACAGGAAAAATAAATACTGACACAAAACCAAAAATTGCTGGAAAAACGCTGCAGTTCTGCCAGCATCTGAGGAGAGAAAGCTGTCCTCACATTTTGTGCTCAGGGACTCTTCTTCACAAATGATTGTAACTGGGAAAAGGTTGGTTTATATGCTAAAGATAGGGTGGTGGAAGGGGGAGGAGTGAACAAATGGTGGAGATGAAGCTGTTACGACATGGCAATGGACCTTATTGCTAATTAAACCAAACACACTGAAAAGCTCACCTCGCCTTCTTATCTTTTAAAGTATCAGTGACAGAGAACACCCCAAATTCTACTATTTAAAGAAAAATATCCATTTTATTCATTAATTCTAAAAGTGAACATTAAATAACTATTTACAACTCTAAACCTCCTTTCTTTTAAAGGTCTGTTATCTACCTCCAACTCTATAACAATATACTGACCCAATAAAAGCCCCTATTAAAATTATATCAACTTATTTTTCAAAAACCAGACAGCAGCTATTGTCATTGGTATCTGTCTTCCTCTGGCTGTAGATCTCCCTGGGTCATCATCAGTCTTTTCCTACAAAACTGTTTCATATGTAAAAGGTACCTTTGATAGAGAGTGTTTTGAACGACAGTCTCTCTCTCCCTCTGACTTTCAAAATGTCTGCTTTTTTAAACCCCAGACATCAGATCGTCTCATTGGTTTGATGTTGGCAAAACAGTAAAAATCAAATGTGATTGGATGTTAGTATCCTGGGGCATAATTTAAACTGATTGGTTAAATTTGAACTGTTGTGAACATAGCAGCCAAATATTACATATTTTCAATTTTCCAGTACACCCTAAGACTGTTAGTCAGTCACATGGCAGGTGCCTGCAAACTTTCACTGCAAAACCAGCCTTCACTCTCTCTTAAAGGTACAGTACCCACCTTCAACTTCATAACAAAGTCCAAAGAGAGAGAACAACAGTTGGACAGACAAGGGGTGGGGTGGGGGGGGGTTGGTTTTAATAGCTGTTAATTAGGACAATTAATAGCTGACAATAGAATGTTTCTGCTAGAAGCCCATGTGCTGACAAGGCCTGGTGTGTTGGGTTTGGGGTAAGACATTGGAGAAGATTAGAGAGTGTGTTGCTGGAAAAGCACAATAGGCCAGGTAGCATCCAAGGAGCAGGAGAATATACATTTTGGGCTGGAGCCTGAAACATCGATTTTCCTGCTCCTCGGATGCTGCCTGACCTGCTGAGCTTTTCCAGCAACACTCTCTCAACTCTGATCTCCAGCATCTGCAGTCCTCACTTTCTCCATAGGAGAAGGTGCTGAATCTCGACAATTGTTGGACTTGATATTGAATGCTGAAGACTGCAGGGTTCCCTAGTAAGAAATGAGATGTTGTTCTGCCAGCTTGCACTGAGCTTTGCTGGAGCACTATAGCAAGTCCAAAATAGAGATGTCGCCCAGGCACCAGGATATATCAGGCAACGGGAAGCTCAGGGTCATTTGTAGACAGAAAGTCTACAAAGCGGACACCCAGACTACACGTTGTCTCACCATGTTGTGAGCAAAAAGTATAGTAGATTATATTGAGTGAAATCTAGGTAAATCGCTGTTTTACCCGGAAGGTGTTTCTGGGGCCTTGGATCGTGGGAAGCTAAACGGGCAGGTGTTACACCTTCTGTGATTGTCAGGAAAGGTGGTGTGAGGCTATGGTGACATGTAGGGAGTGGAAGAGAAGTGGACCAAGGTGTCCCAGAGGGAATATTCCTGCAGAAGGATGACAATGGAGGGACATATGAATCGGATTGTGGTGTCCTGCTGGAGGTGGCGAAAATGGCAGCTAAAGATTCTTTGGATGTGGCTGTTGGTGTGGTGTTAGTTGAGGATGAGGGGAACCCTATTACTGTTATGGGAAGGAAGAAAAGTGGTGAGGGCCGAAGTGCAAGGGATCAGTCGGATAAGGTTAAGGGCCCTGTGACCCATGGTATTGGAGAATCCATGGTTGAGGAAGAAGGCAGACATTTTGGAGGCCCCCTTATCAAAGTTGGCATCATCAGTACAGATTTGACAAAGACAGAAATTGACAGAATGAAATAGAGACTTTACAGGAAGCAGGGTGTGAGGACGTATGGTCAAGGTAACTGGGAGTCCTTGGGTTTGTAGTGAGTTTTCAGTGTTTTAAATGGTCATAGAATCATAGACCATAGCGTGATGCAGCATGGAAACAGCCAACACTTAGCCCATATCCCTCCAAACCTTTCCTATCTATATACTCATCCAGATGCCTTTTAAATGTTGTAATTGTACCAACCTCCACCACTATCTCTGGCAGCTCATTCCACGCAGGCACCACCCTCTGCATGAAAAGGTCAGATCCCTTTTAAATCATTCCCCTCTCATCTTAATCCTATGCCCTCTAGTTTTGACCTGCTATACCTTTGTGAAAAGACAGATTACAGATTACATACAGATTACATTACAGTGTGGAAACAGGCCCTTCGGCCCAACAAGTCCACACCGACCCGCC
>NC_057715.1:70895731-70906783 GCF_004010195.1 Chiloscyllium plagiosum
ACCGGAGCACCCGGAGGAAACCCACGCAGACACGGGGAGAACGTGCAAACTCCACACAGTCAGTCGCCTGAGGCGGGAATTGAACCCGGGTCTCTGGCGCTGTGAGGCAACAGTGCTAACCACTGTGCCACCGTGCCGCCCACATGAGGGGCATATGTAAGGCGAATAGCAAAGACCTTTGCTATTCGCCTTACATATGCCCCTCATGATTCTATGAACCTCTATAAGGTCACCCCTCAACTTCCTCTGCTCCAGGAAAAACAGTCCCAGCCCAGTTAGCCTCTCATTATAATACAAACCCTCCAGTCCCAGTAACATTGTTCTCAGTTAATAAAGGCAAGTATCTTGTATGCCTTCTCAACTATATTATCTACCAGCTCTCTTACCTTCAGGATCTGCATGTAAAGATTCCTCTGATCTTCAACACTTCACAGTGTAATCCTGTCTTCTTGGCCCTCCCCAATTACATTACCTTGTACTTTTGCTGGTTGAATTTGATTTGCACTACTCTATCTCTGACCAGTCTGTTGAAATCCTCCTGCAATTTAAGACTGTCCTCATCAATTTACCCCTCCTAGCAATTTCTGCAAACATGTTGATCATAAATTCATCATAAATTTAAGTTCAAATGATATGTTTAAGTCCAAATCATTGTCATACAAATGGTAATGGCTTCAGCACCAAGCTCTGCAGAGCCCCACGAGAAACAGACTTCCAGTCACACAAACCTCCCTTTACCATCACCCTCTTGACTTACTGTCTTCAGCCAGTTTTTGGATCTAATGTGCCATTTTGCCTTGGATTCCATGGACCCCTAACAAGTTTTATGCCAAGGTTGATTGACTACTTCAAACGGCCATGCTGTTGGGAATGGTTCAAATGTTAAAATTAATTTGAGGATTCGGACATTTAAAAAAAACACTTGTGTAACCTTGAGCATTTCTTTTTTAAGAAGAGAATATAAAATTTCTAAGTTTATGAAGGTATTAAGTTGAAAGCAGATACTCCAGGGCTGATTTTTACTGGGTAAGCAAGGGGTTATAATTATATCTGGATACTCCTCAAATTTCCTTAAGTTACTAATTTCTCTTTACACTCATCAAATTCTGATTTTTTTGTTAAGCACTTCCTAAGCATATAAATTCCTATCTAAGTGCTACACTCCGATTACTTCACTGTGCCTTACTATACATTATACACTGTGCCATACTATCACAGATATTCCACCAGTCCAGAAATTACTAACATTAACAAATGGCATGGCGGTCTTGAAAGTTCTAGAATGGCAAGTGAAAGCTTGGTTGTACTTTCTTGAATGTATGAATAGATTAAGGTTCAGCTGATATACAGTTTCTGTCATCATATTCAACAACTGCAAGCCTAACGCACAGGCCTCTGTCAGTACACTATTATCAAGGGACAATTTATGATATCACTTCTAAAAACTTAGTCATCATGTCTCAGGATACTTCATTGATCAGTTCTATCATTTGTAATCTAACGTTTATTGTGCGACAGTCCTCCACAGATTGAGGGACAG
The DNA here is from genome assembly GCF_004010195.1 of Chiloscyllium plagiosum. Taxonomy (NCBI): domain Eukaryota; kingdom Metazoa; phylum Chordata; class Chondrichthyes; order Orectolobiformes; family Hemiscylliidae; genus Chiloscyllium; species Chiloscyllium plagiosum. The sequence goes on from NC_057715.1 coordinate 70,897,272, forward strand.
CAGACATAATGAGCAGACTCTTATTTTTCTTTTGAGAGTAAGTGTGGATGCAGCCTTAAAACTTGGAGGTACTTCCACTCAGAACAGGTCAGGTTTGCTCATGTGATTGTGTTCTTCTCACCTCACTACATGTGCATGCATGGCTAAAATCTCAAATTGTATGGGCAAGCAGGCAGGAGATTCTGTCCACTGTTAGCAGCTTCTGCGTTCCCATTCTAGTCGCCATATTTAAAGGGCATTGCATTAGCGTTCATTTTCCTTAAGTAGAAACACCACCGACCATCTGCCATTGTCCTCACCCACACCAAAGGTGATGGAGAAAGCAGTATCACACTTTTGAGACATTTGTTTACAGGTTTTCCTGAACACTATCCGGGAGAGAAGGAAGATTGTATTACATAGGGATAGAATTAGCAGGCCATCCGACTGATGGAAGCAACCTGAACAGAGATGACTGAGGAGGTCTGTACCTGTGGGTACTTACTGCAAAAGGATGAACGCTCTTCATTTCACCAGATATGTATAGTGTCTACTCAATGCTCCATGCTCCTGAGTGTGAATTAGCATCATAGGTTTGCCACTGAAGACATTTGGTGCCAGGTGGCTCCATCTGATGCATACTGTGCACTCACCGAGTGTTCGTCACTTTGTTTTTGTTATCAAGTCAGACTATTTTATTAATTCATGGGATGTTAGTGTCATTAACTATGCCAGCATTTATTGTCCATTCCAAAGTATATTCTGGAGAAGATGTTGTCAAGTTATCTTCTTGAACTACTGCAGTTTTTGAAGTGTAGGGACCATGTTGGAGAGGGAGTTCTAGGATTTTTACCTAGCGATGGCAAAGGAATGGCAATACAGTTTCAACTCAGATGATGACATATCCCTCCCAGATCGTCTCAACGCCCTCTATGCTCACTTTGAGCAGACTTTTGGCGGAGCGGTAACGCCTATTCCGACAAGTCCTGATGATCCTGTCCCAACAGTCAATGCATCAGAGCTCAGATCAGTTTTCCTTTGTGTGAATCCAAGGAAAGCGATGGGACCAGACGGAGTACCAGGCCGCGCACTCAGAGCATGTGCAGATCAACTGGCAGAGGTCTTCTCTGACATCTTCAACCTCTCCCTGCCAACATCATCCCTGTGCCTAAGAAGGCTCATGCAGCATGTCTCAATGACGACCACCCAGTGGCTCTAACGTTGGTGGTCATGAAGTACTTTGAAAGGCTGATCATGGCATTAATCAACTCCAGCCTCCCCACTACTCTTGACCCACTCTAATTTGCCTATTGGACTAACAGATCCACGTCAGATGCCATATCACTTGCCCTTCGCTTCTCCCTAGAACATCTTGAAACCAAGAATAGATATGTAGGAATCCTACTCATTGACTAAAGTCCAGTCTTCAACTTGAGACTGATTACTAAACTCAGTGATCTCGAACTAAGCCTCATTCTCTGCAACTGGATCCCCAGTTTTCTGACTCTCATGCGACAACCACAAGGTCGGGCACATTATTTCATCATCATTAAAACTCAACTCTGGAGCCCCCCAGGGTTGCGTATTCAGCCCCCTACCGTACTCACTGTATACCCATGACTGCGTCGCCAAATACCAGACTAATGCCATTTACAAGTTTGCTGATGACACCACCATAGTCGGTCGAATCTCAGGTGGCGATGAAACAGACTACAGATGGGAGGTGGAAGACCTGGAAAAATAGTGCACTGAGAACAACCTAACTCTGAATACCAGTAAAACCAAAGAACTCGTTATTGACTTTCAGCACGATCTTACTCATGCCCCCCTACACATTAACAGCACAGAGTTGGAACGAGTGGAGTGTGTCAAGCTCCTGAGAGTGGTCATCCACAACAAGCTTTCTTGGACTCTTCATGTGAATACACTGGTTACAAAGGCCCAACAACGTCTCTTCTTCAGGCAGCTGAAGAAGTTTGGCATGATGATGAATACGCTTGCCAACATTTATAGGTGCGCCATTGAGAGAATTCTGTCTGGATGTATCACTACCTGGTATCAAGATCAGAGACAGTTACAGAGAGTGGTGAACTTGGCCCAGAATCACAAAGGCCAACCTCCCATCTATAGAATCCATCTACTGGGCCCGCTGTCAAGGAAAGGCTGCCAGCATTCTTAAAGATCCATCCCACCCTGGCAATGTTTTTCTACAATCTTTACCATCAGGGAAAAGGTACAGAAGCCTGAACACACGCACCAGCTGGTTTCAAAACAGTTTCTACCCTACTGTTGTTAGAAAGTTGAATGGACTCAGAAACTCTTAACATTTGTCTGTGTTTTGTTTTGTTGCTGTTTACCTATTGTTTACTTATCTATGCTATTTAACTATGTGATCTGCCTGTATTGCTGGCGAGCCAAAGCTTTTCACTGTGCCTCAGTACACGTGACAATAAATTCAATTCAATTCACACAGGATGGTGTCGAGAATGTGGTGCTGGAAAAGCACAGCAGGCCAGGCAGCAACCGAGGAGCAGGAGAATCGACATTTCGGGCATAAGCCCTTCATCAGGAATGAAGCTTGTGGGCCAAGAGGCTGAGAGATAAATGGGAGGGGGGTGGGGTTGGGGGGGAAGGTAGCTGAGAATATGATAGGTTGATGAAGGTGTAGGAGAGGTGATAGGTTGGAGAGGAGAGTGGAGCAGATCGATGGGAAAAGTGATGGTCATGAGGGCATTGCCGAGTTGGAGGCTTGGGACTGGGATAATGTGGGGTGAGTGGAAATGAGGAAACTGGTGAAATCCACATTGATCCTGTGTGGTTGCAGGGTCTCAAGGCATTCTTCCTCCAGGCGTCGGATGGTAAGGGTGTGGCGAAGGACCTTCAGAGGAACCCTCTTAATTTAATGGCTACTTTCAGAGCATTACAAGCATAGCTGAATTGCCCAATGATATCTTCAATTGCCTGGGCATTTTTGTCAGAATCTGTTATAATGGGGATTCATAGAACTTCATAAAATCCCTAAAGTGTAGAAACAGGCCATTTGGCCCAACAAGTCCACCTGAGTATCCCACCCAGACCCATTCCCTGATGCTATTACTCAACATTTTCCCTGACTAATGCATCTATCCTACACATCCTTGAGCACCATGGGCAATGTAGCCTGGCCAGTTCACCTAACCTGCACATCTTTGGACTGTGGGAGGAAACCGAAGCACCAACGCAGACATGGGGAGAATGTGCAAACTCCACGTAGACAGTCACCCTGAGGTTGGAATCGAACTTGGGTACTTGGTGCTGTGAGGCAGCAGTGCTAACCACTGAGCCTCTGTGCTGCAGGATCCCCACTTTTGTCTCCCATCTACAGTTCAGAAATGATTATCTGGCCAATGGAATATTTGAGGTATCATTTACAGTTGATTTAGGATATTTCATCCTGTTCCAGTAACACAGACTGTGATTTTTCTCCCTCGGGCAAAAGGAAATGGATTTGCTGCTGACTCTGTCAGAGAAATTCCACAATTCAAAGTTGTCAATTTCTTTCATAAAACAGTCATAAGAAAATGAACATGAAAATATACCTGGGAACTATTACACATTTCATACACCTATCTGGAGAACAAACATAGTTGTTATACATAAAGGCAAAACACTGTAGATGCTGGAAATCTGAAAAAAATAGTTGGAGATGCTGGCAATATTTTGCAGGTCTCACTGCATTTGTATTGACAGCAATAGACTGAATCCCTGAGTGGCCAAATATTAACTTTACTGGGCAGCATGCTGTTTCCCGGACTCAGTGCCACCTCTAGATCTGTGCTTGCAGTGAGATCCATCTACCCAGAGCGGGCAGTTGATCAAGTTCATTAAAGTCCTAATTAAGGCCAATTAAGAGAGGGGCCAGTTAAATTGCCTCGCCATAACTCTCCAGCAGACGTTAGTGGTTCTTGTGGTTCAGTGGTAGTGTCCTTAGCTCTGAGCAAGGAGGCCTGAGTTCAAGTCCAACCTGTTCCAGAAGTGTGTCATAACATCTCTGAACAAGTAGATTAGAAAATATGCTTCTTGCAGTAAATCAAGCAACCAGTGTTCCAGGCATAGGCATAGAGTCCTCCAGACATGTCTAGATATAGGAGTGACAAGCTGCGTTGTAGAGGATATCCTGATGTCCACCCCACAACATGATGACTAGATGAAAGTTTTAGATAAATTGGAAAGAGGTCAAGTCTGTTTTCCCTTGCTGTTTCTTTCAAATTAGACAGTTCTGATTGTCCCTCCCTAACGTCAATTGTGCACATACCATCCTTCAGTGGATGAGGAGCCTGTCACTATGCCAATTATGGGACATCCCAGTAAAAGTCTCAATTAATTACTTAACTCTGCCCACGAGAGTGAAAATTCAGCCAATAAAATTCCCCTTTTCAGGTTGGCGACCTTTTGTTTTCGAATCAGCACAAATTAAAGTTACAACAGACATTGCTTAAACTCTGTTCCATCTTTTTCCAGCTCTGACAAGGCATGATTAATCTTAACTCTCTGTCGGTGCTGTCTGCTTTGCTGTGTCTTTGCAGCATTGTTATTAACGGTATATCTTTATAAAAGAAATATTTGAAATGGTAAAAAAACACGCATTGCTGAGAAATGAACTTGAATCACATTCTTAGCTTCAAAGAGAGTAATGAAAACAAATAAGATTTTCATTGATGTTGCACCTTTCACAACCTCACTTACTTTAAGTGTAGTTGCTGTTGTACTGTTGTAATATGTCTCAGACCCAGAATTCCAGATGAAGTATGCTGGTAATGTCCAGGATCTGTTGACTCAACAATGCACGTCTGGCTTGTAAGTGCTACTGTCTGTGATTTATTAGGAGTGATTATTTCAATAAAGTTCAAAACCAACCACTTAGGATGCAAGTTGCAAGTATACCCCATGAAGATTATATGACAATAAGATATGGCAGCAGAAGTAGGCATGCAGCCCAGCGAATTTGCTCTACTATTCAACACAATTATAGCTCATCTAATAATCCTGCTTTTTCCCCATAATCGTTATTGATTAAAAATCTGTCTGTCTCAGCCTTGAAAATCCTGATCATGTCTAGATATAGGAGCTTCCAGACCTCTGTGATAAAGAATTCCATAGATTCACCACCCTGTAGTTTGATCTCTGCCTTAAGGGGTGATCTGTCATTCTGAGATTATGCCATCTGGTCCTAGACACTCCTTTAAAAGGAAACAACCTTTCAGGTTCTACCCTGCCTTGTCCCTTAACAACCTCATATAATTCAATATGTTTACCTCTCACTGTTCTAAACTCCAATGAGTAAAGGCCCGACCTGCTCTACCTCCTCTCATGAAACAGTCCCTTGATATCTGGAATCAAACTAATGACCCATTTGTGGACTGCCTCCAAAGTAAGCACGTTATTCCTTCAATAAGGGCTGAAACTGTTCACAGTATTCCACCTATGGTCTAATGAGTGCCTGGTGTAGTTTTAGCTAAACTTATTTTTATACGCCATCTCCTTTGAAATAAAGTCCAACAGTCTATTTGCCTTTCCTATTATTCACTGAACTTTATTGATAGTTTTTTTTTATTCATGCATGAGGACCCACAATTCCCATCATGCTGGGTTTTCTGCAGTTGTTTTCCATTATTCATCCTGCCAAATGGCATAATCTCACTTTTTTTTTCCATGCATTCCATCTGCCAAGGCTTTGTCCACTCACATACCTGTCTATATTCCTCTCTCCTCCCCGCCTGGTGTCTTAACTATTTTTGTGTCATCTGCAAACTTAGCGATAATACATTAGCTTCTTTGATCAAAATCAGTAATACATGTTGTAAATAATTGTGACCTCAGCATAAGTCCCTGGATGCCATCCTGAAAATGCCCCTTTTGTCCCAATCCTCTATCCATGCTAATGTATGACCACTAACACCATGGGCTCTTATCTCATTAAGTAGCCTAATGTGCAGTACTGTATTGAATGCCTTTAAGAAATCCAAATACATTACATCCACTTGATCCCCTTTATCTTTCATTCTTTTTCCTCATCAAAGAATGCTGTTAAATTTGTAAGATATGATTTCCCCTTCATAAAGCCATGCTGACTCTGCTTGATTTTGTTATACATTTTTACATACTCTGATATTACATTCTTAACATATATTACATCCCAGTGAGAGATGTGAAGCTAAATGACCTATAGTTAACTATTTTTGTCTTGCTTCCATTTTGAATAAGCATTTTTTGTTGGCTTTTAAAGTTTTCCTAGGCGCTGATTTATCACTAATCTTTGCCACATTGTACAATTTTTTCCTTTCAATTTAATACTATGTTTCACCTCCTTTGTTAACCATGATTGGTTTATCCCGTACTAGAATCCTTCCTCCTAACTGGGATATATCTTTGTTGTGAGTCATAAAATATTTTCTTAAATGTCTGCCATTGTTCATTAACTGTCTTTTCTGCTGAACTCCTTTCCCAGTCCACTATAGATAACTCGGCTGTCATTATTTTCTAATTATCCTTTTTGTTGATTCTGACCCAAGTTACTCACCCTCAAACTGAATACTGAATTCTACCTTATTGTGGTCACTGTTCCCGAGAGGATCTTATTATGAGATAATTTATTAAATCTGATTCATTATTTGTCAGCAGATATAAAATAACCTGTACCCTGTTTGGATTCACAACATGTTGTTCCAGGAAACTGTCCTGATTACACTCCATGAATTGTTGAAGAATGGAATTTCCAACTTCCTAACCTAAATAGCTTTCAGGAAATGTTGGAGGAGTTAAAACTTACTGTAAACTCTTAACTATGAAATAACTCCTCTGACTCACCAGTAATCACTTCCCTCAATCCCAATTCCCCTCGCAAAGAGTTGATCCCAACCTCTCCACCACCCTTTGATCTGGTGACTCCCGATCTAATCTCTCTACTGAGTTCACTGTCTGCTCTCTCCTCCCCCACCCTACTCCATACCTCCACTCAATTCCTACTCCTCACTCAATCACACCTGACTTGTCACCCCAAACTAGCCTAATCCCTCATCCACCGAGCTGTAACACTTCCCTTCACACACCGATTAGAGCTGTACCCTTGATCTATCTGGCATGCGTACCTATCACCCACCACTATCTTAACCCTCAGCCACTAACATGCCATCTCCACCACTCTATCCTCTCATCTACCTTCCACCCATTTGCCTTCATCCACCTGCCAAGTGTATCCTCTCTTACACCTTATCCTTCTGACACCTATCTCCCTTGCTTACTTTACACTTTTCTCAGTAGCTCTGAAAATAACTTAAGGATCTTTAAACTACTAAATAGAGCATTTATTATTGAAAACATGGTCATGGTGTCTACATTGACCTCTTCTATTCAATCTTCACGGATTCCTGTGCTTGTTTGTGCTGCTTCAGTTGGGAAGGAGCCTAGCCCAGAAGTGCTATCAAAATACTATGCCAATGTCAACTGATTTGTGGCAAAAATAGGAATTCTCACCCAGGTCGAAAGACTTATATTCAGGTGTTTTACCATGTTGGCAATTCAGTCATTGCCTTGAATAAGGCAACTGTTCTTGTGGTCAGTAGGTCAGGGGATGTCACTCAGGAGGCTACTTCTATGCAGATTGGATGGTGCTGTGACATACAGATCATCCAGTTATATTGAGATCCAAATGAACGGAAGGCATGGCATATACCCACCACTATGTTGAAGGCTTTCGGCAGCATAACTAGCTTTGAGAGATTATTGGTAGCCATTAAGAAAATTGTCCAAGCAAAGTAATTTTTTGTCTAAACAAATTGAGTATGAGTGCTTCACTTGGGTCTGTGAACACCTCTAGCCCCACTGCAAACCATCTAAGACATTTGCCAAGCTCTAATTATCAGTGTTTATCATACTTTGACAACCAATGAATTCCAGCAAAACATTCACTGCTTTCTGAGCATAGGTTAATTGCCCTGACTGATGTCTGTCGGGTTTATTTTAGTAGCTCATTACCATTCACAACACTGTGCAAATAGATATAGAGCAAGTGATTGTTTGAATTACTTGTTCCTCTACTGTCATGCAAAATATATGTATTTTCTAGAAAAGCCTACATTTTCATTCATCCTATAATGAGGTTATTTTGAAGCTTCCTTTTTAACATTTACTTAATTGATTAAATCTTTGAAGTAAATTGTAAGGATTTTCTGTCGAAAAACTGTGGGGTTATTGCTGTGAATAAATGTTTAGATGTTCGTGGAAGTGATCTTCTAACTATGTGATATTTGTTAGTAACTTCACTGAACATCACGGCTTCTAAAAATTAATAGTTCCAATTGTACGATCTCATTGCTGCAGGATTTTGATATTTTGGGGTGTCTTTAAAAAACAATCCAATTTTCAGTTTTTTTTACTTCCTCACTTTCCACGTCTGTCTGTTTTTCAATCTCACTTAACTCAACCTTTTTTTCTCTTTTTGTTCTTATTTTGAAATTGCATTTTAATTCAGTATCCTTCTTAGTCCTTCCAATGTTTATTTCCCATCCTTAGATGCTTATGCAATTAGACTGTAGACACACATTCCTTTATCTTATTCACTTATGTCTTTGATATCCTGTTCCTGTAATTGCACTGACATCAGTGATATTTTCAACAACTTAGTAGGTAAAATAGTTTTTAATCTAATTGGACTGTCTTATATGTATTTATTACTCTTCTGTGATGACTGAAAATGGGATTTGAGGTTTGTCCTCATTTCCTTGAAAACTGGTTGAACGGTAGGGTTTGGGGCCTGGCTTTGCTGCACTTCTCCCTTGTAAATTGCTGTTTTTCTATATGCAGCTGTTAATGTTAATTGTTTTGTAAACTGTGTATTGTTTAATAAAATATTTTTAAAAAAGGACATTTAGAATCCCCTCAGTTTAGGGAACTGACCCTGTGCTGGCTGGGCCATAGTCAGTGTGTTACTGCTGTTGTTGGTATCTGTTTGTTTTTGGAGGAAACCTGATTTCTGAACTGGCTGAATTATATAGCCTATTTGTTAACTGGTATTCCTTTTTTTTCTCATTGAGGACTGATTTCTAAACTGCCTGATCTACACAGTCAATATATTTCAGGTGTAACTCAGTTCTCATTAGGGATTTGTTGTTTCATTGGCTAGTTACAGCTTGTGTGTTACTTTTTAGTTTTACTTTGGGAAAAGAACAATGTTGATTTTGTGGCAGGGCTTAGCCCTAGCATTCTGGTTTTTTATTGTATGTGATTTTACTATTTTTTGGTATTTGTTCTAAGCTCCTGTGGGAAAATGAACCTTTCCAGATGAGCTGTTCCTGTGGATAGGCCTGGCCCTTGGTTGTTGGACTAAGCCTCTGTAAAGATTGAACATGTGTGTGTGTGTGCTGGGAGGTGAGCATTTGCTGCCTTTGGGAGTGGACTCTGCCTTCGGGAGTGGACTAAACCCCTGTTAACTCCACCTTTTATAATATACTGTGTTCCTGTGAGTGGGCCAGGCCTTTATGGAGACTGAGATCCTG
>NC_057715.1:70907283-70912241 GCF_004010195.1 Chiloscyllium plagiosum
TCATCAGCGTTTGTACCAATACATGACTGCCATTTGGGATATTATCAGCCTGTGCCCTTTTCCAGAAGACAATGAAGAATATTTTACAAGGGCTACCCCAGGTTGCCATTTATCTGGATGACGTACTAAATAAATGGGAAAATCAATAAGGAGCACTTGGAAAACTTGGACATAGTGCTTAAGTGTTTCTCCCAGGCGAGTGTACGCCTTGCAAGGTAAAAATGTGTGTTCGAGCTACAGAGTTGACAAGACTGGGTTGCATCCATTGGAGGATAAAGTGAAGGTAAAGGTGCCCTGGCATCCACGCTTTGTTTTCGCGCTTAGGTCTTTCTTTGGGTTGGGAAACTCATACATAACCTGGCCTCCATCCTGGCACTCTTACACCTGCTATTGAAAAGCCCAAGCTTTGGAAGTTTTCACATCGCCAAGAAAAATTCTTAAGGCATTGGCTCATAATAATCCCAAGTGAGAAATGGTGCTAACATGCGATGCCTCCTTGCACATTATCAGGGTAGTGTTGGCTCACTGGTGGTCCAAGGAAAAGGAATGTGCAGTAGTGTATGCTTCTCAGACTTTGTCTGACGCCGAATATAAATATGCCCAGATAGAGAAGGAAGGTTTGGCAGTCATCTTTTGTGTGCAAACGTTCCACCAACGTCTTTATAGATGTAGATTTGTCATTGTATAGGACGACCCCTCATGCAACTACAGGGTTAACTCTAGGAGAGTTGCTAATGGGAAGAAGACTCTGTGTCAGGTTAAACCTGGTATTCCTGGATCTGGTGAGGAGGGTGAAATGGCAAAAGGAATGTCAATGTAGGAGGCCACATGTCACCTCCAAGCAAGAGAGACAGTATATGTCAGAGGATGAAGTTTGGTGCCAGAACCATGGAAGTGACCACACATGAAAATCCGGCATTGTCAACGCGAGGTCAGGTCCTGTGATATACAAAGTTTGGGTAGGTGATATGGTCTTGAACAAACATGTGGATCATATGAAAGTTGCTATGCACAAGCGGGGCAGGAGCAAAGCATGCCTGGCTCCACAAAACAGCGGAAAAGCCTGTCAGAAACCAGGGGTTCTTCCTCTTGTCTTGCATTGAGGAAGCTTCACAGTCTGAGATGGATGCAGCCTTGATACGGTTACTGCCAGAAGAAAAGGAAGAAACTCTCCTGAGACATTCTGGGTGTAAGATGGGCTACAGTCCAGTATGTGCTGCCCATGTCAGAGGAACGGATCTGAGGCTAAAACATTCCAGGAAAAGCAACAAGAGAAAGATCTAACCTACATTCCTGGACGAAGGAGAGGAATGTACTGATTTGTACCTGGGCCATATAAATCTTGTTGACTGAGGTCCTTGATTAGGGTTGTTAACCTGGACCAATAATTTACTGTGCACATACAAAGGGTGACTTGGTGATGGGATACTGGCATCTGTGCAATTATTTCACAAAACCAACACAGTCATGCCATGTGATTGACTGAAAAATAAGATGTTTAATATGTAAGACGAGGTTTGTCTTAACTTAGTAGATTTAACTGAGAAAGTACTGTCCCAAAATTATTTTGATACGTTTTTAGACTTGTCCTTGCCTGATTGATACCAATGATATTTTATCCTGCAAGTTTCTGGCAGGGTGAGAATGAAACAATATGGCTGTTTAGAACATTTTGGAACAGGTTTAACACCGCATGTGTTTTATTTTAGTAAGGCATTTGATAAGGTTCCCCATGGTAGGCTATTGCAAAAAATACGGAGGTATGGCATTGAGGGTAAGTTGGAGGTTTGGATTAGGAATTGGCTGGCCGGAAGAAGACAGAGGGTAGTAGTTGATGGTAAAGGTTCATCTTGGAGTGCAGTTACTAGCGGTGTTCCGCAAGGATCTGTTTTGGGACCATTGCTGTTTGTCATTTTTATAAATGACCTGGAGGAGGGGCTAGAAGGTTGGGTGTAAATAGTGCGGTGAGGAAGGCATATGGCGTACTGGCTTTTATTGGTAGAGGAATTGAGTTCTGGAGTACTGAGGTCATGTTGCAGTTGTATAAGACTCTGGTGCGGCTGCATCTGGAGTATTGTGTGCAGTTTTGGTTGCCATACTATAGGAAGGATGTGGAGGCACTGGAATGGGTGCAGAGGAGGTTTACCAGGATGTTGTCTGGTATGGTAGGAAGATCGTATGAGGAAAGGCTGAGGCACTTGGGGTTGTTTTCATTGGAGAAAAGAAGGTTTAGGGGTGACTTGATAGAGGTGTACAAGATGATTATGGGTTTAGATAGGGTTGACCATGAGAACCTTTTTCCACGTATGGAGTCAGCTATTACGAGGGGGCATAGCTTTAAATTAAGGGGTGGTAGGTATAGGACAGATGTTAGGGGTAGATTCTTTACTCAGCGAGTCGTGAGTTCATGGAATGCCCTGCCAGTAGCAGTGGTGGACTCTCCCTCTTTATGGGCATTTAAACGGGCATTGGATAGGCATATGGAGGAAAGTTGGCTAGTGTAGGTTAGGTGGGCTTGGATCGGCGCAACATCGAGGGCCAAAGGGCCTGTACTACGCTGTATTTTTCTATGGTCTAGCATGCAACTTGGTATTTCACAATCAATCATATTGAAGGATTGTGAAATGAACAAGGCAAGAACTGTAAGTTCCTGAATTCAAAATCAAATGAGGTACAGAATGTAAAATAAAGAGAGGGAAATAAATCTTTGTGTATATATTGCAATTTAATTTTTCTCACCTTTCAATTCACCAGTTCCTAATTATTCTTGATGTTTAACTTATATGTACCACTCTAGATCTTTATGTCCATGCCCAGCTTTAGACTACCTTCTCTACCATTTATTTCATTATGATGCCTGTTTTCTCCATGTTCTCATCCCAATTTTTTTTAGTTTAAATGATTCTCCATAACTATCTCAACATTGTTTTCAAATCCTTGTACCTACTTGACTGAGTTGGAGCCCATCCTCCCTGTACCAGTCTTTTTTTCTGAAAATACTGCCAGTTATTCATTGCTACTTTCCACCATGTTACCAGTCAGTCATTCAACATACCTAGTTGCCTTTAGAGATTTCTTCTCCATGCTAAAGCACTAGGAATGTTTCCAAGAACACAACATTGCATTATCTGGGTTTAGAGGCATTTTTTTGTGTGTCTCCCGCTGTCTCATTGTAGGACATCAGTATGTGCAGATTGGGTTTACATTTCTGACTACTAGACAACCATAATCACATTTCAAAACAATTTATTAACTTTTAAAGCTCTTTGCAATGTTCTAAGAATGTGGAAGACTCTGTAGTTAGCAGCTGGTAAAATGTTTATTTCTATGCAATAATATTATCTGAATATAATGGTAGGAATCCATGTATTTCTACCAACATTTTCACACCATCTGTGTTCCTTCATTGTAAAACAAGTAATTTGTTTCTGATTATATTATCTTAATTGAAGAAGTTACGATATTGCTTCATGCTCAGTGATGAGGAAACAAACATGCTTTTTCTTTTGCATCAAGAATTATGGCTAGATTTACGTTCTCTTATCTCCTCCTAAGACTCCTTAAAATACACTAAAGTGATATCAAAATTGGCTATGTGCTTCATAGCAAGGAAGTTATAGAATACAGAAAGTATAGTAATCGACTGATCAGATGGGCAGTAAAGTGACAATATTATTCAGTCTGTAGAAATGCAAGCTAATGGATTTGAGAAGGCCAAACGCAGCACATCAATTCACAATAAGTGGTTGAATTTAAGAAGTAGAAAGAAACAGAGTGACCTTGGAGTGCTTGCCCATAGATTTATGAAGGTGATCAGAGGTGGCTAAGAAACATAAGTGACACTTTTCCTCATAGGTAAAGCATATAGTATAAGTGCAGGGAGATTATGCTAGAACTGTACAAAGCATTTCTTAAGCCACTGGGTACAGTTCTGGTCACTGCAATGCATGAAGACTACAGTCCTGTTAGTGAGAATATAGAGAAGATTTACATGCATGTTGTTGGACTGGAGGATTTTAGTTATGAATAAAGATTTGATTGGCTGGGTTTGTTTTCTCCAGAACAGAGGAGGGTGAGGAGAGATTTAATTAAGATGTATAAAACTGAAGGGCCTGGGTAGAGTAGATAAGAAGAAGTAATTTCCTTCAGCAAAAGGTCAGTAATCAGTGGGTATAGATTTAAAGTAATTCTCAGAAGGATTATATGGAAGTTGAGCAGCAATTTCTATCACTCAGGGCATGGTGCATGCTTGAAACTCACTGCCTGAAAGGGTGATAAAGGCAGAAATCCTCATTTAAAAAGTACTTGGATTACTGTAACCACAAGGTAAGAGTTAGAAACAAGATTTTAAAAACATAAAATGCTGCAATTATTCAACTGGTCAGACTGCATTTTTGGAAGAAGAAACAGTTAATGGGCTGGATTCTCCCACTTGAAGTTAAGTTGTAGTGTCATGGCTCAGGTTGATTTTCCACACTTGATCGTCTGCTTTTCACCTCATTTATGTGAGATGTTGAGCATGTTCCTCAGGGAATCTTGTGGTGAGCAAACTGTTCACTGTCAAGGTCTCCTGGCTTCCATGCTCCAGCACCATATTTAAAGCTTAGCCACACACCAATTCGGATGCTCCAAGTGAGGAATGACCCATCACATTGCGCTGCTCTGCCCGAATCACCAAAGAGAGAGCATACAAGAAAAGCAAGCTGACTTCTCACTTTACAAAGAGAAATCTGGGGATGTTGGTGGATGTTGTGTTAGTGAGATTGTAGTTCTCTTCCCTGTGTACTGACTTGGAGGCCATGCCATCAGACAAAGCTGAAAATGTGTTGCTGGAAAAGCGCAGCAGGTCAGGCAGCATCCAAGGAGCAGGAGAATCGACGTTTCGGGCATGAGCCCATCTTCAGGAATGAGGAAGGTGTGCCAAGCAGGCTAAGATAAAAAGTAGGGAGGAGGGACTT
>NC_057715.1:70912302-71041970 GCF_004010195.1 Chiloscyllium plagiosum
TCATTGGCGGAGTGAGAGGGGGAGTTAAAGTGTTCAGCCACGGGGCGGTTGGGTTGGTTGGTGCGGGTGTCCCAGAGGTGTTCTCTGAAACGTTCTGCAAGTAGGCGGCCTGTCTCCCCAATGTAGTGGAGGCCACATCAGGTGCTGCGGATGCAGTAAGTGATGTGTGTGGAGGTGCAGGTGAATTTGTTGCAGATATGGAAGGATCCCTTAGGGCCTTGGAGGGAAGTGAAGGGGGAGGTATGGGCGCAAGTTTTGCATTTCTTGCGGTTGCAGGGGAAGGTGCCGGGAGTGGAGGTTGGGTTGGTGGGGGGGTGTGGACCTGATGAGGGAGTCACGGAGGGAGTGGTCTTTTCGGAACGCCCCATCCAACCACACCCCCTACCGGAGACCTGAACATCCCATGGCTAACCCACTTAGCCTGCACAACTGTGGGCAATTTTAGTATGGCGCGGCCACCTAACCTGCATATTTTTGGACTGTGGGAGGAAACTGGAGAACCTGGAGGGAACGTATACAGATATGGGGAGAATGTGTAAACTCAACTCAGACAGTTGCCCGAGGGCAGAATCAAACCTGGGTCACTGATGCTGTGAGGCAGCAGTGCTAGCCACTGTGCTCTGCAGAAATGCAAATTATCTTTCTGCTTACCTTGCTCATGTTCAGACGCTGTGACTTCTGTAAGTGCCACCTCTGGATGGCACAAAAATCTAGGCACATGTGTAAAGAGGCTCAATAGATTATCTTCCAGTTACCATTAGTCTGAGAGCCCACACAGGATTCAAATGCTAAAGTCAAATGAAATTTGACATCTGTAAGTTTTGGATCTTGCATTAATTTGAAGTGATTTTTATTACAACTGAGTTCAGCTTCAGGGGAAGTTCAGAGCATCGTCATGACTCTGAGAAGGGTCTTTGGATTCAGGTTTTTACACTTGCAACTTTTCATTTCTTGTTTGCAGGTTTCTTGGTTGCTGTTTTCTTTATTTTATGGCCTACTGCAGGCGAGAGAAAAAAGCCTTGTCTTGGGTTGTTTGGCCCCACCCTGTTACACCTCATTCGTAGTGCCTTGCACAAATATCGTTCGTTTGATTCCAAGAATATGGAATTGAGACTTCCATTTCCACCTTTCAGGCTTTCTTCATCTTACTCATGGCTCCTAGAATAGTTGGGTTGTTTTCCTGCTTCTCAATAGCTTTGATAAGGTGAGAGCTCAGCTAGCATCGATAGTTAGTTTTTAGCTTCATAATGACCTTTTGATCCATTTTCTGGAACTTGACTGAGGTATTTGAAGGCAAAAATGTCAATTTGTCACTTTTGAGGCCATTGATTTTGGGTTATGCAAGACAGTTGTCTGTAATGATGATCAACTTCCTTTTTTTCCATTGATTCTTTTTGTAAATTTTGCTAATCTATGTCTCAGAATTGCCAGAGGTCATCTGGGCAGTTTTGTTGGCCTCGTACTGTATGAGTAGTGTCTTGACGTTTGCAAAGCCAATGTGGCTTTTTGAACTTCTTTGTATCACAAGAAATGACAGCTTTTTAGTGCTGTACATGTTGGTGCAGACTACTTCAGTGATCTATTCTTTGCTTTGTTTTGCACCATTACTCATTTCATCTTTAAACATTCAAGATGGATTTGTAAAAGACAGTAAAGCAGTTCAGTTTCATCTATATTAAAAATGCCTGGTGATCCAGTGGCTCTGCTCTGCTGGGCTCTGCCCCAAAACCCAGACAAAGTGGTGCATTCACCCTCTCTTTTTACCCATTGTGGTGCAAATCGCTGGTTTAACGGCCATGGAACTGCTATTTATTAGTTTCAGTGATTTATTTTTCAAAGAAACAAAAATGACGAAGGGGAAAGGACCGCGAGGATCACAATAAACAATACTGCACCCCCCCTGCAGTACTGGACACACCCATGGCCATGATGTCAGCCTCTGCGAACGCTCCTGGGGACTTACCTGTGGAGCAGAGCTGGTCTCTGAGTTCGTAAAACTCCAAGATCGATTCAGTGATGGAGGAGACTCAGACCAGGCTGGAACAGATCTTAGCTATGCTGCAGAAGCATGACCAGGAGATATAACATCTCGGGTGGCGCGGCTTCTGAAACCGCAGTGGAATTTTCAGAGGACCAGGTCCAGGCCATGGGACGGCAGGTACAGGCCTTAATTGAGCAGGTCGACAACCTTGAAAATTGAGACCGTCTGAAGAATATCCGCCTGATCAGGCTGCTGGAGTGCGTGGAGAGAAGTCAGCTGATCAGCTTCTTGGAGCAATAGCTCCCGCAGTTTTTGAAACTGGAAGTTGAGGCGGACCGGGTGCACATTGAGTGAGCCTACTGGGTCGCACCCCCGCCCGGTCTTAGTGCGACTTCAGCACTTTAGAGACAGGCAAAGGGTGCTGGAAGTTTCTAGAGCACAGGGGAAGGATCCACAGGCTTTGATATATAAAGGATCAAGAATTATGTTCTTTCAAGACTTTTCTGTGGCTGTGATCCATAAGAGGAAGGCCTTTGAGGTAAAAAGGAGGATGAGAGACTTCAATATTCAGTACTCTGTAAGATATCCAACAATATTACGTTTCAGCCATGGAGGGTCCATGTTTAATTTTGACTCATTGGCAAAGGCAAAGAACTTCTTGGACACCCTAAAATAGACTGGCTGGCTCAAATAATATGGACAATCGTGTTCACTTTGTTTTTTTTGTGTGTGGTTTACCTAGTTTTGTCTGTTTAATATGTGGGAGTCTCCCTTTTTTTTCTCTCCCTTTCTCTCTCCTCCCTTCTTTCTCCCTTTGTGTTATCCTTTGTTTTTCTATCATTTGCTTTTCATTTTGCTTTCTTAGTACGGGGGTGGAGGGGATGTTCCTTTTTTTAACCAGGACTGCCTCGGGTCAAATTATAGCTGGGATGGGTTGAATACTTTTAATTTTCTTGTTGTAAGATGTGTGTAACATTTTTGCACTTTGTTTTGTCTGGATTTGGGGCATAGCTTCAGCTAGAAGGAGCCACGGAGTGGTTAGTGAGTAGTATGAGTGCCCTCTGTGGGCAAGGTCTCCTCTCATTTGTGTTATATGTTGGTTCATTGTAGATGTAATTGTTAGAAGTTTTGATTTGGTAGCTTTTGTAGTTGTATTTTCAAGTTTATAAGAACTGTTTACTGTTTTCACTTGGTGCGTTATGAATGGGGTCTTTCCTCCTCGGGGTGTCACTGGCTGTTTCAGATGGCTATGGCTAACCGTTTAAATGGTGCACCTGGATCGTTAAGGGAGTCATTCACCGATTTAAGAGAACAAAGGATACTTTCAAGCCTTTAGAAAGGAAAGGGTCAATGTAGCCTTGCTGCAAGAAGCAGATCTAACCGATAAGGAACACTTAAAGTTGCAGTAGAGAGGGTTCGGCCGGGTGTTTTTTTTCCATCCTTTTAATTCAAAACATAGAGGAGAAGCTATACTCATTCAGAAGAACTTTCCATTTCAGTTGTTATACCAAATTAAGGATGAATGTGGGCGGTTTCTGATCCCTAAAGCTTTAATACATGGAGAAGAATATGGGATCTCGAATTTATATTTCCCCCCCCGGCACACCCCTTCAAACTTTTAACGGATGCACTCTCCAGATTGATGGCACTTTGGGTGTGTCATACAATTATAGGGGGAGACTTTAACCGACTTGTGGACCTCGAGGTGGTTAGGATGCCGAGGGGTCTCGCAGATATATCCCCGCGATCCAGGCAGCTGGTGGACCTGAACAGGGAGCTGGGGTTGGTGGTTGTGTGGAGAGGTTTTCATCCTGAGGGTAGGGACTTCATCTTTCTTTTTAACCCACATAAGTGCTATACTAGGATCGACATTTTTTTTTTGCCCCATTGACCTTTTTTGAATTCGGTGCTGTCCTGCAGAATTGGGAACATAGCCATTTCTGATCATGCGGCAGTGTACATGGAGGTTAAGGCCAGTGATGTTAGGACAGGCTCGGGCCCTGGTGCATGGATCCTTTCCTCCTGAAGGATAGCAAGTTTTCATTGAGTATTTTCTTGTGGGAATTTAAAATTTTTTGGGACATTAATTCGGGTGCGGCCAGTAATCCGTTGGTGCTATGGGAGACTGCCAAGGGGTTTGATTTTTTTCTTGTTCAGCGATTTGGAAGTGGCAGAAGGGAGAACAGCAGCGTATGCTCGAGGCTCAGTGAAGGCAGCCGAAACAGCATATTTTGACAGACCGTCTGTAACTAAGTTGCAGCGGATGACAGCCCTCCTGGCTGCTTTGAATGCTGCGCTCACCTAGACAGCAAGGAGGGAGATTTCCTTTGTGAAACAGAGGTTATTTGAGTATGGTGATAAACTAGGTAGGTATTTGGCCAGAAGGAAGAGTGCCCCCCAATCTATCACATCCATTTGAGTGTGTACTGGTACTATCACCTGCAATACCAACAATATTAATGCAACATTCAGGAAGTTCTATTCTGGTTTGAACTGCTTGGAGGACTGTGTGGACAGATTGGCAAAGATGGAATGCTTTTTTAAGTCCTTGCACCTCCCAGGTGTAACTTCAGAGTAGGCGTCTCTTTTAAAATGCCCCTCTAATTCAAGAGATATAGGAGGTGGTGAGGCAGCTCCAGAGTGGTTTTCAGAGTGAGTTTTATTAGGAGTTCACAGACATGCTGGCCGGGCCAATGTTGGATATGTACAATCATTCGGACAGTCAGGACTGCCTCCCATCCTCTTTGAGAGAAGTAAATATTTCTCTTATTCTCAAGAGAAGGAAAGCCCCAGAGGATTGTACTTTATATAGGCCCATATCGTTATTAAACATGGACTTTAAAATTTTGTCGAAAATGCTGGTGTCGAGGCTAGAGAACCTCTTGCCTTTCATTGTAAAAGAGGACCTGACAGGTTATATTAGGGGTCATAGATCCTCTAATAATATTAGGAGAGTACTAAATATTGTTCAGGTGTGCCAGCAAGGATCAATCCCAGGCTTGTTAGTCTTCCTGGATGGAGAGAAAGCGTTTGACCGGGTGGAGTGGCCATATCTCTTTTATGTCCTCAAATGTTTGGCCTTGGAAGGGGTCTTTGCCAGGTGGGTGACAGTGTTATACAATGAACCTAAAACAGCAGTTCTCACTAATGGTATAAGGTCTGACAATTTTAGTATTAGCAGAGGCAGCCAACAAGGATGCTCCCTCTCCCCATTGCTACTTACATTGGTGATTGAGCCGTTGGCAGAGGCCATTCGGAAGCTTGGATCAGGCAGGCGTAAGATCAACCTTTACACAGATGGCATTCTTCTCTTTCTAACTAACCCGATGATAAACTGTGCCCTGTTTGATACAAGTGATTAATTTATTTGGCTCTTCTCGGAGTATGAATCAATTTTATGAAATCAGAGGCCATGCCTGTCAGGGATCTTATTAGAATATCCGATGTTGGGGGTGGAAACCAATCCACTTTCAGATGGTCACAGGGAAGTTTCTTATATTTAGGCATTTTTATCATCCTAACCTTCAATCAATTATACAAGGCTAACTTTGTGCAGTTGTTAGAGAAGATAAGACAGGACCTTTCGCACTGGGAAGATCTTCTGATATCCTGGTTGGGTCGAATAGCTCTGGTTAAAATGAATGTTCTTCCTTGTTTATTATTTCCCATGTGAATGCTCCTGTTGCTGCCCAGGCAAGCGCTACGAAAACTTAACAGTTGGTTCGGCTCTTTTATCTGGCGTCGCAGGCGGCCTCTTATTAAGCTCGCCGAATTGCAGCTTCCGCAGAGGATGGAGAGGGGTGTGGGCTTTAAGGAATATCAATTAAGTTCCCTAATATTCTGTGTGGCTGATTGGGCTTGCCAGGACCCATGGTCAATTTGCTGGATATGGCAAAATGTCCCCTCATTAATCTGTTGATCATGGATAAGATGAGGATTGTTATGGACCATTGCGGAAATCTGGTTGTCCTTAATAAAGTTAAAGCATGGAGAATGATGCGACAAAGTGAGGACAATTTACAAAAACTTCCCCTTTTACTCCCATAGTAGGATTGGTAAGAATCCAGCTGGGATTGATGGATTCTGGCTTTAGGCTCTTGGAGTCCAGAGGAGTTTTCTTGTTTGGGAGACTTATTTGACAGGAGGTTATGATGTCTTTTGAGCAACTGAATGAGAAATATGAGCTGTCTAAGGAGGGACCTCTTTCCTTACTTTCAGATTAGAGACTTTATTCAGAAAAAGACTACATTAATGGTTAGTCGGATATGGAGACAAGAGTGCTTCAGTCCACAGGCACTCTCTTGGTTAGCACCTTCTATTATTTATTAGGAGGTAGTGTCTCGAAGGACATCGAGCGGCTCTGTGGAATTTGGGCTCAGGAATTGAGGGTGGAGATCTCGCCAGAGAAGTGGGAGGATATTTGGGAGACTGTAAGGAAGATTTTGATTTGCAATAGGACATAGGCTATGCAATTGAAGGTACTCCACGGGGTTTATTTGGCACCGGAGCAGCTTGCAAAATTTAAGACAAGCATCCCTAATGTGCACCAAATGTAAAGTAGACATTGGTACTGTGGTCATGCCACAAGCTTGGTACTGTGATCATTGCTGTAGTCATGCCACAAGCTTCATAGGTATTGGTGCGCTATAGCGAGTGTTTTGGAAGGGGTCTTGGGAACCAAGGTCAAGGTAGATCCGGTATCCCTCCTCTTGGGTTCACCGAATCTCCCCTCTTTGGTCGTGCATGGGAAGAAATTGTGTTTAGTATTCTTTCATTTTGTGCAAGGAAGAACATTCTAATGAGCTGGGTGGCGGTAAATCCCCCAGGGCTCTCGGGGTGGCGTAGGTTAGTTATGGAGTGCATCCCACTGGACTTCCTTACCATTGGTGCACCGGAAAACAGAACTTTTTTATAGGATGTGGTGGCCCTTTCTGAACCATATAGACTTATCAGCAATTTCAATGTATTTTTTTCTCTGGGGAAGAGCATGCAGCCAGCCTGGAGGAGAGTCTACAGAGAGGCACTGTCTGCTTTTTTTGTCTGCACACACATGGCTGAAACAGGATTTTGGGGACAGGGTGGGATGCGGATAGGAAGTGATTAGGGTTCAAGAACATGGTTTGGAAGATGAGAGCCAAAAGGATGGGGTTATGAATTACAACAATTATTCATTCCTTCCTGGCATAGCAATAAAAGAGGAAAGTTGGCTTGGCCATGATGTACAAAAGAAATTAGGGTTAGTTCTAGAGTCAAAGTGGAGATATATAAAATTGACACAAAAAAGCAGCAAGCCAGAAGATTGGGAATTGTTAGAATGCAGCAAAAGAGTGCAAAACTTTTGACCAACAAGGAGAATAATAGAGTATGAGAATAACATTATGGGAACATAAAAGCAGACAATAAAACATCTGCTTTATTGTCTTATGAAAAGAAAAAGATTAGTAAAGACAAGTGTAGGTCCTTTACAGGCAGAAGCCATGGAAATTATGAAGATGGTAGAAGAATTGAACACACACACTTTGGTTCCATCCTCACAAAAAGGGCAAAAATAAAGGGTCCAGTGAGAGGGCAGAATTGAAGGAAATCTATATTACTAAGAAAATGGTACTAAGAGAATGAATGATTTGACAAATCATTAGGAATTGATATCCTACAGCCCACAACACGAAAGAAAGTGGCCCTAAAAATATAGAATGCATTGGTGGCCATCCTTCTAAATTTAATTGTTTGTGGAGCAGTTCCCAGAGAATGGAGGGTTGCAAATGTAATCCTACTCATTAAAAAAGGATGTAGAGAAAAAAAAAACACAAATACAGACCAATTAGCTTAACATCAGCTGAAGTAAAATAAAAGATGTGACAACAGAACATCTCAAAAGCATTTCGGGGATTGGACAAAAGCCAGAGTGGGTTTATGAAAGGCAAATTTTGCTTAACAAATCTATTGGATTGTTTTGAATAAAATAGAATAAGAGAGAACCAATGAATGTGATTTGTTTTTCAGAAGGCTTTTGATAAAGTCCCTCATAAGAGGTTATGACCAAAGTTAAAGCACCTTGAATAGGGTTAATATGTTGGCATGGATTGAGAACTTGTTGACAGGCAGGAAACAGCATGAGAATAAATGGGCCTTTTTCTGAGTCGCAGGCATTGACTAGCAGGATACTGCAAGGATCAGTGTTTGGGCCCTAGCTATTAATGAAATGTATAAATGATGTCGATGAGAGGACCAAATGAAACCTTTCTAAGTTTTCTCATAATGCAAAACTGGGTGGGATTATAAGTTGTGAGGAGGATGCAAAGAGGCTTTAAAGTGATTTAGACAAGTTGAGTGGGAAAATGCATGCCTGATGCCGTACAAATTGGCTAAATATGAAGTTATGTTCTTTGGTATGAAGAACAGAAAAGCAGAGTATTGTTTAAATGGTGATGTATTGGGAGATGTGAATGTATAAAGGTTCTGGTTGTTGTATATCAATGAAAGTAGACAGACAAGTGCAGTAAGCTCTTAGGAAGGCAAGTTGGCTTTCATTGTAAGACTATTTGAATTCAGAAGTAAGAATGTCCTACTGTGATTATTAGTGAATGTACACCAGGAAAATGTAGGCAGTGTTGGTCTCCAAACCTAAGAGAAGATATACTTGGCTTGGAGAAGTGTGCAGCCGAGGCCTACTAGCCTGAAACTGGGATGGCAGAACTGTTGTATGAGAAGAGATTGGATCAACTGGGCCGGTATTCACTATAGTTAAATGGATGAGAGTAGATCTGTTGGAATCTTATGAAGTTGTAATAAAGCTGAAAATCAAACCACCAGATTATGGTCCAACAGGTTTATTTGGAAGCAATAGCTTTCGGAGTTCTGCTCCTTCATCAAGTGGTTGTGGAGTATACGATTGTAAGACACTGAATTTATAGCAAAGGTTTTCAGTGTGATGTAACTGAAATTATACATTGAAAAATACCTTGATTGTTTGTTAAGTCTCTCATCTGTTAGAACGACCATGTTGGATTCAGTTCTTTCATATGGGCAGCACGGTGGCACAATGGTTAGCGCTGGTTAGCACTGCTGCATCACAGCGTCAGAGACCCGGGTTCAATTCCCCCCTCAGGCAACTGTCTATGTGGAGTTTGCACATTCTCCCCGTGTCTGCGTGGGTTTCCTCCAGGTGCTCCGGTTTCCTCCCACAGTCTAAAAATGTGCAGATTAGATGAATTAGCCATGCTAAATTGCCCCTAGTGTTAGGTGAAGGAGTAAATGTAGGGGAATGGGTCTGGGTGGGTTGCTTGCTCTTCAGAGGGTCGGTGTGGACTTGTTGGGCCGAAGGGCCTGTTTCCACAGTGTAAATAATCTAATCTAATCTAATCTATACATATGTAAATCACAAAACCTTTTCTAAACACTTTGCGATTTACATTTGAAAGAAGTGAAACTAACATGGTTGTTCTAACAGATGAGAGAATTAACAAACAATCAAGGTATTTTTCAATGTATAATTTCATTTACATCATACTGTAAACTTTTGCTATAAATTCAGTGTCTTACAATTGTGTACTCCACAACCACCTGATGAAGGAGCAGAACTCCGAAAGCTATTGCTTCCAATTAAACCTTCCAATTAAAAGATGGACTATAACCTGGTGTTGTGCTGTTTTTAACTCTGTACATCCCAGTCCAACACCAGCATCTCCAAATCGTAATAAAGCTGAACAGACTAGATGTAGAGAGAATGCTTTCCTTTACTTGGGAGACTAGAACTGGGGACAAACTGTCAGGATATGAGGTAGACTGTTTAGGACTGAATAAGTAAATACTTTTTCACTCAAAGGACAGTGAATCCGTTGAATTCTCTACCACAGAAGGCTGTGGGAGCCAAATCACTGAATATATTCAAAGAGGCAGTTTTTGCTGATACTGACAATTGCAGGCAACTACAAATGCATGCTCATTAGGGGATATGCTCTTCCAAGCATGGATGTCATCACATAGACTTTGTGTGATGTCGTACACAACTGCATTACCACGCATATGTAGGGAAGTGCACTTGATTTTGAACAGGGGATGTGAGTAGTCAACAAAGAGAGCCTAAGGGAGGCCCTCTCCATCTCACTTCTGTGCTCCCCCCACTCATATACCCTTGCCTAATTCCCCTTGGGTTCTCTCCCAAAACCTGACAGCATCCCACTGCTCTTTCCCCTCCCCTGTCTCAATCTCTCTCCCTATCCACAGCCCCAGTCCTGATTTCCTACCTTCCCTCCACCACATCTTCTGAAATCTGTATATGCATAATTTAAAGCAGTGCATACCATGCATATATTGGTATCAACAAACACAGCCATTCAAAAAAATAGACAAGTAATTTTGTTCAAATTTTAAAGGCAAGAGATATTGGGAGAAAGTAGAAATATGGGATCGAGATATCTTCAACGAGGTTCTTATCAAATTTTATCACAACCATTGAGAAAATGAAATGTCAATCAAAACAAAGCTAGCACTCCAATAAAAGCTGTGTCAACATTGCCTGTTGAGCTCAGTGCATTAATTATTCTTATAGTTTAGTCAAGCATACACAATGAGTTTGTCTAGGAATTGTACCAAACAGGCTAAACAATAGTCAACTATTTGTTGATCCAGATGGCCTTTTTAAAAACCTGATCTTTGATAGAGCTGTGTTTTTCAAGACCTATGCGTTGATTTACATAAGTTTAAGTGATAGGAAGTAGATAACCTTTTTTGTCATTAAAACAATGGATGGCAGTGATTAATTGATTGACTTTGAGAAGATAAGTCAGACAATGCATTTCACAGAGAATGATGAAATTTTGTGTGGTTCCTAATTCATGACTAAGGTTCCACTATGATTTACCACATCTCTGAGATTCCTTGAATCATTTCTACTGACAGAACAGGTTTAACTCTATAAATATTTTCCTGAGGTTGGGGAAAAGGTTTGAAATGCCTGCTTCCGTAGAGGAGTGGCAAAAGTGAGAATACAGATGAGCCCAATGCCGACATCTTTATTCCTTACTGTCAGAAATGTGACTTGGGTTAAGAGTCCAGAAATTAAGTCTTGATTCTGCCTGATTCCATGAAAATCTAAGCTTTTTGTCCTCCTCACATCTTGCTTTCTATCTTATCTTTGTATCATAAGCAAACTTGGTTATAATAGACTCTGTCCTTTCACCAAAGTCATGAACGTAGATTGTGAATAGCGAAGCCTCCATATTGATTCTGTCAAACCCCTTTGATTACTTTGCCAACTTTGAAATGACCCAGTTATCCTGACTCTTTTTCTTTGTTAGCCAATCCTCTGTCTATGCTGAAATATAACCCTCAACTTTGTGACTTTATATCTTGTGCCGTGACCTTTTGTATGGCACCGCAGTGACTGCATTTTTGTAATCCAAATACAATAGATCTGCTGTTTTCCCTTTATTCACCCTGATCAAAGTTCTTCAATAGATTTATCAAACATTGCTAGGAGCCTTCTCAATTGAAGCTATCTAGTCTAGCCTGGGAACCCACGCAGCAAGCAGAGATGCAAATCGCCTTTGAAAAAGCAGAGTTTTTCATGACCATTTGTGTTATATTGCAGGATTTAAAGATCCTAAAACTATTTCCATTGCCTGGAGAGAAGCTAAGAAAGATAGCGAATAGGGTGACTGGTGGGTGAAGGGGTAGGGTGCCAGGTAGATAGTGTTTGGAATGCCAGGTGTGTGAAGAAGTGCTGTGCCAGGCAGTGAGTGAGTGGGCTGCCAAGTGGATGAAGTGCTTAAATGGCAGGTCACTGGGATATTGCTTAGGAGAGTGAGTCAGGGGCTGTTGGACATTTCCAGTCTGGGGATGTGGATCAGAGGATTGGGATGAGGGGTAGTTGGATCAGGCTGTGTTAGATCTATGGAGAGTGAGTAAAGTTCAGTTGCATGAAAACCATTGGGAGTTGTTTTCATTGGGAGCTGAGTCAAGAGTATGGTGCTGGAAAAGCACATGCTTAAATGGCAGGTCACTGGGATATTGCTTAGGAGAGTGTGTCAGAGACTGTTGGACATTTCCAGTCTGGGGATGTGGATCAGAGGATTGGGATGAGGGGTAGTTGGATTAGGCTGTGTTAGATCTATGGAGAGTGAGTAAAGTTCAGTTGCATGAAAACCATGGGAGTTGTTTTCATTGGGAGCTGAGTCGAGAGTATGGTGCTGGAAAAGCACAGCAGGTCAGGCAGCATCCAAGGAGTAGGAAAATCGACGTTTCAGGCAAAAGCCCTTCATCAGGAAGCACCACACTCGACTCTAATCTCCAGCATCTGCAGACCTCACTTTTGCTCCATTGGGAGTTGTGAGAGTCTGGTCTCGAGCCAGTCAGTGCAGCTTTGGATCTGTGCGGAGATGGTGGGGGTTGCGACCAAGAGGAATTGGCAGGGATTGAATTCATGGGGAATCAGTGGGTGTGGCTCCATGTGGTATCAGTGGGGATTGATCTATGGACACCTGGTGGGGGTTGGTTCTATGGCCATTTACCAGTGATTGGGTCCATGAGATGTCACTGGGATGGGTCAATGGAGAGTTGCCAGCGGTTGTTGGGGGTTGGGTCCACGGGGAGCTGGTAAGGGTGCGGTCCATGGGAGTCATGGAGGTGGGGTCTGTGGGGAGATGGTTTAGGTTGGGTCCGTGGAGAGTCAGCAGGATTTGGGTCTGTGGGGCATTGGCAGGGGTTTGAGTTCATGGAGGGTTGGTAGGGGTTGGGTCCATAGCCAGTCATCCATGGGGATTCAGTAGGAATTGACAGGGATTGGGTCCATGGGGAGTCAGTGGGGTTGTGTTTATGGGGATTGGGGTGGGGGCCTTGTCCATGATGGGAGTCAGCAGGGAATGGGTCCATGGAGAGTTGGGTCCTTGCGGAGATGGTGGGGGTCTTGGTGGGGAGGGGGGGGGGGGGGGGGGGCGGGGGGGGGGGGGGGGGGGGGGGGGGGGGGGTTGGTTCCTTGTGGAGATGGTGGGGCTCTGATCCTTGTAGTTATGCTGGGGGTTGGATCCTTGTAAGATGGTAGAGTCAGGTGTTTGCAGAAATGGTGGGTGTTAGATCTGCAGAGATTTGGGTGTTGAGATCAGCTGTGGGAGGACTTTGGTGGTGTCTGTGGTAGGTACAGTGTTCGAGGTGGTTGGCTAAGAGTCAGGTTTGGAGAAAGATCTGAAATTGTTGGGTCCAGAGAGATGGGGAGGAGTTATGGGATGGTTAGGCACTATGTTCAGCTGTGCATGGCCATCAAAAATAGGGTGTCAACAGTGAATTGGGGAGGCTCAGTTTCATACTTAGCCTAGAGTTAGTTAGTTTTAATTTCTCTGAGTTTTTTTTAGTCAATTTGAAACTGGAAGTCTCCGACTCCAACTCTGGTGTCAACAGTGAATTGGGGAGTCTCAGTTTCATACTTAGCCTAGAGTTAGTTAGTTTTAATTTCTCTGAGTTTTTTTAGTCAATTTGAAACTGGAAGTCTCCGACTCCAACTCTAAATTATTCAAAGCCTTCCTGGGTGATGCTGGGTAATTACTCAATGGAAGTTTCAACTTGCAGGGCAATTCCTGGGGAGTCCCCTACATTGGGCCTTCTGTATGGTCCTGATGCACAACTCCAGTATTTGGTGCTACAATGATTTTTCTCATCAGAAGATCTAGGCCATTATGTCAATTTGTCACATCAAATGTGGCTTGCTACAGTTCAGCTTCAGCTTGCAGATGTACACAAGCTGTCAGCTGGCTTCAGCATGTCTTTGTCTATGCAGTGTGTTATTTACAGTGTGTTTGCAATCTTTCATTACTTTATTATATTTGAGTTCAAGAATGTTGAAGCAATATTTGTTTTCTTTTCACTATTTTACTTGTTTTATTATTGCACCAATGGAGTTTTAATATACTGTGTCTATTTATATTTGTTTTGCTATCAGGAAATAATATCCATTATTTGAAATGTTAAGCAGGATTTACTTTCTTATAGGAATGAAAGAATTGTCCCCACCACCTTTGAATCTGAAGCGTCTCTTAACAGAGACGTTGGCAGCTGAGCCGGTTCTCATTATAATTTCACCTGGTGCTGATCCTTCCCAAGAGCTTCAAGAGTTGGCCAGTGAAACTATTGGGAGAGAAAATTTCCATGAGGTATGGAAACAAGAGGGAAACTTTCACATAGTATCAAGCTGTCATTGCCATTACTAATCTAGAAAATGACATGGTTTTATTTACAAATGAACATTTCAAGCATTCATATGATATTCAGTGAATACTCTTTAGCAAAGATAATAAGCCATTTATTGGTATCCACTAAAACCTTTGCTGAATAGTAGTTAGAGTAAAAGATAGTATTTTAAGTATTTGTTGGCTAATTAATAATTTTAGGTTAAAAATTGGGGACTGCGGTAACTCTGTTATGTATTTGTTGTACAAACCAGAAGTCTTTAGGGCCATTTTAGAAATTGGATATATAATCAAGTAAATTAAGCTGATCATAACATATGGAGCTCTCTTTATTTTTTGAGTGAAATGCATACAAAAATTCTATTTGAAGACAAAATAATGAATTCAACTCTAAGCATGCAGGTAACTGGAGAAATCTGAGTTCATTCCTTGTGGTTGGAGGGTTCCTAGGTGGAAGATGAGGCTCAACCGCAAGAAATGTAAAACTTGCGCCCACACCTCCCCCCCTCACTTCCCTCCAAGGCCCCAAGGGATCCTTCCATATCCGCCACAAATTCACCTGCACCTCCACACACATCATTTACTGCATCCGCTGCACCTGATGTGGCCTCCTCTATATTGGGGAGACAGGCCGCCTACTTGCGGAACGTTTCAGGTGATGTCATTTTCAGCAATGCTTCGCCTGAGGCCCACTGAAGATGTTACCTAATAGGGTCTATCACCCTCACCTTATCACCCTCACCTTAACCTCCTTCCACCTATCGCATTTCCAACGCCCCTCCCCCAAGTTCCTCCTCCCTACCTTTTATCTTAGCCTGCTTGGCACACTTTCCTCATTCCTGAAGAAGGGCTCATGCCCAAAACGTCGATTCTCCTGCTCCTTGGATGCTGCCTGACCTGCTGCACTTTTCCAGTAACACATTTTCAGCACCGATTATTGACTGCATAGTGCCGTCAAAGTGATGTGTGTGCAGTCATTGGCACACTGTCCCATGGGATAGCTTGTACTCTAGAGCACATACTGGCTCTACCTAAATTTTATTGGTAGGAAGGAATTAACTGTAGTTAGCTGTTAATAAATAGGGAGCATCAGTGACGTAACCATGCAGGCCAAACAATGATTTGTTGTAAAGTCCTCAGTCTGAAAGAAGCTAGATGCATAAAAGGTTATTACCAACACCACCTCACAGCTACTGGAAATGGAGTTTTTGCCTTGCTTTGTGGCTGGCAGCAAGTGGCACTTGCAGTGAGTACCTCATTACAGAAGTAATGAGACTTCACATCTTGTTCCTTGCTGAAGTTCAGGTGCAAGAGTTGTTCCTTATAAGTCCTGGATGAATGTGGCCAGCTGCTGAGAGCCATTCTCCAACTCCTCATCTAAATTGCAGGAAAGATTGTGTATAATGGATAGAGTCCCTGTCTCTAGACAAGAAGCACCATGTTTGAGTCTCACCAAGGAAAATATATTCATGATGTAGCGAAGCTAGTTGAGTATCTATCTGCAAATCTAGAGCATATCGGTGGTATCCGCAAGGGAATTCAGTTAACGTGGGAGAGATTCCGGGTCAACTCTGAAATTGAAAGAATGTTGGTGCTACTACTGTTATTACCTTTATGAAACTTTGCATGGTGCTACTGCAACTCCGATTCCCTAATGACCGATAACACAATGTACATTACCCACTGCTGCAGAATTGAGACAACAACCAGAAACTAATCTGAAGTAATTTTGACTCCTTGAAGTGCACTTTTTACTGGTGAATATGTGCTCATCTCTGAGGTTATAAGAGGAAGTTATGTGGAGTGTTGAGCTCTAAAAATGTCACTGCTGGCTGTCAATTCACCATTGAAAATGAATAATGTCAAGATCCATCTGCTGTGCATGCTAGTAGCAACTGTGTGTGTAAATATCCTCACCATGTGTTGTCCAGGGTAACTTATACCGATCCACATTTCACGCTGGTCTACAAATTATAAAGTCTGTGTGTAGACTTATTGAGAAAGATCAAAAGCAATTTAAAAGGGTCATACCTATCCTGAGAGGTTATATCCATCTGAAACAAATTAGTAAACTGGGAACTTCTTTAGCGAAGAAAAATGCGGAGTAACATGATGAATCTATAGGCATGAAATTCTTACATTCTGCCTTATTGCAGAGCAATGATGTCTGTTATCTATCTGGCAAAAACCCTAATCTGGGTATTTACGGCCCCTTATTGGGCTAGTTGCTGCAGCACAGCTATGTAAAGTAGGTAGAATATTACCCTTCCACCGTCCTGTCCTCCCCTAATACAGATCCAACTTGGGCAGGCCCTGAAATTGGAAATGCGCCTTCCATTTTAAATTTGATAATGAATGTTCAAATGAATTTGTTATCAAATGGACTGAGCTAAATATTATACGGCCCATGCCATGTCCTGGTTGGCATGAGTTGGCAAGTGGGTGTGCAAGGCAGGCAGGAATGGGAAGGCTACTTTTTTAAACCAAAGTGATTAAAAGGCAGACAAGCTGGCTAACTTATCCTATATATCATGCCCAATTCATATTAGAGCCATCCCTATTATTCCTCCCCACCTGACTTCCATAATTTTCAAATACACCTGGCACCACCACCATATCCAGTGGCCAGGCTGCCTCATCCCTCCCTGCACTTAATTCAAGGGTGTTACCTGGCTTCAGGATCCATTAAGGTGCTGTATGGGCCTGTGTGTTACCTCAGCAATACCCACAACTCTGGCATTGCCTGAGCAGTTGGCTAATTGAGTCGGTTTAGAAAACTCAGAAATGAGATTTCCTCTTCCTGAGAGGCAGAATTGCCATTCCTGATCTGTTTAGACTCTGGCAAGGAATTAGGATTATCTTGTTGGCAAGACATTTGGACTGTGGGGTGCGTTGTTTTTAGATGCCTCAGCTGATACTTGCAAGGTGGGGATGTGTGAAAGCAATATACACCTCCATAAAATCCAACTCCCTCATCCTAGGTATCTGTCTTATTCATCCACAGGATGTGGGCATTGCTGGCTAGGACAGCATTTATTGCCCATTCCTAATTGCCCAGAAGGTAGTTGAGAATCAACCAAATTGCTGTGGATTTGGAGTCTTATGTAGGCCATATTTCCCTCCCTGAAGGACAGTCATGAACCAGATGGGTTTTTATTGACAATTGACTTTTTTTATTGAATACACATACCACCATCTGCCATGGTGGGATTTGAACCCGGATCCCCGGAACATTATTATTGCCCATTCCTAATTGCCCAGAAGGTAGTTGAGAATCAACCAAATTGCTGTGGGTTTGGAGTCTTATGTAGGCCAGATTTCCCTCCCTGAAGGACAGTAATGAACCAGATGGGTTTTTATTGACAATTGACTTTTTTTATTGAATACACATACCACCATCTGCCATGGTGGGATTTGAACCCGGATCCCCGGAACATTAGCTGAGTTCCTGGATTAATAGTCTAGTGATAATACCTTTAGGCCATTGCGTCCTTCCATAATTATAGAATCTGCTCGATTCTATTCTTTGCCTTTGAAACAAATAGCATAGAAAGTAATTGAAACTGTATTTGCTACTGGGTTAATATTTTAAACCTCCAATATTTGCCCTTGCAATTCAGAATATTTCAGAAAGCTTGTAATATCAATGTGAGGACATAATTTGGTAATACAATGGGAAAGATATATGTTTGATATCATTAGGTGATCCATTTAGTCTAAAACATTATTTTCTCTTTTTTGATCAAAAGTCATTTTTAGAAGGCTCAAAATATTTTAAGACTTGGTCGGTTGATCTCTTGGATGGGAGCTTGTAGTAGCAGGTAGAAAGCTAACTTAATGCAGGTCGAAAAATGTAAAAATATTCAGAGCGCCAAGATTTAATGCATGTAAATCATCTCTAAAGCACTTGATAATGCAGTTTAATTGATTTTAAAAGATGGGACTGCAGCCAAAGTGTAAACTTCATCCCCCTACTTGAGAAAGAATTTAAGTGTATCAGATGCAATTCAGAGAAGGTTCACTCAATTGAGGCCTGGGAAGAAGAGTTATCATAGAAAGAAAGATTTAATCTGTATCCATTGAATTATAGAAAACTGAGAGGTAATCATATTGGAGTACATAAGATCTTGAGGTGACTTTATATGGAAAATGCTGAAAGGAGGTTCCCCCGTGATTAAGGACAGATTACATCTAGGGAATACAATTTACAAATAAGGAGTCATCCATTTAAGATGGAGATGAGTATTTTCTCTCTCCAATAATTGAGAGCTTTTGAAATACTCCTCCCCAGAGACCATTATAGGTAAGGTCATTGAATATTTGTACAACTGAGTAGATGAATTCCTGACTGACAAGGGAATAAAATGTTATTGAGGTAGATAGAAATGTGAAATTGAATCTGCAATCAGAACAGCCAAGACCTTACTAAATGGC
Organism: Chiloscyllium plagiosum; assembly: GCF_004010195.1. NCBI lineage: Eukaryota > Metazoa > Chordata > Chondrichthyes > Orectolobiformes > Hemiscylliidae > Chiloscyllium > Chiloscyllium plagiosum. The sequence continues at coordinate 70,930,897 of NC_057715.1, forward strand.
AGATCTTGAAGCCTCAAAAGGACTAAATGGCTGACTCATGCTCCTAATTTATATGCTTTAATGTAATTAATATGTGCTTTTAAAAAAAATGGTGGAAATCATAGAACTTATCTTTTATAGTGCATATCTGATACTATAATATATCAGTTAACTTATTATATCAGTTAAGTTTTAATGTATGATATCACAGCTGTTTAGTTCTCTTTGTTTAACTAGCCACTCATGATGATTAAACATTTATCATTTCAAAGGCATTAGCAGAGACAAAAAAATTATGTTTTGTTCTACCTCTGCAGGTGGCTATGGGCCAGGGTCAAGCTGATATAGCCATCCAAACATTAAAAGAATGTGCACGCAATGGAGAATGGTTGTGTTTAAAGAACTTGCATCTGGTTACAGTCTGGCTGCCAGTTTTGGAAAAGGTAAGGATTGTTTAAATGTATTTAGAGTTACAGTCATCCCTTATACTTAAAAACCCTGCCAACCTGTGAGTAATTTGTTTTTATAATATGTTAAAATGTTCACTGGATAAATCTCTTTTCACAGTAAACTGTACATGACAATTTTTCAAGCCATTATGAATATCATAACCTTGACTGTTGGAATATCAAATCTTTGATATTTTTATACACAAACTGATTTTTGTTTTGATTAAGCTCTTTTAGTTTAGGTTTCTGATCCATCTGCTATATATTTCAATAAAACCGTTCTTGTTAAAGATTTATAGAAAGAAAATATTTGCAGTTAACAATCAAAGAATCAAAATGGGAACCATATTATATCAAATAGCTACACAGTCCATTCCTCACTGGGCAGTTGCCAGTTAAGGGGAATTACTGCTTGTTAACTGGTTTCTTGATAACCCACTCACCTTATTAGTATTAAGCTTTCTTTCTCACCAAACTCTGCAAACAAGCTAAATGTTGAGAAAAGTTCAAATGAAATCCAGTGAGTACACAACAAATTCAGGTTGCTGCTTGCTATAAAGGACTTCCATGTGAGGCACCAGGCACCAACATCACAGGGCACGTTCCATGGGCAAGGGCCACACTCACCCACTTCCATTGACATCTGACATGCACTTGTCTTTAAGAACCCTTGTGTGGCACATCTTTGATTCACTTGCAGGATGCTTCTGAACTTCAATGCTGCACCTTGAGATGAACTTGCAGCTTTCATTGCAATGCTTCAACAAGGACACTGTGAATTCAGGGACACATGTACAGTTCATGCACTGCACCAGACTACATCTCCAGACTCATCACTTGCTGCCATAGCACGCACTCATTCTGAGCTGAGCTGGGTGGGCTCCGAGCATTCCTGTCCTGCATTGCCTTGCCTTGCACTTTTGCACAGACACAAAGGAAAGAAACATGTCATCGTTGTTAGCAGGCCTCAGCCAAGTGAAGGAAGATAGTCTTTGCTTGGGAGTCCTGATATGGTTGATAAAGGGCAGCCTTCACACCAGTTGAGGAACTTGGGAAGGCTTGGATGTACAGTTAGTGGTGTTGAGTGTTGAGGATAACGGAGAGTGAGGGAAAATGTTGAAGGCAATAATAAGAGTGCTAGAGCATAAGCCTTGGTAGTGGATCCAGTAGCAGAGATAGAATGAGTCTGAGGTTCAGAGAGAAGATGGTGGCACTTATGTTGGCAGAGTGAAGAAGGGTATTAATGTTTTGCCCACCGTGCTCCACATTCCTACAGACTGCTTTAACCTGGTGGGGGTGTGGTAACCTCCATCCAAGTTTGCATTGTTTGTGACTTCTATTGTTAGTCCTGGGAAAAGAGGAAGTCCTGCATCTGTACTTACACATCCAGTAGGACCTTCACTTGCCTGCAAAGAGGAGGTCTGATTTCTTCCTGTATGTCATGTCCAGCGTAAATCTTAGGAACCATGCAGGCCAGCTCTGGGAAGATAGTGCTTTTCCCAGTGCACAATGGACTTTTAAAAATGTCGTGGAGGCAAGGGATATGGTGAATTCTGGGATATTTACTGAGTGGTGAGTTCTTCTGGGAACAGCATGTAGTAAGATTGGGGCAGAATCAAATGTGAGGGATGTCATCAGGGCTTATGTCCGAAACATCAATTCTCCTGTTCCTTTGATGCTGCCTGACCTGCTGCGCTTTTCCAGCAACACATTTTTAAGCTCTGATCTCCAGCATCTGCAGTCCTCACTTTCTCCTTCTAGATAGTTAATGAGGCAAGTTTGGTAATTAATGAACATTTCATAAATTTAAAGGAAAGATTTTAAAATGTAATTGAGAAGAAGTCATATCTTCGAATATTTTATAATCTTTGAGGTAATTTACTGCAAATTACTGTCAAGTTTATTGACAGTGGTCATGTAAATAAAATATACCTGTCCAGGAATGTATTTCAATTCTTTGTGTGGAGCTTAGCTGGAGCTAAAGATCAAGCAAAATTTGTACAAAAAAACAAGGGAAGCGAAGGATATTATTGCATCTATTTGCTGGGTGAAAAAGTAAGGTTAGATAGATTCCACCCCGATCACCATCCTGGAAATGTGATGCATGCCATTTTGGAAAGCGTATGTGAAGTTTGCTGTGTGCTGACTGAAATTAGCATTAGGTACTTTAGATTTTACAAGTGTGAGGCTCCATTCCAGTTTTAGAACTACAATCCAAAACTGGACATTCATATATGCCATGAGTACTTGATCCAGTTTTTCTTTTGGTTTTCTGACCACTAATTCTTAAACTGAGGCCATAGATAAATTGATAAGTACATTTTGCCCCAGCCTATGTCTTATTTTCTTTTTTTATTCAAGTTTCTTTAATCACAAAATAATCTTAATGGTTAGGAAAATATTTAAGAATAAGATTTTTATTTAACTCCATCCATAATACCAAAGCACCTAACTTTATGAAATGGCTGATGAAGTTTGATACTCTAAAATCAACTGTGCGTTAGAGTGCATGGTGAGGTAATAAAGGCCAACCAAACCAACAAGAAATGTTATGGCTTGGGAAACATTGTTTAGATTTGTTAGCCTAACAATACCCAGATGAGAAGTGTGAAATTATGCGAGGATTTTCTTTTAGGTAGTGTAACTGATTATTTATGTACCAAGAGATTTGAGATCTTGAGACCTCCAGGAAGGACACTCATGAAAAGGAATATAAATTGGCAGAAATCAACTTGGAGTCTAAAACCAAAAGAATTACATTAATATATTACAGTGGACTATGATACCGCAAGTCTGTCATGCTATTGAATTGATGATGTTTCTGACTTTGGACTGCCATAAAAGTTATTTTGAGTGAGAAGAGAGATGTCTTTATTTTAAAAGAACACAGCAAGCTTTACATATTTAGTGTTGTTTTCATCAGTTTTAATTGTCTAAATGTTGATGGCATAATTTGCTTAAATTTGGGCAGCCCTGAATTATTCTCCATGTGGCATAATACATTTGATAGCATGTTCATTTGAATTTTTCTCCTATTTCCTGATAACACTGTTCTAATTTACTTGTCATTTTACTTATTACAAAATCAGTTTTCACAATCTCAATATATTTTGTGATGTTACCACTTTAACTTTGATGCTGTTCTCGTGAGGTCAGACTTATTTGAATCTATGCACTGGTATCACAAAGTGGGATCACTTTGTGTTACTATTCAATTTAATGGGCCAATTTCTTTTCTTTTGAAATGTTCAGTAAGTATATTTTCAAACCCACAACACTTAATCCATTTGAAATATTAGCCTTTTGTTTATATTCTTTCCCCTAAAGCACCATTTTAAAAATGTGTGGTTGTCATTCATTTTAAGTTATTTTATTTTTATAAATGCAGGTTTGGGTGGGTTAATGGCTTTTTCAACTTTGTGGTGATCCTCCCTAAAAGTGGTGCATGTGATAATATGGTTTCCTAGTTCTAGTTTACCAATTAACTGAACAATAATAGATCAAGACCTATTATTCAAGATTTGTGGGGCAGCACAGTGGCTCAGTGGTTAGCACTGCTGCCTCACAGCGCCAGGGACCCAGGTTTGATTCCAGCCTCGGGTGACTGTGTGTGTGTGTGGAGTTTGCACATTCTCCCCCTGTCTGCATGGGTTTCCTCCCACAGTCCAAAGATGTGCAGGTTAAGTGAGTTGACCATGCTAAATTGCCCATAGCGTTCAGGGATATATAGGTTAGGTATATTAGTCAGGGTAAATGTAGAGTAACAGGGTCGGGGAATGGGTCTGGCTGGGTTGCTCTTTGGATGGTTGGTGTGGACTTGTTGGGCCGAAGGGCCTGTTTCCACAGTGTAAGGATTCTGTTATGACAAATAGCACTGCTTCCTGAATAAAGGGAAACTCTCTGGCTTGTTTCATCTTCTAGTTCTGATTTCTTAAGGAATGAGCATACTTCAAGAAGAAAGATCTTTAAATTCAGAAATGGATCATAAATATCATCTGAAATTCCTTCTACTATTCTGACTGTTCTATTTATATAAAATCAGTTAGTGTCTTTCCTAAAATATGATAAGAAGAAATTTTAGATGATTATTTTCAGGGCAGAATCTTATAGGGACCTGAATAATGTGAGGTATGGCATGAAATTTGGGAATCGTCTGAGAACTCCAAGAAAATCCATTTGGACATTCGAGCAATGGGTTGCGTTTTCCAAGTTTTAAGGTGTGATTCACACTAAGCAGTAGCCAGGTGCCTATTAATGCGAATTATTATTAATTAACAGCCTCATTAACCTTACATCTTGCTTCATTAATATGTAGCTCCCTCTCCTAAAAATGGCATGATGAAACTAGATATCAACAGTACCAATAATGAAAATTTGAGCAAGTACTATGTGATTGCAAATTTAAATTCATCTATGGGAACCACAATTGTTTAGAAATAATTTTTCTTCCAATTAAAATAATGCATGATAATTGACATATGTACTTATTCAACAATAGATATAGGAGAACTGAGACTTATTCATGCAAATCTTTAATAGATCTAAAGTTTTGCAAGATTTCCCTCCCCATTTAACCCTTTTTTAGGCATCCCAAAATCACAAGCAGAAAATTGATGAGAATGGCCATAGCTCTAATGAATGAACTGCACAACTTTCTGCTTCCTTATGGGGCATAAAACTCCTATTGCAAACATAAAACACTGTTTTCTTTCCCATTTTAAGACTGGTCTATAATAGTGAAAAAAACTGTTGAGGTTTATTTGCAGTGAGCTAAATATGCTGCTGCGGCAAATGCTATAAGAAACTTGGTTAAAAGAAAAGCTTGTGCTCTTGCTTGAAGTTGCAAGCAAATTTTTCAATTTTCTTTTGTTTTTAAATTTTCTTTTCCAAAATAACCTTTAAGCTCCTGTGTAATGTGTTGGATCTGAAAGGCTGCAATCAATGTGCCAGGCTGAGTCTGAAAATTTCTGGTTTCCATGAGTTTGCACCATTCTTCTCTTCATGTACTGATGTGAATAGGGCTACTTCACTCTGATGTTTTGGCAATGCTCAAGAAAGCTGCACTTCCCACACAAAGCACTAACTGGGTTATGTCAGCTTCCATCGCTGCAGGCGTAGCTCATTAGGGAGGCTTGCGGATGATTTAAGGTCAGAGCTTCCTGCCAAGCAAGTCCCATCATTACACTTATTTTTTGGCAACAAACATAGTGATTTGAGAACCATTCATTGCTTCAAATCCATTAGATGTTGAAGATTGAGGAAGATACAGGACTCTGGGGAGAATGTAGATTGGTGAAATTCCTTTAGATCTAACTCAATACAGATATAGTGGGTTGCATGGTGCCCTTATGTTGCTGTGCAAGAAATAGGGATCAGTGTACCAAAGAAAGTAATATTTGTTTCATAAAGTTGCAGCTTTAAGATCAGCATGGTCCCAGTTTTGTTGGCATTTTTATTTTAATGTCCTAAAGATTCTGTATATACAGTAGTAGCCATTTATATATTATGTTTGTTCACAAGAGATTACAATTCTATGTTTTCAACAACCTGTCCATGAAACATACTCTGTCATGGATGAAGTCAGAAGTCACTCGACACTAGATTATAATCCAACAGATTTATTTGAAATTGCAAGCTTTCGGAGCCCTGCTCCTTCATCAGGTGAGGTGGAGGGAAGCACACAGGCACAGAATCCACCTATATATTCTACGTGCCTGTGTGCTTTCCTCTACTTCACTTGATGAAGGACCTGCACTCCGAAAGCTCGTGATTTCAAATAAACCTGTTGGATTATAACCTTGTATCGAGTCACTTCTGACTTTGTCTACCCCAGTCCAACACCGGCACCTTCACATCACGACTGTCATGGATGGATTGAAAGACTGCTCACCAGTTTTTGGTTTATTTTCCTTTCCTTCGTCTGTGCTGTCCTGGATTCTTGGAAACTACACTCCAGGAAATAATCATAAGTACAACTCCTGCTTTTCACAATCAGCGAGATTCCTTCGATCAGAATTGCCCTCTGATTTTTCCTAAGCTCTAATCTTTTTCAGATGCACAAAGCAAGTATTGCTTATGGACTTTTAAACCCCACTGTGCTGTAGTGAACTATTAATGACACACCGTTTCCTGTGAGCGCTAACTGTTTACAAGACTTCTCTGGAGCCCTGACCTAAAATTTGCTGCCTACTAATTACAGTGACATGCAACTTTCCTGAGTTCTCTGTCTCTGTCTCTGTCTCTCTCTCACTCTCACTCTCTCTTTGTTTTTGTCTCTCTCTTGGAAAGAACGACGACGTATTTCCACGTCATGGTGGTCATTGGCTTGGAGCAGAACTGTCAGGTTGTGGTGTTCCCATGGATCCACTCTCATTGAATTTCTAAGTGGTAATGGTCCTGGGTTTGGAAGGTGACATAGGAGAAGTCTAGGTAAATTTCTTTTGTGTGTCTTGTATTTTCTACCACTGCTGCTATTGAGCATTGTTGATGGAGGAAGAGAATGTTTGTAAATGTGATAATTAAATGCACTGCTTTGTCTTGGATGGTAACAAGCTCCTTGAATATTGTTGGAGCTGCACCCATCCAGGCAAGTGGGGGAGTATTCCAGCATACTCCTGACTTGTGCCTTGTAGATGGCAGACAGGCTTTGGGAAGTTAGGAGATGAGTTAGTTGGTGCAAGGTTCCTAACTTCTCACCTGCTCTGGTTGCCACTGTATTCACAGTAGTCTGGTGCATTTTCTGGACAATGGTAACCCCAGGATATTGATAGTGGGAGGATTGAGTGATAACAATGTCATTGCTTGTCAAGGAGCAATGTTAGATTTTTTTTTCTTTTTGGATGTGATCATTGCCTGGCACTTTTGTGGCACAAACTTCACTTGACACTTGTCAATCCAAGCCTTTATATTGTCTAGGCCTTGCTGCGTTTGAACAGAGACCTGCTATAGTATTCATGTAGTTGCAAATGGTACTGAAAATTGTTCAATCATTAGCGGAAGGCTATTGATAAAGCAGCTGAAGACAGGTGGGTCTAGGACTCAACCTCGAGGAATTCTGCTATCCTGGGGCTGAAATAACAGACCTCCAATAAACTTAATGATCTTCTCTTTGCACCAGGTGTGACTCCAACTAATGGAAAGTTTTCTCTGATTCCCATTGACTCCTGTTGTAGCTCCTTGAAGTCACACTGTTAAATGGGGCCTTGATTTCAAAGGCAATCACTCTTATCTCATCTCTGGGATTCAGCTCTTTTATCCATATTTAAGCCAAGACTATAATGAGATCAGGGACTGAGTGACTCTGGTGGAAAACAAACTGGAAATCAGTGAGCAGGTTGTTGCTGAGCACTGTAGCACTGTTAGTAATACCTTATATTACGTCACTGATGGGATGGTAATTCCCCAGGTTGGATTTGTCCTGCTTTTTGTGTCCAGGAAACAGTTGGGCAATTTTCTGCATTGTTGGGTAGATGCCAGCCTTGTATTTTTACTGGAGCAGCTTGGCTATGGCCGCGGCATGTTCTGAAGCACAAGTTTTCGGTACTTTTGCCAGGCCCCATTACCTTTAAAGTATCTAGTACCTTTAGCCTTTTTTTTGAATTAAATTATCTGAAGACTGGCATCTGTAACACTGGGAACCTCTGAAGGAGGGTAAGATGGATCATGTACCTCACACTTTTTGCTGAAGGTGTTGCAAATTCTTCAGCCTTGGCTTTTGCACTGATTTGCTGTGCCTCTGCATCATTGAGGATTTGTGGAATCACTGCCTCAAGTGAGTTGTCTCCCCACCATTCACGGTTGGATATGGCAGGACTGCAGAGATTAGGTTTGATCCATTACTTTATAGAATCACTTAATCTATCTGTTGCTGGTTATGCTGTTTGCAATGCATAAAAGTGTTGAAGCTTCATCAGGTTGACTCCTAGTTTTTTGGAATGTCTGATGCTCCCTTCATTCATCAAAAGTTGATACCTTGGCAGAGTGGGAACGTTTCAGAGAACACCTCTGGGACACCCGGACCAACCAACCCAACCACCCCGTGGCTCAACACTTCAACTCCCCCTCCCACTCCACCAAGGAAATGCAGGTCCTTGGACTCCTCCATCGCCAGACCATAGCCCCTCCCCCAAGTCCCTCCTCCCTACCTTTTATCTTAGCCTGCTGGACACACTTTCCTCATTCCTGAAGAAGGGCTCATGCCCGAACCGTCGATTCTCCTGCTCCTTGGCTGCTGCCTGACCTGCTGCGCTTTTCCAGCAACACATTTTCAGCAGAGTGGGAAATATGCTGACCCAGAAAGTTTCAGCTTGTATTGGAGTACAGTTCTGCTGTAATGGCTCACCTTGCCTCATGGATACCCAGTCTTGAGTTGATCAATCTGGTTGTGACACATAGCACAATGGTAATTATTGACAAATAATTCAGAGAGCAAGGTAATTCTCTTGGGACAAGGGTTTGAATCCCATCATGGCAAATAATGGAATTTGAACATAACAAGAAACTGAAATTGAATGTCCAATGATGGCCATCATACGATTGTCATCTGGTTTACTTATGTCCTCTGGACCTAGTCTGGCTTATATGAGACTCCAGACTCTTAACTGTGCCCCCTAGACTAGCGAGCCACCCAATTGTATTAGCCAGGACAGTAATTTCACCTGCAAATGTAAGATAGACACTAGAAAATCTAGTAAGAAATTCAGGAAAGTATTGACATGGTCAGCATTTATTCATCTAAGGGAAAGCTGAGGGTAGCACTTTGGCTCAGTAGTTAGCACTGCTGCCTCATAGCACCAGTGACCCGGGCTCAATTCCAGCCTCGGGCGACTGTCTGTGTGGAATTTGCACATTCTCCCTGTGTCTGTGCCGGTGCTTCGGTTTCCTCCCACAATCCAAAGATGTGCGTTAGGGTGGATTGGCCATGCTAAATTATCCATAGTGTTCAGGGATATGTAGGTTAGGTGCATTAGTCAGGGTTAAAGGTAGCGTAATGGGGAACGGGTTTGGGTAGAATACTCTTTAGTGTGGACTTGTTGGGTTGAGGGGCCTGTTTCCACACTGTAGGGATTCTATATATTCTATACCCAAAGGGGAAGGGAATAGGAAGATATTTTGCTGAATGTAAGTGCAAAAAGGTGGAAGAAAACTTAGTCACTGCTGGTTTGGGTTACTGAGCTGAATAACCTATTTGTGTTGTAAATACTATATAGTAACAGCTACTTCGTGTTTGTGAAATGTTATAAGGGTACTAAATGATGCTTCGTACATTAAGGTTTTTGAAAATAAAAGAAATGGTACAGTTAAATGCACATTTGCTGATTTTAATTCATAACCTTAAAGCACTCTCTTAATGGATTGCTTAGTAGAAATGTTGGTCAAAAGATTTGCCGGTTCATGAGAGCCTAATTTTTCATGCTTTTTTAAAATAAAAGGATGGACAAAAATGGTTGTGTTTCATCAAGAATGTGTACATTTCTTTGTCTGATTTCCCTTCTTTACTCCCTTGGTGATGCTCTGCACCTACATTTTCCAGAATAAATCCCCAGGATCTGGTCAGGTGTACCCTAGAACTCTGTGGGAAGCTAGGGAAGTGATTGCTGGGCCCCTCTCTGAGATATTTGTACCATCGATAGTCACAGGTGAGGTGCTGGAAGACTGGAGTTTGGTTAATGTGATACCACTATTTAAGAAAGGTGGTAAGAACAAGCTAGGGAACTACAGACCAGTGAGCCTGACTTTGGTGGTGGACAGGTTGTTCGAGGGAATCCCGAGGGACAAGATTTACACACATTTGGAAAGGCAAGGACAGATTAGGGATTGTCAACATGGCTTTGTGTGTGGGAAGTCATGTCTCATGAACTTGACTGAGTTTTTTGAAGAAGTAACAAAAAGGATTGATGAGGGCAGAGTGATGGACGTGATCTGTATGGACTTCAGTAAGGCGTTTGTGGTGAAACGGTTAAAAATTATGTCCCAATACATGTGTGAATCTAACCGGAATGGAGGTGTTGCTTAGTCCCGTGTGAATCTTATTACACACCTCCCCGTGTGAATCTTCTTATCTGTATGTAACCAGAATGGAATGTGTTTTTTAGCCTTGCTCTGCTGTTCACATGAATGTTTATATCTGGAAAAGAGTATATCAGCTGGAAAAGTCTCCAGTTCGGTGAGTCTGCTCCGGGGTTGCGTTTAACCGCCGAGCGTGGGTTGTTGGCAACCGCTCTACGAGAACTGACGGCTCCCAGTTCCGGTAACACGTAGAGTGAGTATAAACCAGACCCGTTGTAAGTACGAGACCTGGTTGTGGCGACGCTGCGGGGAATAAAACACTTATATTCTAGCAGACTCGCTTCTTGGCTGTTTGTTCTGTGTCAGACTACTTTCCTGCGAGCCTGGTCCTTGACCTTGAGAATTTTTTAAAACAGCGTTTGACAAGGTTCCCCATGGGAGACTGGTTAGCAAGGTTAGATCGCACAGAATACAGGGAGAACTAGCCATTTAGATACAGAACTGGCTCAAAGGTAGAAGACAGAGAGTGGTGGCGGAGGGTTGTTTTTCAGGTGTGTGATCAGTGGAGTGCTACAGGAATTGGTGCTGGATCCACTACTTTTCATCATTTATATAATTTATTTCGATGTGAGCTTAGGAGGTATAGTTAGTAAGTTTGCAGATGACGCTAAAATTGAAAGTGTAGTTGACAGTGAAAAAAGTTACCTTAGATTACAACAGGATCTTGATCAGATGAGCCAATGGGCTGAGGAGTGAAAGATGGAATTTAATTTAGATAAATGCGAGGTGTTGCATTTCGGGATAGCAAATTTTAGCAGGACTTATACACTTAAGGTCCTGGGAGTGATGCTGAACAAAGAGACCTTGGAGTGCAAGTTCATAGCTCCTTGAAAGTGGAGTCGCAGGTAGATAGGATAACAAAGGCGGCATTTGGTATGCTTTCCTTTATTGGTCAGAGTATTGGTGTAGGTGTTAGGTCATGTTGCGGCAGTACAGAACGTTGGTTAGGCCACTTTTGGAATATTGCGTGCAGTTCTGGTCTCCTTCCTATCAGAAGGATGTTGTGAAACTTGAAAGGGTTCAGAAAAGATTTACAAGGATGTTGCCTGAGTTGGAGGATTCGAACTAGAGGGAGAGGTTGAATAGGCTGGGGCTGTTTTCCTTGGAATGACGGAGGCTGCAAGGTGATGTTGAAGAGGTTTATAAAATCATGAGGGGCATGGATAGCATAAATAGACAAGGTCTTTTCCTCGTGTGGGGGAGTCCAGAACCAGAGGGCATAGGTTTAGGCGAAAAGGGAAAGATATAAAGGAGACCTAAGGAGCAACCTTTTCATGCAGAGGGTGGTGCGTGTGTGCAACAAGCTGCGAGAGGAAGTGGTGGAGGCCAGTACAACGGCAACATTTAAAAGGTATCTGGATGGATATATAAATAGGAAGGGTTTGGAGGGATATGGGCAGGGTGCTGGCAAGTGGGACTAGATTAGGTTGGGATATCTGGTCGGCATGGACGAGTTGGACCAAATGGTCTGTTTCCGTGCTGTACATCTCTATGACTCTATGAAGTCCTTTCACAGGGCTTCATATTTTCACCAGGATTGTTAAAGGGTCCAAATTAGTTCAGATCATGTCCTACTCTCCTACTAATTGCCTCCGTTACATGTCTTAATTCTCTGCAATTTTCACTATGTCAGGCCAGATTTTGAAAATGTCATGGTTTATGGTGCCTCAGAGGTGTTGCGAACCATAGTCTGTACGAGAGAACCTTATGAAAGACAACCATTTCCCTGGCCCCATCCCTCTTTTTCTATTTATTTCTGAGATCCCTTCCCCGTCCCCAGTCCTGATGAAGGGTCCCAACCCGAAATAGCAACTTTTGTGATAGACAAATTTGAAAGTTCCTTATCATATCTCCCATGACCCCTCATGCCCCCATACCAAGGAATACTTGGTATTCCAATCCCAATGGCCTCTCTTACCCAATGCACTTAAAGATCTAATCCTTTCACTGTTAGAAATTCATGCAATAAGCTGATACACAAATCCAATTACTTTCCTAGATTCTATTTGCGCTAATATATGAAATTTGAATCAATATAATGCATTTTGTTTGGGGATACATGCTACTAAAAGACTACTTTTTATTATATTGAGAAAGAGGGTGACATTTTTAAGCTCATAGTGAAAGGCACTACCAATATTAATAAAATGTAAAAGACAAGGCAATGACCTGAATTTTCATGGAGTCAGCATATTTCTTTTTTGCAAGTTCCTTCTTCTAGCTATTTCTACTTGCCATTCTACACTATACACTGTATACTTTATCTTTAAAATCAATCCTTAAGGATTTGGTAGCTATTTTGTTGCTGGTTACAGCTTTTTTTCCCTCTACTGTTATTCTGTTATCTGCACCTAGCACTGTGATTGTGCTTCTCCTCTTTCCTTCTTAAATGTATCCCATGCTGCAATATTTAGTACCAATAATTTTCTTTATGTATTTATGTTTTAGCCGATCCCACTATACTCTAAATCTTCTCACATATTATTGCCTCCAGTTCATCCACTACATTGTGAATACCAAGTATATTACTGTGGCAGCAATTTAACTCAATTTTGATTATTATTCGTCTCCTACTGTTTTTAATAGTTATTTTGTGTTTATGTTCTGTGACTTTATCTAATCTCTGGTCATTATTTCTCTTAGCTAGTCCTTCATTTACCTTGTTCCTTTACTCATATTTGCTGATTCTTTTATATTGGGTTTCTGTAAATTCTAGCAGTTCCTTCCACCATATTATTAGTTTAAAACTTTAATTACAGTCCTTTTCATTCTTTCTCCTAGCACCGTCGTCTTTGTTCAGTTCACATGCAGTCCATTCCAATTGTACAATTCCTGCCTGTTCCAGTATTGGCAGCAATATTCCATGAAATGGAAATCTTTCTTCACATAATAACCCTTTGGCCCTTTCGTCTTTTTGAATCTGTTTATCCCTCTGTCAATTTGCACATACGAATATGGTTTACGCAGGATTGTTTTTTCAAAGTGTGAGCACCATTTTTCTTAAAAGTCATTTTTTAAAAAGCAGTTTAAGTTTTTGATGGGGTTTTGCACTTAGGTGCATTATTTGTGATTTTTAAAATTAAAAGATGTTAAGATTCCAGCTGATGTTACTATTCACAAATCAAACCTCCAAACTGCAGTCTGATTTGATCGATCATGTTATTGTACTTAATTCATAGAAACCATACAGTGTGCAAACAGGCCATTAGGCTCAACAAGTCCACACTGACCCTTCGAAGACTATCAAAAAAACATGGCAAATGTAAAATCATCAGTTTTACAGTTTTCAAATATCAGATCCCTTTCTATCACATCTATAGGTTTGATTCCTGTTTACTTCAATTTCCAGTCTTGAGGGCGTGATAACCTCTTCCTTGATTATTCACACAGCTGAGCTTGAGCATTCTTAACTGTATCGATAAAGTTAGTGGTTGTTGTCTTTGTTCTCGCATGGGGAAATTCCAGGACTAGGGGGCACATTTTTAAGATTACATTCCACTAATATAAAATGAGGTTTCTTCAGGGCCAGTGAGTCGTTCAGCAGTAATTTAAAAATTAGTATATTTACAAAAAACAATTTTATTCTATTCAGCAGAACTTAACTTTTACAATAAATATTGCTGCCAGTTTCACAGTGATAGTAATGAGTAATGTCAGTTTTGCCCTAATTACAGCTGCAAAATACAGTTCATCATAAGATATATTGGTGCATGTTAGATCAGTATGAACATTTAAATAAAAAAATGCATGTTTTTCAATGAGTTAATTAATTTTCTGGTTTTTTTTAATCAGGAACTGAATAGACTTGAGCCACATACAAATTTCCGGCTTTGGCTTACATCTGAAAGCCATCCAAAATTCTCCCCAATATTACTTCAGTCCAGTTTGAAAATAACTTATGAAGTAAGTCTGTTTACAAGAAAATTATTTTTTTTAAGTCAATGTTCTAATGAGGAATAACTGCATCAAATGTATACATTAATATTATGTGCAGTGGACGTAACTACCACCTTTCACACATTCAAAACCAGTACATAATGTTAGTTAGGTCACAGCTAGAGTACTGTGTGCAATTCTGGTTAACACATTATAGAAAATAAATGATTGCATAAGAGAGGGTGCAGAAGAGATTCACCAGGATGTTGCCTGGGCTGGAGCAATTCAGCCATGAAGAGAGACCAGATAGACTGGGATTGTTTTTGTCAGAGCAAAGAAGGCTGAGAGGTATCTGATTCAGATGTGCAACATTCTGAGGGGCATGCACAGGGTAGAGAAGGAAAAATGTTTCTCTTAGTACAGGAGTCAATAATTGGAGGCAAATCTTTTTAGGTAAGGAACAGAAGGTTTAGAGGCAATTTGGGGTAACATAATCTTAATACAGAGGTAGTGGCATCTGGGTGGTAGTGGCAGGGACTCTCAATGTTTAAGTGATGACAACTCAAACATCAAACATGTAAGGTCATTGTTGGAAAGTGGGATTAAAATAGATGGATGTTTGAATATGGACACAATAGGCCAAAGGGCCTTTTTCCATGCTGAAAAAACTCTATATCCCTGTATTACTTCACTTGTGTAGTTTTTAAAATCCTTATGAGTATATAAGCCATTTATCTATTTTTCTCATTTAAAATGATCTCATAGAGTTATTGCATTAGAATATGTAGTAGGTTGAATCCACAAGTGGAGTTTAAGCTTATTACTTACACTTTGATAATGAATCATTGGAAAAAAAACCTATCATTTACAAAGAATGTATTGTTTATATTGTTTTAAAATTGGAATAAATGGCCCAGGTTCTCACCAGGACAGTGAGACTCTGGTGAAGTGGCTAGAACTCAAGTCCTGCTCCCATAAATGTAGCACCTTTGGGCTACATTTTGTGTGTAAAAGGTACATAAACGCACTGTCAAGACTGTTGAAGCATTTAAGTCTCCAGGCTTTTTAATGTAGGAATAAAGAAAGGATTTTTAACTCAGTCACTTCTATCTATTTAATAGTAATTTATAAGAAGAAAAGTTAATATAAGATTTGCAATTATTTTGATGTTTCAGAAATTTGATATTCAGTTACTATTACTAATAAAGCTGTCTAAGATTTCTAGTCGCAAGAGTCGTACAACTACAATCACAAGTTACAATCCTACAACTACAATCACAAGCATTTAGAATCTAGGAGTCTCTCCAGTAACTGTGAAAACTGATTCAAAGTTCTTAGTTCTTCCTCTTAGATTAACATGGTAGAAAAAATACCCAACATAAATAACACTGACTAGAAATCTTAGACAGCTTTATTAGTAATAGTAACTGAATATCAAATTTCTGAAACATCAAAATAATTGCAAATCTTATATTAACTTTTCTTCTTATAAATTACTATTCTGTGTGTAACGAATTATCTGTTACAATTTCAGCATACTTAATTAGATCGTAATGGTTTTAGAAAATGTATAACTATGATTTTGATTGGATATGTTTAAGAATCCTATCTTTATTTTTCTTCATGTTTGATCTAATAGGCACCACCAGGTCTGAAGAAGAACTTGATGAGGACATATGAATCCTGGACATCGGAGCAAATTGCTAGGAAGGGTATACTGGAACGTGCACAATCCCTCTTCAGCTTAGCGTGGTTTCATGCCGTTTGTCAGGAAAGGAGGAAGTATATCCCTCAAGTATGTATTCTAGTTTTGAGCAAACATTTACAACCAAAGCAAAGTTCAACTTGATTCATAGTGACTCTTTAAAGTTTAAGTATGTCAAAGACACAGGGGGCAATTTTCCCCTCTTTGGTGGTGGTGAGAAAGATGGCAAGAGAAGAGAAATAATGAGCATTGAAAACAAAATACTGGCATGTTGGTTATCTGAAACAAATGCAGAGAATGCTGGAGAAACTCAGCAGGTCTAGCAGCATCTGTGGAGAGAGAAACAGAGTTAAGGTTTCGAGTCTGGTATGACCCTGCTTCAGAACTGAAAAGTGTTGGAAAGTATGTTCGTTCTTATACTTTTGAAGAGGAAGCAAGAGGAAGGATGGCATAGAGATACAATGCCAAGGAGTTCTTAATGATGGAGAACAGGAAAAAGATGTAAAATGGGTGTAAATGAAGGCGTAAAATGGAGAGAATGGATTTTCTCTGCTAAATGCAAAATAAACAAGTCACAAACAGAATATGGTTGTGAGAAGTGAGGGGAAATGAATGTAAAAGAAATGGAGAACAGAAGAAAAGCAGTCTGTTTCTGAAGTTATTGAATTCAACACTGAGCCTAAATGAGATGTTGTTTCTTGAGCTTGCGTTGTGCTTCATTTGAACATTGCAGCAGACCTAGGACAGAAATGTTAGCATGAGAGCAAGATAGTTTGTTGGAATTTCAAAAAACTGGAAGGTCAGGGTCATTGCTACAGACAGAGTGGAGGTATTTGCAAAGTGATCACCCAGTCTGCATTTGGTCTCACCACTATAAAGGAGGCCGCATTAAGAGCAAGAAATGCAACAGACTCAGTACAATTCAGTAGGAGCCCACACTGGAGACATCATCAGTGTATTGGAGAAAAAGTTGGGGATGGGTGCTCAAGTAGACCTGGAATAAGGAATGTTCTGTACAGCCTACAAAGTGACAGCCATAGCTGGGAGCCAGATGGTGCACCTTTGACCTGTGAAAAGAAAAGTTGTTCAAGGTGAGAACTAGCTTCGCTCTGCAAAGGAGGGTGATGTTGTATAGATAATGTGCAGGCCGTTTTTTTAAAGGCAGAAGCAGAAAGTCTTCAGACCATCCTGATGTGAAATGGATGTGTACAGTGATTGCACATCCATCTGTTGTGTAGAGGAGGCACTAGGATGAGAAAACTAGAAATTTTGAAGCTGATGCAAAAAGATCACAACCATAAGTGTGTAGAGACTGAGCAAGGAGGAAAGATTAGAGTCAGGATAGAAAGAAATAATCACAGAGGGGTAGGCATAGGCTGAAATGGTGGGTCCTGTTTGTTGATTTTTGAGAAGGAGGTCATGAAACCAGGTTAAATTCCAACAGGTTTATTTTAAATCTCAAGCTTTTGGAGCGCTGCTCCTTCACCTGACAAAGAGCAATGCTCTAAAAACTTGATTTCAAATAAACCTGTTGAACTATAACCTGGTATCATGTAATTGCTGACTTTGTCCACCCCAGTCCAATACTGGAACTTCCACATTAGGGAAGAAGGTAGAAGTGGGCTGTGCATGGTTGGGGGACAATGAGCTAGGAAGCTGTGAAGTGGAGATCTCTAGGGGAGAAGAGATCCATGGCAGCCTGATGTTCAATGGTGGGGTCATGGTCCAGGAGAAGAAAGGAGGATGTGTCTGAGAGTTGGCACAGTCTCTGGTAGGTAAAGATGAGCACATCAGGTGACCACCATACCATCCTTATTGGCCAGTTTGCTAATGGAGTCGGGATTGGACCTGAAAGAATGAAGTGCAGCAAGTTTAGAGGAAGAGAGGTTAGAGTGCATGAGAAGAGCAGAGCAATTAAAGTAGCCAATATCACATCAACAATTCTCAGTGAAGAGATCAAGTGTTGGCAAAAAATTCGGGAGGGAGTCCAGATGTAGGGTAAATATTGGAGATGGGTGCAAGGGTCTGTGTGTCAGGGAGAGGATTCCTGTGCAGAGAAGTGGACACAGAGGCAAATCTATCAAAAAATGAGTTTAGTGCCATGCCATGGAGGCATTAAGGAACAAAGTTAAATCCTCTGCTGAGCATAGATCATTCACCATCCAAGAGGGGAAGATCAGAGGCTGTTGTGAATATGGTGAAGAAGTGGGAGTAAATGAAGGGATGGAATCAGAGGGAAGGGGAAAGGAAGTAGGATCCAGAGGTGTGTCACTACCCTCGAATGTTTGGACCTTGCATTTCTTAACACCTGAAAGGAAGAGCAAAACATTCTTATTAAGGCATCAAAGGAAACAAAAAAAAGTAAAATCAAACTAAAGATCAGACACAAATTCTGAAGCAGTCCATGTTTATGGCCAGTAAGACCTGGGTGACACCCAGGCTTGGGCTAATAAATGGCAAGTATCCTTCATGGCAATAATATGCCAATTGACCAACAAGACAGAATGTAATTAGCTGCCCTTGAAATTCAACAGCTATACTGTTGTTAAGTCCTCTACTATCAACTTCCTGGGGATTACCATTGACCAGAAATTGAACTAAATCTGCCAAACAGTACTGTGACTAAAACAAGCATTTAGAATTCAGGAGTCTCTCCAGTAAGCAACTCACCTCTTGTCTTCTGAAAAGCCAAACAACCATCTTTCAAGGGCTAGTTAGGAGTGTGATGGAAAATCCTAATTGTTTGGATGAATGCATCTCTGCCAACACTAAAGAAACCACAAAAACCAAGATAATGCAGTCTGCTGGATTGGCAACCCATCCACCAACATTAAGCATTCACACCCTACACCAACAAATCACTGTGATATCACCAATCCTTTACTGTCACTGGGTCAAAATCCTGGAACTCTCTTCTTGACATCACAATGAGTGTACCTGCCTCATGGACTGCAAAAAGGAGGCTCTCTACCACCTTATAAAGGGCAAAAAGGAATAGGCAATAAATGTTGGCCTAACCAGCAATGCCCATATCTCATGAATGAATATGAAATATAGTCATGAAAATTTCTGGAAAAAAATTCATTGTTTCCTTGTATTTCAGGGTTGGACCAAGTTTTATGAATTTTCTTTGTCTGATCTCCGTGCAGGCTTTGAAATAATTGACAGACTTTTTGAAGGTGAGCCAAGTTCCAGTGAAATACTGTGCCCAGGTTATTTCGATGTTAAATATTCCATTTTTATAGACCTGTCCTTGCACTTGTGGCTGTTTCCTAATTGCTAGCAAATGAAAAAGGGGCATTGATCTTTGAAGCCACATTACGTATTGAGAGCTCCACAAAACATATGTAATCTCGGGCTTTGTAAGTAGATGAATTGGGTACAAATGCGGGGAAATTATTTAAAACCTTTATAAAGCTCTGGTCAGATCTCAAATAAAGTATTGCATCTAAATTTGATAATAAGATCTCAGATTAGTCCTTGAGAGAATGCAGAGGCGATCTAACAGACTTGTTCCAGGATTGGGCTATAAGATTACCTCAGAGAAGCTCAACTTTTTGCCCTTGAAGCAAAGAGGATTATGGGGATATGAGATAGAGTTGTAGAAGATTATAGCAGATTTGGATGTGGTAAATAAGGAAAATCTGTTCCTGTTACTTGATATTAAAATTACTAAGGGAGATGGATTTAAAGTTTCTGCAAGAGGTGTAGAAATAACATGAGAAAAATATAGTGAGCAGTAATGAACTAGAACCCGCTGCCCACAGGTTTGTGGAGGTAAACTTGATTAATGATTTGTAAGGAAATTTGGATGGGTGTTTGAAGGAAATAACCTTGCAGGCCGAAGGGATAGAGTGGAGAAACAGGATTGCTGCATTGAGAGCTGGCATTATCTCAATAGAATTAATGATCTCCTTTGATGCCGTAATTATTTTATGATGTTACGGCTTTATGCATTCACTGACTTGCACTGCTTGTATCCCAGAGATAACATTGGGAATGTCTTCTTTTAAATAATTTGGATTGATATTGTATAAAGCCAAGGGATTCTATATGTAGAATTAAGTGATATCAGGAAATGTGTTAATATTACAGAAGAGTAGGTGCTAGAAGTCTTAAAATGCATAAATGTGGATAAATTCCTGGGACCTGATCAGGTGTATCCTAGAATCTTGTGGGAAGCTAGGGAAGTAATTGCTGGACCCCGTGCTGAGAAAGGCATGAGTGAGATGCCAGAAGATTGAATAACGTGGTGCCATTATTTCGGAAAGATAGTAAGAAAAAACCAGGGAACTATAGATTGCTGAGCTGACTTCAGTGGTGGGTAAGTTGTTGGATGGGACTTTGAAGGACAGGATTTACATGTATTTGGAAAGGCAAGGACTGATTAGGGATGGTCAGTATGGCTTTGTGCGTGGGAAATTGTGTTTCACTAACTTGACTGGGTTTTTGAAGAAGTGACTAAGAAGATTGATGCAGGCAGAGTGGTGGACATGGTCTGTATGGACGTCACAGTAATGCATTTGACAAAATTTTGCATGGTAGACTGATTAGCAAAGTTAGATCACATGGAATAAAGAGAGAACCAGTCATTTGGATACAAAATTGGGTCGAAGATAGGAGGCAGAGGGTGGTTGTAGAGGGTTGCTTTTCGGACTGAAGGCCTTTGACCGGTGGTCCACAAGGATGAGTGCTGGGTCCAGTGCTTTTGATCATTTATATAAATGATTTGGATGTGAACATGGGAGGTATGGTTAGTAAGTTTGCAGATGACACCAAAATTGGTAGAGCAGTGGACAGCAAAGAAGATTACCTCCGAGTTCAATGGGATCTTGATCAAATGGGTTGAAGAGTGGGCAGATGGATTTAATTTAGATAAGTGTGAGATACCACATTCTGGTAGGTCAAGTCAGGGCACTTATACACTTCCTGAGGAGATATACCAAACAAAGAAACCTTGGGTTGCAAGTTCATATTCCTTGAAAGTGGACTCGCAACTAGATAAGGTAGTGAAGAAGGCATTTGGTACGCTTGCCTTTAATAGTCAGTGCATTGAGTATAGGAGTTGGAAGGTCATGTTGCGTCTCTATAGGGCATTGGTTAGGCCACTTTTGGAATACTGTGTTCAATTCTGTCTCCCTGCTATAGGAAAGATGTTGTGAAACTTGAAAGGGTTCAGAAAAGATTTACTAGGATGTTGCCAGGGTTAATGTGTTGAGCAAAGGGAGAGGTTGAATAGGCTGGGGTTGTTTTTCTTGGAGTTTCAGAGGCTGAAGGGTGACCTTATAGATGCTCATAACATTATGAGGGGCATGGATAGAGTGAATAGCCAAGGTCTTTTCTCCAGGGTAGGGGAGTCCAAAATTAGAGGATGTAGGTTTAAGGTGAGAGGAGAAAGATTTAAAAGGGAGCTAAGGGGCAACTTTTTCACACAGAAGGTGGTGTGTGTATGGAATGATCTACCAGAGGAGATGGTGGAGGCTGGTACAATTACAACATTTAAAAGTATATGAATCAGAAGGATTTAGAGGGATATGGGCCAAATGCTGACAAATAGGGCTAATTTATGCAGAATGTCTGTTTGGCGTGAATGAGTTGGACCGAAGGGTCTGTTTCCATGCTGTTCATTTCTCTGACTCTAAGTGGCAAATGATACCAGTACAAGTTGTAGACCTCGATAATAATTTTCCTGACTGCCTACATTTCTCAAATACAGTAACTTGGAAGCCATCACAAATTCAGCTTATAATGGGGTGCATTAAATGCATGTGTTACTTCCTGACTTGTATTTATTAAAATGGATTTTGTGCAGCTACTACTTGGTCCAGTTTATTTTTCTTTACAGGGCTGCTGACAATTCACTATCTGTGCTGCCTTATGGGTAGTATTTTCTCTACACATGTTTCTTCATTCTTCTGGTATTCCTTTATGAACTCTGATTTGAAGAATGACTGTTGTCAAAACATTTTGCAATTACTTCCAAAGACAAACCAGGTGCATGACCCAGGAGACAATATAGAAGCCTACAGTCAGTTATAAAACAACTTTGTAGAAGTCTGGAAGCAGTTACTTTTGTTCATTTATTAAATTAATTTTAATTTGAAAATGATAACTATATCGCCCAGAGATGAATAGACTAAGGCTTTGCTTGAAGCTTTAAAGAAGTTTGACAGTGTGTTTTCTTTTAAAATCTTCCTGCTTCCAGTGGCTTTGTGTGTTAACATGATTGTTGCATGACAAACAAAACTAAGCCTCTGCAAATACATGACATTAGTGCACCTGCACCTGTGGCATAGGGATGAGACAGTAACCAAAGTTTGTGACAAAAGACTCATCCCTTATCTTGAACTGGCTATGAACATAGGAGAAGCTTTCCCAGTGAATTTGACCAAATGGTATACTCAAGAATGCAATCATAAAAAAGAAAGCGAGAGTTGAAATAAGTTAGACCAGATCTAAAAGTTGAAGTTCTAAATTGGAGAAAGGCAAATTTTGATGGTATTAGGCAAGAACTTTCAAAAGCAGATTGAGGGCAGATGTTCACAGGTAAGGGGACGGCTGGAAAATGGAAAGCCTTCAGAAATGAGATAACAAGAATCCAAACAAAGTATCTTCCTGTTAGGTGAAAGGAAAGGCTGGTAGGTATAGGGAATGCTGGGTGACTAAAGAAATTGAGGGTTTGGTTAAGAAAAAGAAGGAAACATATGTAAGGTTTGAGCTATGGGAAGAGGCTGAACAGGCTGGGGCTGTTTTCCCTAGAGCATCGGAGGCTTGTAAACCTTATCAAGGTTTACAAAATTTATGAGGGGCATGGATAGGATGGGGTGGGGGAGTCCAGAACTAGAGAGCATAGGTTTAGGGTGAGAGGGGAAAGATATAAAAGAGACCTAAGGGGCAACTTTTTCACACAGAAGTTGGTACGTGTAAGGATTGAGTTACCAAAGGAAGTGGTGGAGGTTGGGATAATTGCAACATTTAAAAGGCATTTGGATGGGTATATGAATAGGAAGGGTTTGGAGGGATATGGGCCGGGTGCCGGCAGGTGGGACTAGATTGGGTTGGGATATCTGGTCGGCGTGGGCGGGTTGGACTGAAGGGTCTGTTTCCATGCTGTACATCACTATGACTCCATTCATATTTGTGGCACTTACTTATGAAACAACTCCTGTAACATACGTTATTATTTACACACTGGGATTTCTGAGGAGATAGGCTTTTATTGTATATCCTGAAGGTAACTACTGGTCCTTAAGCGACAGTTTAAGAAAAAAACCTAACTTTCTGGTTTTATCTGATCCCTGATCCACGTGCCATGACTTCTCCCCAGTGCAATCTTGAAGTTAAAACTGCAGTAGAATTGTTTCATCAAGGCTCAATCTGCATGTTTATAGTCAGGCCTCACAGCCTTCTGGTGCATCTGTTAAAAAGAAGTTTAAACTGAAACATAAAGAGCAGCAGGAGAAAATAGTGATATATGTTGAACATCCATGCCACCTAGAGATGATTAAGTCTTATCTATGATACATCCTCTGTAGCAGTACTATCTTCAAACTCAACTATTATTCATTGGTATTCACAGAAAGAAAGGATGTTCAGTGGGAGTTTGTTCGTGGTCTATTAGAAAATGCTATCTATGGTGGACGCATTGACAACATATTTGATCTACGAGTCCTGACTTCCTATCTAGAACAATTTTTTAGCCCTAGAGCGATTGCTGGATCACAGTCCAGGAGCAAAAACATAGCATCATTTCCATCATCCATCACTGTGCCAAGATCCTGCAGCATTATGGTAGGTGATGTTAATAACTTCTGTAGCTGCAAACAGTGGAAATTTTCCATCTGGTAAGAAATGACATTTTAATTTAATTTTTAAAGCTTCATTGGAGATGAGGATCCATTTATGTCATTTGCTGTTGAGGAATTTCTTTAATAATAAACTTTAAGCAGCTGGCATAATTAAATAGGATTCATTTAAAAAAGGTAATGCCTTCTCTGTTCATGAACTTTCATGTTTTGATTAAATGAACTTGCAGGTCACAGTGGAAGATCTATGTAATAGCTGTAATATGCTTAAATACCATAGACCTTTATTTTCTACTCTTTAGTAGAGTTATTGTAATCAGTACTGGATTTTTGTTTGAAGTATGTTTGTTACAGAACATGATTCTGTAATTCCTTAGTCCTTCTGTTTTGATTCCTTACACACATTAATTTGCATGCTGTCAGTTTACTGCACAACTGTCCTTCTTTCATGTTTAAGCAATCATTCCCACCAGTTCAAGAAGTCTTTCCATTTCTTGCATTTACTCAACTCTGTCTCCTCAGTGCTGCTACCAATTACCTCTGTCTCACCTGATTTTGCTCTAACATCAAAGCTTTCATTTATAAATTCCATCTGCTCAGTGACTACAAAGAAAACATCACCATAACTGGTGACAGCCCCGCCTCACTGAATCACAGCATTATTGTCATTCGGCCAGCATGTCTGTACCAGCTCTCCAAATGAGCAATTTACTTACTGCTTTCTCCCAGTAACTAGTCACTGTCTCAGGCTCAGTCAGTCTGTTTAGCAAATTTGGAGTCCTGCTTAATCTGATGCTGAGTTTAACAGCTACAAATCCTATCCATGTCTAAGATTTCTTGCTTTAATCTCCAAAACGTTACCTGACCAAACCATAATTGGAAGAAATGACAGCTGTTGTCTTGCTAAAGAAGTGTGTTTTTTAATCTATTTGCATAATAAATAATCAAAACGAAGTAACAATGGTACAATGGAATCTAAACACATTGCATTTAATGTAAACTTCAAGAAAGTGCTATTTAAAAAAAAAGATGGACAATCGCATGGACTAAATAGTTTTCCCTCCAGTGTGTTTAAAAAAAATGGATAAACGTGGGGTAGGTGTTCCACAAACTAGTCAAGCAACAGCCCGACAGAATTATATTTACAGAATCATACCTTTCGTTCCTATCCCATCAGCATATACGTTTGAAAAGTGGCAGCAGATTGGTAGAAAACCATAAGCAAGGTATTCCTGCTGATTCCCTGTGACTGCCCTCCCTTAGCTCATGATGCAACAGTTCTCTGCATTGAACACCTTTTGAAATAAACTTTGGGAGGGTAGCAAGAGCCCAGAGTGTACTCTGGGTTGAAGACTTCAATATCCAACACCAAGAGTGGCTCGGTAGCACCACAAGTGATTGAATTGGCTGGCGGCTGTCAGCTGTCAGACAGGCCTTATGGAACTTGGGGAAACATATTTGACCTCATCCTTATCAACCTAATTACTGCAGATACATCTGGACAAGACCGTACTAGTAGGAATGACAGCTGCACACATCTTGTAGGGACAGAGTCCTGTGACAACAACTTTCATTAAGTTGTGTGATAAATAGCATAGATTGAGAACAAATCGAGCAGGTCAAAACTACATTCCCTGAGGCCTTGTGAACCGTCTGCAGCAGCAGCAAAATTACATTATATCGTAATCTCTAATCTCATTGGCCTAGGCTCACAGCTGATGGAAATACTGGATAAGTCATTTTCCAGAGTCAGACATGGCTTGACAGATCATTTTTTTTATTATTGCGGTTTGTTTACTGTTGTGGCCAGTTACTGAACATGTTCACAAGAGGATACCAATATACATTTAACAAAAGAGCATAATTACATTACCATTACAGTTTTATGTGAAAGCAAAAAAGAAATAAAGCTATGTTTGTACATATGACAAATTGGAAAAATCTTGTTTTAGGCAGCAAACAGATAGATTCAATCCCTTTTCACAGCAAAGTCCTTTGCAGCTACTCAACTCTGGTGAAGTGTTACTTCCTTCTTTGTTTTTTAATTTCTTATTTAATTGATGTGGTTACAAACAGTGCCTATTTGGCAAAATTCTACAAATTCAGATGTTTTTCTCTCTACTACTGTCCTTCTTTGCGACACATAAACATTTTAATTCATTAACGCTTCTTCATCAAACTCTAAGAAAAATGAGTTTTTCTTAGTCCTGTGTACTTGAAATGCCAGAACAACTTTAGACTTTTTTTTCCAACTCCGATGACCTGGAGATTGCCAAGGTAAACTGGACTTGAATTCTACTTTGGAACCCAAGTTCCCAGATAATAATATATCATAAATCTTCGTCGGAATCAGATATCTTATCTATCACTGTCACTTGTAGTAGAGCATGCTAGTAATTGCATCAGACGTATTCCAAAAAGTGGTGCCAACCAAGTGAAGCTACATCATAAGATTATGTGCCTGCTAAATCACCAGATCTTGATTGCTTCTTGATTTGAGCCAGTTGATTTTTTTGAGTCAGTCACCAAAATAATGTGAACATTAATGGATATTGTCGATGTGGACTTCCAAAGTTGTGTGATTTACCTATTGTGTAAGAAACTCAGAACATTCACAGAATTGATGATAAACATGTAAGTTGGTAGTTGTTTTTAAAACAAGCAGATGTAAGATGTAAGAACATAAGTAATAAGAATGTCAGAAATTCAAAACAAAGTTCAATAGCTTTTTTGATACTCAGGAGATTAAGAGATATAGGTCTCGAGAGAAAAGATTAGACATGTTCATATTAAATGGCAGAACAGCCTTTAGGGGGTCATTTGATGACTGCTGTCCTTCTTTATATATTCATATGGAACTTATAGAATGTGGTTAGTTTTAATGTCTTGAAATCTATCCTTGGATAATCAATATCCATTCTTATCTGTTATAGGATTACCGTGCCATTATTACTCATTTACCAGAAGATGACAAACCTGCATATTTTGGCTTACCTGCCAACATAGAACGATCATCACAATGCATTTTCAGCAACCAGGTAATTGGTTTAGATTTTTATTTGATATTTAAGAAGTTATTGTTGTGAATTTCATCTCAATTCTATGGTCTAGTTAATTGACAAGAAATAGGCATCCAAGGGAGACAATCACAGAGGTATACCTTCAGAACACTAACCATAATATTGATGCTTATGGGGATGTATTAGAAAGCTACTAACATGTGTGATTAATTTTGTAGTGTCCTCACTCCCCATCCTCTTTCTCAGTGCTGTTGTAATCAAGCCTTCCTTCACTTCTCGCTAATCAGCTTTGGGATTGGGGATCCATCACTGAGGTCACCTCCCCAGGTCAAGTTCCAGCTCCATAGGAAAATGTACTGTTTCAACCAATGAACCATGAGCTGTCCTGGGTGTGACTTGACAGTAAACATGACAAAAGCCCCAAATTTTGTTATGTCTCACTAGGGGAGCATGCTGAAAATCAAACACCACAATTCCTGGATATAATGATTTTAAAATGTATGCAGAATTTGCTAATTTCCTAGATTTTTAGACCTAGGTTAATAGGAAGCACAGAGCAGGTTTCTTAAGAAGAACTACAATTATAAACAACTTAGCCTCAAGCTACAGGTAAACAGTGTATGAACTATCCTCAAATCTACTAATTAAAATTCTAGCTCACCTAAAATCTCTCCCTTACACACACATACAGAGAGACATGGATGGGCAGAGGGAAGGACTGGGTTAGCAGCTTAGTGGTCTTTAGCAAAAGGTTTGCTGAGGTGATTTTTGTGCTACTAGGAATGCTGGTTTTCAGTCTTCCTTATCTGAATGCTTTCACTTGTTTTCAGGAGGCACAGGGTGACTAGTTTATATTTATAAAAGTAATTGATTAAAAGTTATGGCTTATAGCAACTACTGAAAGAAAAGTAAATTAGCAAATAAGAGCAAAATAGTTCAGATGCTAGAGACTGAAATAAAAACAAAATGCTGGAGAAATCCAACAGATCTAGCATGATTTGTGGAGAGAGAAACAAAGTTAATATTTTGAATCCATTACTGTTCTACAGAACTCCAACTACTTGTTGACAGCTGAATCTCCATTTGCAACCCCAACCGAGCTCCAATTCATCTGCTAATCTCCTATCAGCACTGACAATGAGTGTCAGATTACATGCTTTCAAAAAGAGGCTGGTATCCTGTCACCAAGTAATCCTTTATTTACTTGTGCATAGCACACTGGCAGTGCCCAGCTGCTTGGAGTCAGTTGCCTGAACTGAGGAGATTCTAATCTTCTGGTTATATTTTCTTTTATATAGCTCAGTGAAGAAAAACAAAAATCAAAAACACAAAAAGAGAAACAGAAGGTAATGTCTCCTTAGTCAAGGGAACTCTCTCCCCCCACACGACAATGACTGACCAGCCAGTTTGGAGTCCTTCCTCAACTGAGAAGATTCAAATCTCTTGGTTATACCTTTAATTTTTAAAAAAGTACAAAATACAAACCAACAGTTAACATGAACAGTTTATACAAGAAACAGCAGTTTACAGGGGAAAAGGGGTGGCAAAGCCCCGACCCAAACCCCACAATACAACCAGTTCACAGGAAAATGAGGGTGAATCTCAAATCCCACCTTACATCATCAAGAAGGAAACGGGGAACGCAATTACATACAGACACTCCGATAAATCAAACAATAAAACGATGCATATAACAGACACCCCTAACAAACCACCCGTTCCTCCCACTTTCTGGCCACTCAAAGACAGCCTGCATTTACAGGCCTCTTGGTCCATCCTATGCGCTATCTGGCTCTCACCCACCCCGATGCATATCCGGATCATGGACTGCCCCGACACACCTTCCAGCCACGTTGAGGACAGCCCGTCCCCCTCCCTGGGAGGGCAGCGTAGAGGGAAGCCCGCAAGCCTTCCAGCGCCACACCCTGTCCCTACACGCCATCTGACTCTCGGCCCCCCGATGCACCTTTAGGCCACTTCTATGACAGCCTGTACTGTCTCCCTTCTCGGGAAGACCGTGCTCAGAACAGCCTACCCGGCTCTCAGAGCAACTTGCATCAGGCTGACCTAGCCACCTTTTGGTTCTCTGGGTGACAGCTTTTGGACAACCTGGGCCTCCCAGCTCAGTGAGGCCTGCCAGACCCAGGGACGCACAAGACAGTGCAGGTGATAAACCTGACAAGCAACAAGCCAGTCAATTACCTTCAAACAGAGTTCCTTCTGGTACACAGAGCCCATTGTCAGAAATGGAGTCCACTCCAGTATGTAAAGTCCATTGCCAGAAAGAGTCCACAATCAAATGCAAAATCCACTCCACTGTGCAAGTTCACTGCTGAAGGCAGCAAATGCACACCCCACAGCACGCACACAGATGTTCGGTCTTCATAAAGACCTGGTCCATCCACAAAGGACCAGGCCCACTCACAGGAATACAGTTCATTATAAAAAGGTACAGTTAACTGACAGGAGATGGTCCACTCCAACCAGCAGCAAATGCTCACCACCCAGCACTTTCACAGGTGTTCAGTCTCCAGAGGCTTCGTCCACCTATAGAGGAACAGTACATCTGGAAAGGTGCATTCTCACAGGGGCTCAGTCCAAAAAAAGTGAAAACACATGCAAAAAAGAAAGACATCCAGAGTACAAGGGCGAAGTCCTGCCACAAAATCAGCATAGTCCTTCTCTCAAAAAAGGAAAAAAGGAGTAACACAGGCTGTAACCAGCCAGTGAAACAACAATTCCCTAACGAGAACTGGAATACTCCTGAAACACATTGACTGCGTAGATCAGCCAGTCCAGAAATCAGTTCTCAATAAAAAAGGAATACCAGTTAACAAACTGGCATTGTAGATCAAACTGCCCCAAAAAACAGAAACTGGCAACAGTATTCACTGGCTATGGCCAGCTGGCTCAGAGTCAAAACTGAGGAGATTCTAATCTCTAGGTTATTTTTTATTTTATTAAACAATGCAAAATACAGTTAATGTGAATAGCTGTGTACAAGAAACAGCAATTTACAGGGGAAAGGGGCGGCAAAGCCAGACCCCAAACCCCACCATACAACCAGTTCGCAGGAAAATGAGCACTAAGCTCGAATCAAGGAAACGGTGAATGCAATCACATACAGACAGTTGGGTAAACTGAACAATAGAATAGTGCATATATCACAGACACCTCGAGCAACCCAGCAAACCACCCGTCCCTCCCATCTTCCAGCCACTCATAGGAAGTGCACCCTTACGGACTCTCTATCTGCCCCAACACAGCTTCCGACCACTTCTAGGACAGCCCTTCTTGTCCCCTCCTCCTACCCCTCCAGGACGACAGCACTCAGAACAGCCTTCCCACCTTCTCTCTATTTATCTCTCTCCATCTCTATTTATCTCTCTCCATCTCTGTCTCTCTGTTCATCTCTGTCTCTCCATCTCTCTCTCTCAATTATCTCTGTCTATCTATTTATCTCTCTATTTGTGTCTCTGTTTCTCTGTTTATTTCTCTCCCTATCTCTGTCAATTTATCTCTCTCTCTCTCTCTACTTATATATCTCTCTCTCTCTAGCTATCTCTCCATCTTTTTATCTCTCTCCATCTTTTTATCCATCTCTCTTTATCTCTCTCTGTCTCGCTGTCGCTCTAGCTGTCTCTCTTTGTCTCGCTCTCGCTGTCTCGGAAAGAACAGCCATACAATTCCAAGTCATGGTGGTCAACGGCTTGGAGCAGAACTGTCAGGTTGTGGTGTTCCCATGGATCCGCTCTCATTGTCTTTCTAGGTGGTAATGGTCCTGGGTTTGGAAGGTGATATAGAAGGATTTTAGCCCAAAATTAAAAATACAGACAAAAAGCAATGGCCTTTACAACATGATAGACTCTTCCATGTTTGAACTCTGATGATGGTGGTGGTGAGCAACCAGAAAAGTAACAATCATAGGTGCTAGTACCACAGAGCCTTCCTCTCACCCATTGGTCTTAGTATTGTTCAGTGGAAAATCAGCAATGATTTAGTTGAATTGTACAGTAGGTTTAGGGGGCTGAATCCTCGACTCCTGTTTCCTACATTCCTAACCCACCTCTCTACACATAAATTGAAGGGTTTTGTACAGTATATCCATAAATATCAGACATTAGCTAACCAAAACTAGAATATGTTGACCAAAATAAGTCAGCAATATATAAACTCCAGAATAAAATAAAGATATAAATGTCGAACGCATTTTTTACCTGTTACTAAAAATAAAAGGAGCAATCAAAAAACTATAATTTATTTATTTGAATATGAGTAAACTAATAAATGCTAGGAGTCAAAAGCAAAATAAAGTAACAAAAAGTACTTGAAATGTACAGCAGAGTAATCAGTATTTGAATGGTTAACCTTTTTTTCCTTGCTTCTGATCCTGTTTCTATACTGCAAATACTGTCTGTTCCTGCAATGTTCATTTTATCCTTCTGCGGTTAAACGTGTGTTGGAATTCTTTATATTTCTAGCTTTATCTAGATGCAGATTGACTTGTGTTACGATCCTTGTGAAGATCGATAACATAAGAAATCCCGTGACACTATTTGAAAGAAACCACTCAACAGAATCTTCAGTTCTTAATTAAACTAGGTAGCATAAATATAATTCCATCATTAGTTAGAACCAAGTTATTTCAAATAGAGGTGGATTTCACTTCAACTAGCCAATCTGAGAAAGGCGTGCCTCAGAGTTACCAGCACGCACTCACTCACTTCCCACACTAATATGGAGTCATGAGCCATCTCTCAGTCTTTCCAATTTGACCTCCACTGGCATGACCTCTCTTTCCCATCCAATCATTTCAGTCCTCAAGCTGCATTTACCAGCAACAATTTTCCATCTAAAGACCATAGACATAATTACTACAGATAGGAGGCACATCTATCAATCCTCTTTCATTTGGGTCATTACAATCATAATGGCACAGACTCCCCAGAGACTCCGTTCTCTCAGTCCTTAATTATCTGGAGGGGCTCTGACACTACTTCAACGGCAGCAATGGGTATGGGATAATTCCTAATTCCCAAGACAAACAGTTACACTGGCACAGACATTTGCAGATTCTTAGAGACCTTTTAAAATTGGTGAGCGAGATCCAAAAACAAAACTTATGAATAAAAAAAACAAATAGCTGGAGAAACTCAACAGCATCCAGCAGCATCTATGGAGAGAAAGCAGGTTTAACATTTTGAGTTCAGGGTTAATGGATCTATTTAAATTGCCTGACAAAGTACTGTTCCATTTGATGAGAACCTTGCTGGTTTTCACTTTGCATGAATTCTTAGTCTTCTCAACAGCCAAACAGAAGGTGGACTGGCCTTATTTTCTGCATAAATGTGGAACCATGCAATCCACGGTCTTTCCGACTTGACCTCAAATTTGTAGAATCTCTCACTTCCCAATTAATTGTTTCAACTCTTGAGGTATATTCACCCACAATTACCTTCTTCATCCACATGGCAACTCAAGGTGACATGGGGTTTCTTGGAACCTCATTTTTTTATACCATGGAAGCCAATTATTCTTTTAAAAAACAGCAGGTTATTAAACCAGAGGGGAGCTTAAGTTAAAACTTGCTAATATTTAATACAGATGTGCAGAGGAATAACTTCAAGCAAAGAGTAATCAATACTTGGAATGTGTTTGGTGTAACATATTAGGGCTTATGATTTTGCACATCAAGAGCCAAATTGCTTCTTTCATTTTTATCTCCTTTATGGTTTATGAATGAGACATTCTATAAATATGGTTCATCATTTAGATAAGGTTATCTTAAAATTTGCAAAAACCTTGAAGTAATATATTAATCCATAGTTACAGTCTACCAGGCAAATAATTAATGTATTTTCTGTAGATGGTGCTATTGCAGTCTTACAAAGAAAAAAGAAATGCTCGCATAACCATGCCAAATACTTTTCAGTTTTTATGAAGTTTAGTCACATTTCTAATGTAGAAAATGCAGCAGCCAATTTATATGGAGCCAATTCCAACAAACAACAATGTGACAATGACCATATTATGTCTTTTGTGATGTTAGTTGAAAGATAAATATTGGCCATGACACCAGGAATAACGTCTCCGCTCTCCTTTGAAATAGTGCTGTAACATCTCATATCTAGATAAGCAAGCATATGTGCGCTCAGTTGAACACAATTTGAGGGGTGGCACCTCAATACTGCTCTGGAATATCAGCATAATTGAGCTATCAATTGCTGCGCTAGACTGCAACTTGAACCCAGAACCTTATGCCTCAGATCAATTGAGCCATGGCTGACAATTAGAGTAAGATTTGCAAGTAAGCTCGGATTCAAGAATATGAAACAAAACCAAAAATTGCCAGATAAACTCAGCAGGTCTGGCAGCATCTGTAGAGAGAAAGCAGGGTTAACGTTTCAGGTCTAATGACCCCTCTTCTGAAGATGAATCGCTGGACCTAAACATTACCTTTCCTTTCTCTGCACAGATGCTGCCAATTCCTGCTGAGTTTCTCCAGGAATTTCTAGTTTGGTTTCAGATTTCCAGCAACTGCAGTGCTTTGGTTTATCCAAGGATATGTCCCAGCAAGTGTAACAGCTGCAGAATCCAGATCAAGACCAACCCCGGTCTAACACCTGAGCACCATGCCTATTATAGAAAGTAGCAGGAATAACATGAGACCAGGTAAACTGATTGATGACAGACTGATGGTTACAAATTATAATGGACTAACGAGCTATCAATTGGAGTGACAGTACATTCCACATGGATAGATTATCCCCTTTTTGGGACTATGGCTTCTGCAACCACCTGAAAAAAAAACACTTAAATGATCAGTTGCTATCTATTCCCATAGTTTATTGATGCCTCTTTGTAACTGATTGCAAAATGCAACTGAATGATCAATATAAATATATGGGGGCTCAAAGAAAACCTATCTTTTTTTTCCTATATTATTACATGTGTTCGCTTATTTATGAAGATAATATTGCCTTGAACTGTAGAAGTTAATGCTGCCTGCAGCATTTGTCTATATTGATATGTCTAAGCTTGGGTGTAAATATGGTTAGTTAAAATACTTAACAAATGATATTTTCCTTTGATGCTTACTAAAACACGACTGAAGGCTAAGCAAAAGATGTTGAAAGTTGACATTGGATTTTGTATCACTATGCATTAATCTGTTATTTATATTGTAAACTTATCTATAAGCCCCTTATTGAATCTCATTTTTTCAGTAATGCGGACAATTTAAGTTGTGAAATAAATTGTGCTTTTTGACTATTGACCTGCAGTGGAGTAGATGCAGGTAAGTACTGCAGTGCAGTAGAGAGGATAGCCTTCAGTAACCTTTGCTTCTCCTGTGCACCAAAGAATAAATCCCTTGGGTTGCCTGCTGCTGTATTTCAACCAGCCACAGTACTTGAATACATTAATTGTATAGATTGTGCCTCACAGTACGTGGCTGAAATTAAGAATTCTGCAATAGATGAAAGCTGCTGAGTCCAAGACAAAATAACTCGTGCTGTGTTAGACACTAACATGTACCAAATGTACATGTCCAGTACTGTTATTTTTGGAATTAATAGTCTGAATATAAATTGCAGACTGCTAGGTTATATAATTGAGTTTATTAAAAAAAAATTGTCTTTTTAAAACCTTCCAATTTGTCATGCATCCTGGAAGAATTAGCATGAAAATATTGATTACTGGATCACTCATAAAACTTGTTTTGCTTTCATATGTGAAGGTCTGGGAATGAAAAGAACACAAGTCTTCAGTATATTTCCCATTAACAACAATTTTGCACACTCGTTATTGTCTCATTTGAAAATTAACAACAGCAAATTCAGCATAATCTTCGAATGGCACTTATTCATCTTTTGTATCATATGTTCCATATCTTACTACCGCTACAACTTAAGGCAATAAATAAATTAAGGTTTGTGGAAGTATTTACTTTAACTATATTTCCATCATGGGTCATAAATAATAACCGATTCTGCTAGAAATAATTTTGTTCATATTTAACGAACTTTCCAACGTCTGTGCTTCACTAACCACAGCAACCCTGAAAGCTGGCATTTACTGTAACCTCAGAGCAGGATAAGAACAGCATTGCCAGTGGCTCTGAAGGTGACCTTGGCAATGATTTTTTTATTGATTTGGCTCCTTCTCGACTGCAGTTGGAAATGTTTGCAATATCTTCCGGTTTGCCTTGCACAGTTGCATATGAGAGGTCACTGCACTGTATTCAAAGGGAACTAACTACATTTGTTCTCCCTCTCCAGAGAACAACTAGCATAGTGAGTGTGTGGCTTGTTAGGACTTCACATTTCCCATAGTGCATGGTGCCACTACTGTGTGCACATTGTGTTCCTGGTGTTGTATATCAGCTCTGTCCTTTGGTGGAACTCAAAAGTATTCTATTCCCTGAATGTCAGCTAGCACATGACCCTACACAATATGTCATGCAAGTCAGTATCCAATTTATCAGCAGCAACCATGATGCCTTCATCCTGCGGTGCTGGCTGCATTTGAATCTCTGTGGTAGACCAAAACTTGAGTGTTTGGTGATAGGGCTATCCACTGAACACAAGTCTGATAGTTCTGGTGCACAAGCTGTACATAATGCATATAATAATAGACATTCTACCTGAAGCTGCGTGGAAGAATAGACTACTGCAATTCTGGAACAGCACTTCTACGGCCTGGATGACAGTGGAGGAAGCTTGTAGTGTTGGCAGAATGAATGCAAAATTCTACCATAATGAATGGACAACCCTTGCCACTGTATACGTGGTGAGCAGCTGAGGACAAGGAGTCAAAAGAGGAGCAAGAGTCACCCTAGACTGCCATGAAAAATTAATAAAGTACAATATCAATGACTACAACACCAATCTCTCATTCACACCAGATGTTACTGCTGTCCTTGGTGATTGTAATAAATGTGTACCCACAATGTTTCTGTAGTGATAGCTTTTGTTTTTGTATTCTAATCTAAGTTTGTAAGCTAAATTATGTCAAATCATACACAAATTTGACAAGCAGAAGGCTGGAAGAACACAGCAAGCCAGGCAGCATCAAGAGGTGGAGAAATCGATGTTTTTGGTATAACCCTTCTTCAGGAATGGGAATTGGGGTAGGGAGAGGTGTAGATAAAGGGTGGGGGATTTGGGGATGATTAGAGCTTAGAGATGAGAAGTTAAAGTGAGAGTTATGATGATGGTGTCAACTTCAATAGTTTCATCTCAGCTGTTGGCCAACCCCTTGGCAGTGGAAGTTCCAGTAATGATCCGCCTTGAGTGCTGGTTTGGTCAGTGTTGGCAGTCACACATATTCTTATCTGGTTAGTTGTTCTACATTCAGTTGTGCACTATCTAATCTTGTGGTAGCCAGAGAAATGTGTAAATAAGTGACATTAGTTAATTTAGCTATCGTGCTTAAATAGCTTTTGTGTGCTAGCCCTGAAATCTCGATGTGAAGTTTCTGACATTGCAAATAGTTAAGGGTAGCTTATGAATGATAGTGAGTTTTGATTGATAATTGGGTCTCAGTAGGTGAGTGACAGGGCTGTGCTGATTTGAGCAAAGTTGGTGGAATACTTTTAAAATACATTCATCTGTGTGAAGTCATCTTGCAGCACACATTTAGTTTCTCAAGACTTATCATGTCTGAACAGTCCACCTCACTGGTCTTAATCTCTGGCACACGGACTGGGAGAGATTGCTAGATATTTCCTCCAGAAAAGTCCATTCATTGTTGAGCTTCTGGGTTGTTTGTTTGACATCACGGTCCTGAA
The DNA here is from genome assembly GCF_004010195.1 of Chiloscyllium plagiosum. NCBI lineage: Eukaryota > Metazoa > Chordata > Chondrichthyes > Orectolobiformes > Hemiscylliidae > Chiloscyllium > Chiloscyllium plagiosum. Next base: position 70,967,589 of record NC_057715.1, read on the forward strand.
ATTATATGTTTGAATTTTTACTTTGTTCCCGTTTTTCTTGCATTTTCTTACAAAACGTATTGCTAGGGTATACTATTTCAAATTTAAAGAAACCAACTTGCCTCAAAACAGATTTCTTCCAATATTGACTGTGTATATTTCCACATATTGTTATAACTAGCAAACATCATAAATTGGAATTTCCCTTCCCAGTAATACTGTGGGTGTACTGACAACAGAGGACTGGAATGGTTCCAAATATGGTCACCATCACCTGCTCAAGTAAATTTGAGATGTTAGATCACATGGGATTCTGGGTGACCTTGCTAATTGGGTACAAAATTGGCTTAATGGCAGGAGATAGAGTGTGATGGTGGAGGATTGTTTTTCAGATTGCCCCCCTATGACTGGTGGTGTTCCCACAGGGATCAGTGCTGGGTCCACCTTTGTTTGTCATTTATATAAATGATTTAGATGAGAGTGTAGAAAACCTGGTTAGTAAGTTTGCAGCTGTCACCAAGACTGGTGGCATAGGTGACAGTGAAGAAGGTTTCTAAGATTACAAAGAGATCTTGATCAATTGAGTCAATGGGACGAAAAGTAGTAAATGGAGTTTAATTTGGATAAATGTGAGGTATTGCATTTTGGTAAAACAAACAAAGTCAAGACTTAAAAATAAGACCTTGGGTAGTGCTGTAGAACAGAGACCCAAGAGTTCAGGCACATAATTCTTTGAAGTTTGCATGACATATAGATAGGTAGTTAAGGTATTTGGCGTGCTTGCCTTCACTGCTCAGACCCTTGAGTATAGGAGTTGGGGTGTTACATTGAGCTTGTGCAGGATATTGCTGAGGCCTCTTCTGGAGTATTGTGTCCTGTTCTGGTCTCCTGTTATAGGAAGGATATTATTAAGCTAGAGAGGGTTCAGAAGAGATTTACCAGGATGTTGCTGGGAATGGAGAGTTTGAATTGTAAGGAAAGGCTGGATAGGCTGGGACCTTTTTCATTGGAGCGTAGGAGGTTGAGAGGTGACCTTATCATGAGGGGTATAGATAAGGTGAGTGGCAGGTATTGTTTCTCCAGGGTGCAGGATTTCAAGACGAGTGGCATATATTTAAGGTGAGAGGAGAAAGGTTTAAAAAGACGAGGGGTAATTGTTTTACACAGTGGTTCATGTCTGCATTGAACTTCTGGAGGAACTGGTGCAGTTAAAATGTTTAAAGGCATTTAGATATGTACATGAATAAGAAATGTTTGGAAGAATATAGGCCAACTGCACACAGGTGGGATTTGTTAAGTTTGGGGTTATGGTCGGCATGGACTGGTTGGACCAAAGAGTCTGTTTCTGTGCTGGATGACTAAGACTCTATAAATGCTGGACTAGCCAGCAAGTCCACATATTATTAAAGAGTTCATTTTTAAAAGCTCATAGAATCCAATTTCTTCCATATTTCTGCCTTCCAAAATACTATTGTATTGTTTTTTAAATACTATCCAGATTTGACTATTACCTTTCTTGTTAGGATTTTACATAATATACAAGGAAAGCTACTAGATGATCTACAAATTAATATGATTTGATTTGGCCATTCATTTTCGTCCTTAGTTATAGGGGAAAGATATCTCGCAAATTAGGAGACATTCACGGAGCCAGTTACGCGGAGTCTGTGGTAATGAGTTACCATTGTCTGCTAAAATTAATTTATCTTTATACACAATAAAGAAAAGAAACAATTTCAGATTGAATTTATGGACATGGTTTGAATCAGATAATTAAACCTTTCCATTGTCTAATAAATATGCATGAAAAACACAAATTATGTAAATATGTATGAATAATTAGCATGAGCACAAGTCGAACTTTTGAAATGAAATCTCAGCTAATAGCTTTTGAAGTTGAATGTCATCAAGAAAAAGGGAAGCAACCCGAACAATCTGTAAATGTTGTCCAACATCCTGCTTCTATTTGACTTCCTAGTGCTATTTTGAACAGTTAAACCAAATTTGCCTCTTTCATAATAAAACTAGAGCGACAGTGATTAGATGCAGTTTAATAGTTATGAGGATGATTTATTATTTTTCATTGATTTCTCCACTATATTAATTTGGGGATTTTTTTACTCTCCTCTGATAAAGTTGAAGAGCAAATTCATTTCAGCTACAGCCCAACGCAGCCTCATGTAGGTGGCGGCAGAGTAGGACACACCTGTCAGAGCTCCTCTGCTCTGCCTGTTCTTTTTCTATCTTTTTCCTTTTTTCTCTTGTCATCTTCTTCTCTCCCCTCGGTATCAGAGATGAATACTGGCTCAGCAGCAGGCATTAGCAGCAGGTCCTCAGAACAGCAAAGCCCAGTACAGCATGTGGGCCACAAGCCTCAGAACAGCACAAGCAGCGAGCCCTGGAGTAGCACGTGGGCTGTAAGCCCCAGAACATTGCGAACAGCGAGCCCTGGTACAGCACATTGGCAGTGAGTCACAAGCAGAGACCAGCTCAGAGGAGGCAGTTCTGGCAATTATGTTGGAGCAGCTCAGTGCCCATATAGAGTGGAATGGGGGTTGGAGCAGAATGGGGATGGTTGTTGGACTGGGATGTGGTATGGGCGGTCAGACCATATGTGGAGGCCCTACACTGAGTTGCTATGCTGTAATGTCTATTTGAAATTTCCTACCTTACTGCAATATCAACTCTTTAATGCTGTTCTACTTTTTAACTTTTTTTTAACTCTGAAGTAATGCATGTACTTTTATTCCTCTGCTGTGTCCACGAATTGTTGCCATATGAAGGCAGACATTGTAAAAGCTTTTCACTGTGCTCCTACAATGGAGTACATGTGATAATAAAGGATATTATATGTTGTATGTATTCATTACTATAGAGCAAAGAAAGGAAAATGGATGGGATTGCCTAGCATCTACCTGGGCACCAGAAATAATAATGGCAAAAACAGCCCTGTTGCCATCCCCCAGTCCTCCTGGGGACTAGTCCCAAATTTTGGAGAACTGTCTGACAGACTAGTCAAAAAATAATCTGACATAGTCATGTCATAGAATCATACCTTACAGGCAATGTCTCAGACACCGCCATCACCATCCCTGGATTTGTCTTGTCACAACTGATCCAGCAGAAGTGGCAGCCTATTCTGGAGAATGTGCCCTGGGGATCATCAAATTGACTCTGAACCCCATTAAGTCTCATGGTATTAGGTTAAACATGGTTCAGGAAACCTTCTGCTGATTCCCACGTACTGTCTTCCCTCAACTGATGAATGAGTATTCCTCCATGTTGAACACCATTTGGAGGAAGCACTGAGGGTTACAAGAGTATCGAATATACAATGGGTGGGGAATTTCAATGTCCATCAGCAAAAGTGGCTGGGCAGCAACAAAAGTACTGATCAAATTGTTTGGATTCTAAAGGACGTAGCTGCTAGGTTGGATCCGCCACAGATGGTAAGGGAACCAACAAAAACCAACATATATTTGACCTCATCCTCACCAATTTGCCTGCTACAAATGCATCTGTCCAATACAGTAGTGGTAAGAATGACCCTCACATAGTCCTTGAGACAAAGTCCCATCTTCACATTGAGAATACTGTCCATCATGTTGTATGACACTATCATGGTTCAAAATGGGCAAACATTTGAACATATCTAGCCACTTAAGACTGGAAATCCATGAGATACTGTACTCCAGGACAATCTGCAATCTCATAGCCGGGCATATCCGCCACTCAGCCCTGGTTCAATGGAGAGTGCAGGAGGACATGAGAAGAGCAGCAGCAAGTACATATAAAAATTTGATGTCAACTTGGTGAAGCTATCAAACAGGATTACTTGCATGCCAAACAATGTAAGAAACGTGTGATAGACAGAGCTGAGCAATCCCACAACCACCAGATCAGATATCAACTCTGTAGTCCTGTCGCATACAGTCATGAATGGTAGCCGACAATTATAAACAATTCACTGGAGGAGGACGTCCACAAATATCCCCATCCTCAATGATGGAAGAGCACAATATATCAATGAAAAGATAAAGTTGAAGCATTCACATCAATCTTCAGCTAGAAGTGCTGAATGGATGATTCATCTCTGCGTTCTCCAGTGTCCACAACATTACAAATACCAGTCTGTGGTTATTTTGATTCATTCCACATGATAGCAAGGAATAGTCTACACTTGATCATCAGTAAAGCAATGGAAGGTATTGTCAGTAGTGCTTTCAAGCAGCCCTTGCTTAGCAATAACATGCTCAGTGATGCCCAGTTTGGGTTCCACCAGGGCCACTCAGCTCCATTACAGCCTTGGATCAAACATGGATAAGAGTTGAATTTGAGAGGTGAGGTGAGAGTGAAAGTCCTTGACATCAAGGCCATATTCAACAAAGTGTGGCATCAAGGAGTCCCAGCAAAACGAGAATCAATGAGTATCGGGACAAACTGTCTGCTGGTTGGAGTCATACCTGACACATAGGAAGATGCTTGTGGTTGTTGAACCTCCGTTATCTCAGCTCCAGAACATCTCTGCAGGAGTTCCTCCTAAGCCCGACCACCTTCAGCTGCTTCATCAATGACCTTCCCTTCAACATAAGGTCAGAAGTGGGGATTATCACCAATGATTGTACAATATTCAGCACCATTTATGACTTGATATTGGAATAGTCCATGCTCAAATGCAACAAGACCTGGATAATGTCCAGGCTTGGGCTGAAAAGTAGCAAATAACATTCGTGCCACACAAATTACAGGGAATGACTATCTCCAATAAGAGACAATCTAACCACTGCCCCTTGACATTCAATGGTGTTACTATCTCGAATCCCCCATTATCAACATCCTGGGGGTTACAATTGGCCAGAAACTCAACTGAATTTGCCATATAAACACAGTGGCTATTCTACTCCTCACATATATAAACATTTGCCACCATGTTTTATGCATGAATATTAGTGGTTGGCACATGAATACCTAAATCTTGGAATCAATATGTTAAAATAAGTTGCTTGTTTGTATGGTTTATGCAGTTTACCTGGTGGTATTCTCACATATGAGTTAGAAGATTGTAAATTCAAGTTTCAGCCCCTGATTTGAGCACACAATTTAAATTCACACTTTAGTGAAGTACTGGGGGAATGCTGCACTTTCTGGGTGCCATCTTGTAAATGAAATGTTAAACTGAATCTTCGCTTGCGTGTACAAAATACCATATGACATTTGAAGAAGAACAAGAGCACTCTCCTGATTTATTGGCTGATATTTATCATGCAACCAACATTGTCAGAACAGATTATATCATCTTTTATCTCACTGCTATTTGTAAGAATTTGCTATAAACAATTTCACTGTGTGTTTTCTCACACAACAGCAGTCATACAGTTCCAAAGCGGCAGGGAACTACTTCATGAAATCCTGAGGACTGAAAGGAATTTTACAAATGCATTCTATCTTCATTCAAACTTTAAGCCAACTACTTAAGGCATCTCTACCTTGTTGCCAGCAAATGTTATGCAGAACACAAAATTATTGTTATTTCAACTTTAAGTGGTACTAAATTTTCTCATTCAGAATGAGCATTGTGGGAAATGGAAAATTCATGGTGCTACAGTTGGTGAGAGTATTACTGAGATTGAGGTTAAGTAGATATCTTTTCATATGAAATTAAAACAGAAAATTGTGGAAATAATCATCTGACCAATGATGACTATAAGAGAGACAGTATTAATATTCCAGGTCAATTATCTTTGCATCTATCTTTTCATTTCCAGTGTGGAAGTAGTCAGATTTGTCAAACTGCAATGCAATTAATATTGTCAAAATTTTACTAATTTCCTTTAATTTCTTAATCCATCCAAGACATTCTTGTATACATTAGTAGCAGTGTTGTAAGTCAAAGAAGGTTAAAAAATGCTTCTGTTATGGTTGTGACCGCTGGGATATTTAATAGATTATTGTATATAGGTATATCTTGTTTTTACCCTGGTCATTTTACCAAAAGAATATTTGTTGTTTCCTGCAAAACTTTCTACAGCTTGTGGCTGAAAAGAAACAAGTTCAATGTAACTAGTTAGGAATCCAATCTAACGAATCAAAGTAGTTTTTAAAAAATCTTTTGTGACAGCTGTTACCTCGAGTTGAATAGTGCAGCTCATGTTAGAACCATGTAGTCAACAGTATTTTCAAAATTATTTGGATATATTGGGAAATATCAATTTATTTATTTCAATAATAAGTAGAATGTAGTTGATGTGCTGTTATATTTTTACGTTGGTGACAGATTAATTCACGTGTGTGTGCTTTTCTCCTTTACTGTGAAAGTATATTTTGATTATTTTGAAATCCAGAATTGCATTTTCAGTCCCATCACAATATATAAAGATTACTTTTACCCACAGATACTAGTACATTATCAAAAATGTTTGTACCTTAATCATTAGTAAGTGTTTATTCAGTTTTGATTACAGTTTTTCTGTTGTATACAAAATAGTGTTCTTTTAATATGATAATTTACAGTTTTGGTCTGCAGCAATATCTATTCTTTATGTTCCTTCATTCAAACCTTATGTGTCTTGCACTCATGTAGCTCTAAATATTAACACCAATGCCAAATCCAGGACAGAGAGGAATTATATAGCAGTCTTTCAATGTGTGTCAAATATTTAGCAAGAATTATTAAAAATATATACATTAAAGGATTTCACGTGGATGTTTTTTCTTCTTTATTCGCTTATGGAATGTGGGTGATACTGGTTGGGCTAACATTTATTGCCTATCCCTAAGTTGCCCTTGAGAAGGTGGTGGTGAGCTGCCTTCTTGAACTGCTGCAATCCATGAATCCCTAACTTTGCAGTCTACACAAGATCTTTTTTTGTATAGATTAATAGCAGTATTGCAGATCCAATAAGATCAAGGCATACTTCTTTTATGGCTGTGACTGCTGGATTATTTAATTCTTCAATTTTGATTGTTCATTTACAAGTTTAGTGCTTGTTTGAATTAGTGGTTATTGTTTTGGAGATGGAAGGCTTCCAATGTGACCTTTTAGGTAATCGTAGTCAGTATCTTCAAGCAGCTGGGGCCTTTAGGATCTGGCTGCAAACCATAGCACTTTGACATGGCTGAAGCAGTGTACTATGACTCGGTGTGGGCCACTGGTTGACTTCATGTTGTTATACTAGGAGAAGTATAACATGCCTGAATTTTCACATCATAAGCAACAGACTTTGCAACAGAAAAAAACCACTTTGACAGCCACTTGGCAATTCAAACAATTACTTGATTAATGGATGGATGGCTAAAGTAACATAAATTCAGATTTTCTTTTGAAGATAACCCATGAATGTCAATAAGGATTGTTCAAACTAAGTTTCACTGAAAAAATTGCAGGATGATCCAAGTCTAGAATTTCTTAGATTTGGGTCATTGTTTTCTCCAGGTGCTAAATCCACTAAGTGATTTATTATTGGTCCAAGAAGGCCTAGAAAAACTAATTTTCTCTTGGTCAAAGCCAACTGTGAGGATGCTATTTTCTTGAAGAAGTGCCTTTTGAGAAAAGGCCTGTAGACTATGAACATAATCTCAGTATGGATTTTAAGTGTCTTATTTGGACAGTGATGCAAAAGCAACAAATAATTGTGATTGTAAGACTATTGAATTAGGTACTATCGATTTAAATTCAAATACTGTCCCCTCAAGTATATTTAATAGTGTTCTAAAATACAATGTATTATCTGATCATGATCAGATAAATGAACAAAACAATAGTTTATTTTGAGTGAAATGGATAGGAATCCTTAGTAAGAGCCCAAAATTTCAAGAAGTCAATGTAGACCAAAATTAATTTTGCCTAGAATAGTGCGTCCTATGGAAATAATAATAAAATAAATTAGCATAACATTGCACAATTCTAAATTGTACTTTTGAATTGAAGTCTTAAGTTCTGTTTGATTGATCAGCTGCACAAATTTGCATCTGAAAATATATATTGATGTGATTCACCTTAAATACTTACTCGCTCCATAACCCAGGCCCACAGTGGCAGCAATGTGTATCATATACAAGGTGCACTGCAGCAACTTTCTAAGGATTCATTTAAAACAGCTTTCAAACACAGGACCTCAGTGACATTGAAGGATAAGGGGAACAAGGTGGTCAGGAGATGATCATAAAGAATGCTGCAGAAACTCAGTAGGTCTAGCAGCATCTGTGGTGAGACACACAGAGTTCGTGTTTCAAATTCAGTTCATACCAGAGTCAAAATATTACACTCTCTTTTTCTCTTTGACAAATGGTAGCCATGATGTGGAGGTGCTGGTGTTTGACCGGGGTGGACAAAGTTAGAAGTCACACAAACCTGGTTATAGTCCAACAGGGTTTATTTGAAATCAAAAACATTCAGAGCGCTGCTGCTTCGTCGGGTGAGGTGTCACTGGATCTAAATCCTAGAACTTCCTTCAGGGCTACTGTGGGTGTAGGTAGATCATGTAGGCTGTAGCAGTTCAAGAAAATGACTCATTAGAACCTTTTTCAAAGGCAATTAAAGCTTCATGATAAATGCAAATGATACCAATGATGCTCATTCCATATGAATGAATAAAAACAAAGAATATTAATGTGATGCAATGTCAGTGAATCTAGTTACTCACAATTGATCACATTTGATCTCTCAATTCTCCCTTACAGGTAATTTCCCAGCTCCGGATTCTGAGCAGGTCAATGACAGCTGGCAGCAAGTTTGACAGAGATATTTGGTCCAATGAATTGTCTCCTATTCTCAACCTCTGGAAGAAACTTAATCAGGTAAGTTACTGTTCAGATGAAAATCATTGTCTGGAATTTCCTCAGAACTCCAAAGAAATAGAGAAGACAAGCAAAGAGACATTAGCCTCTCAGGCATCTCAGGAAGTAAACTCTTGCATTATGAATTTAACATTTACTATGTGCTGTTTACTATTCTAATGCTCAGTGGTGTTTATTTACAACCAAAATCTAATAATATGAACATAATGCAAGCAAAATTATTACACTCCTTTCCTTCTTAGTGTTTAAAGTAGTGCAGCAAGACATGATAGCTAGAAAAATAACCGATGGCAACATTGTAAGGAAAGTACATATATTCATACACAAAACCAGTTAAATAGGGAACATGGAATACTTGTATATTATGTAGAATAATCTATGCACATGCATGTCCATGTACTTTTGCCTTTGTTCCCTTTTTAGAACTGTGCTAGTTTGTCTCCATTGTTTTTTCACTACACTTTCTATCAAAATGCTTCACCACATACTTGTCCAAGTGTTAAATTTCATCTGCCATTTGTATGGCCATTTTGTGATCCTATTTATGTCTTGCAGTTTATTTGTATAATCCTCATTGTCAGCCACTCCTCTAACTTTGGTATCATAGTGAAATTTAAAATTTGATTCTGTATTCTGATATCCTAATAGTTTAATAAAAGTGGTGCTAGGACTGAACTCGAGATCACTGCTGTCTACCATCCTCCAGTTGGAAAGTCAACCTTTCACCATGACTCTTTTTTAAAAATCCTTAAATCAATTTTTTTGTTCCACACTGAAACATCCAGTGTGTTTCAATTTTATTAATTAGTTTAATGAGATGATTTGTCAAATGCATTCTTAAAATCATGAAAGACAACATTGAGCGTTCTCAACCTTCTCTGTTACTTTATCAAAAAACTCAATTAGTCAAGTGTATTCTGCCTTTTATAAAGCCAAAAATCACACAACTCCAGTTTATAGTCAAACAGATTTATTTCAAACCGCAAGCTTTCAGAGTCCCCTGCTCCTTCCTCAGGCAACTAGTGAGAGAGAATACTGGACACAGAATTTAAAATAAAAGATTAAAGGGTCATACAACTCATGCAAATGTATTGGACAAACCTAGATGGCTATTAATTCTTTAATCAGAATGGAGGTGCAAGTTTCGATTGATTACTATGTAAATCCCTGCCCCAACATAACTTCAGGCTTTATCAGAATAAGGATGACACCTTAGATCAGACAATGCATTTTAGGTGTGAGGCCATGTTTCAAGTCTGTTTGTATCTCATCTTGGAGCCAGACTGGTTTTATTTCCAAGGTAGGAATTTATAAAATACTACATTGACTGACTGTCAATGTAGTACTACAGATTTGAACAAAATAGAATGTACCTGCAAATTCAAAACTGCAAATGCAGTTTCACCCCATAGATTTATATGTATGTGTATGAGAGGGAGAATGAGAGAGTGTGTGTGTGTGTGCTCTTGTGGGAGATAGTGTGTGTGCTTGAGAGAGATTGTATGTGTATGAGAGAATGCGTGTGAGTGTATGCAAAAGTGTGGGGGGTATGAGAGAGTATATGCCTGTGAGAGTGTGAGTTCAAGCATGCGTGTATAAGAGAGGGTCTGTGTGAGTGTATGTATGTGTTTGTGTGAGAGAGTAAATGAGTGTGTGAGAGAGAGAGTGTGTGTATCTGAGAGAGGGTCTGTGTGAGTATGTTTGTGTGAGTGAGTGTGTGTGTGAGAGTGTATGGTGTGGTGGGGTCACCTGTAATGTAATGTGAACCCAAGATCCTGGTTGAGGCCATCTTCTTGGATACCCAACATCAGCCTCTGTTCGGCAACTCTGCTTTGTTGCATGTCCTGAAGTTCGCCTTGGAGGATATTTATCCGAAGTTACCGAACACAGGCAGATAGCCATGTTCAGTACCCATGAGAATGACTTCAGCGAAGATCTTGGTTCATGTCACACTGCAGGTGACGCCACCACACTGTACGGTCTCACACATACACGGACACATACACACAAACTCTCTCACACAAACACTTTCTTATACACACACACTCTCTCACATTCATACACTCCCTTACACTCTCATACCCTCACACTGTCTTACACAAACACACACACAGACCCTCTCTCATACACACACTCGCACTCACACTCACAGGCATATACTCCCTCACACTCACACAAGCGTGCACACTCGCATGCTCTGACACACATTTACTCCCTCATACTCACACATACTCCCTCTCAAGCGCACACACGCATTCCCTCTCTCTCTCAAGAGCACATGCACACCCACATTCTCTCCCTCTTTCTCTCTCACACACACACACACACACAGATCAAGGCACTCTCTCTCCCACACACATATAAATCTATGGCTCTATGGGGTGAATTTGCACTTGCAGATACATTCTATTTCATTCAAATCTGTAGACAGTCAGTCAAGGTGGCATTTTATAAATTTCTACTTTGGAAATAAAACCAGTCTGGCTCCAGGATGAGATACAAAACAGACTTGAAACATGGCCTCACACCTAAAATGCATTGTCTGACCTAAGGTGTCACCTTTATTCTGATAAAACCTGAAGCTTTTGGGGGGCAGGGATTTACATATTCATCGATTAACACCTGATCCTCCATTCTGCTTAAAGATTTAGTAGCCATCTAGGTTTGTTCAATACATTTGCATAAGTTGCATGACCCTTTGATCTTTTACTATAAATTCTGTGTCTTAGTAGCTGCCTGAGAAAGGAGCAGGGACTCCAAAATAAACCTGTTAGATTATAACCCAGTGTCATGTGATTTTTGATTTTGTCCACTCCGGTCCAACACCAGCACCTCCACCACATGGCTGCCTTTCATAAGCACAAAGATTATGCTTTGTCTCTCCAAGCACCTGTGATTTGTTTCCCTGATTATTGTTTGTAAAACTTTATCCATCACAGATTTTCTACTGACTGGCTCATTGTTACTTGGAATGTCCATTACAAACTTTCTTTAATGAGGGTGTCACTTTTGCTACTCTCAACTCTCCTGGCACCTCCCTGGTGTCTTGGAAATTGAAAGACTATGGCAAGCCCTTATACTCGAACTTTCTTGAGCAACCTGGGGATACACTTAGCAGAACCAGGCAACGTTTCTAATTTTAGCATTGGCAACCTTTCAAGTATATCATCTCTATCACTTTACACCCCATCTAATGCCTTTATTTCCATCTGCACTTCTACTAATGTTTTGGCAGCATTCTGTTCTTTTGTGAACACACATACAAAGTAGAATTGAGTATTCTAGCCTTGCCTTACACATTTCAGGACAAATCACCTTCTTTGTCCCAAAAGACTTTACTGCATATCTTACCTGTCAGCCACATCCATGCCTGAGGAAGATGTTACCAACCATTCTGTTCTGGCTGTTGTCTTTGTTCTACTCTTATTTTCTACTTCACATTCCTCTCAACTTGTTTTATTTGACCAGGTTGTTGCTTGAAGAATTCATGACATGCATCACATATATTTTGCACACTTTTTTGGTTTGTCATATTCTGTAACCCCCTCATCCTTCTCAGGACTTTGCTTTAGTTCCCTTCACCCTTGTTGAGATATTCATATCAGTCTTTGGTTCCACTACCCTGGCTAAATTCTCTGTCATCCCACTGAATTTAGACCTTTTCAAATTTAGAATTTTGTCTTTAGATTGTTCCTTGCTTTTATCCATGTACATCTTCTTACAGAATTATCTCTCTTATACAAGTGTCAGCCCACTGATGTTTGATCAACGCCACCAATCTGACCCCAACCGCCCTCGTTTCCCAGCATAAGATCAAGCAATGCTTCCTTTTTGGTTGAATTAAGAAGGTAGCAATTAAGGGAGTTCTCCCGAATACACTCCAAATATTCTTCTCCCTTCTTACCCTTTATTCTCAGATTATTCCCAATTGATATTTGAGTGAATGAATGTTCTTCAGTATTATAGCTGTGTAGATTTTTCATTTTTCTGTGATTTCCCTGCACATGTTCTGCTATTTCTCTCTCACTTACTTGGAAGCCAGTAGCTTACCCTCGAGTAATGTGATCACTTCCATTTTGCTTCTTAAATCTGACCAAATGAACTTTGTCTTCGAGGATATTCTTTCTTTCCAACACAGCAATGTTTGGTTGTTATCACTATCTCACCTTTTGTTTTGCTTTTCTAAACTGTGTATTGATGAATACTGCTCACATAATGTTTCCTATTTGTCCTTATAGCTCACCAATCTTACTTACCCACTTTTACATTTATGTAGATGCATTATAATCTGTTTTTGTATTTTATTCTTCTTAATCTGCCCCTCTCTAATACGACATCAATTCTATCTTGAATACTATCTGTACAAATATAGATAAATAAATATACTGACTCTGAGAGCGTTAGATTGATGAGGACTGGACACCACGCTAGTTCAAACTGACATAAAATTAGTAACAATGTACCATATGTATAGATGCATAGTCGAGTTGGATTCACCAGAACCTCTTTTATCAGGTCCCAGAGCCATGTGATGTGGCAATACTGATGAAGCATGGAAACAGACCCTTCGGTCCAACTCGTCCATGCCAACCAAATATCCCAATCTGACCTAGTCCAATCCTATTCCTATTGATTGTTTAATGATTAACCTATAACTATTCATCTGACGTACCACACTATCCAATACTCTGATTACTTTATGCACCATAGTCCTCTTTTCTATTTTTATGCACAAGTAGCTACTCCCTGCCAAGTTAATTTGAACTCTCTCCAACTACCACTGAACTTTGTTGAGAACACATTGGTCACAACTCTGGAGGTGTAACTCAACCTCATTGAATAGGTGTTCTCTGTCCAGAACTGGTTCCAGTGTCTCAAGATGTGAAGCTTCCCTCATACACCAAAGCATTGATCCTCTTTATCTTCCTATTTCCACTTACACTACGATGTCATACCAATAGTAAAGTAGATCACCACATTTGAGGTGCTGGGTATTACTTCCCTGGGTAAAGTATATCATGTAGAGGGTGCAAACTATTCTGCAAGGGCTTGGAAATGACCAGAGGTTGTGACACACTTTGCTACCAATGGCATATAGAGAGTTGAGTGTTCTACATTCAGATTTTTAGGAACCAGAACTAAAGTTGAGGTAAGTACGCAATTGAACACCCACAGTGATCAACAAATATTCCACAGATTTCTCAGCAATTCCTCAGACCTTAGAACACAGTGGGTGGTCAAATCTCACTAAACTTGCTCAGTTGTATAAAGGCAAATAAGAAAGGCAAACAGAATATTGGCTTTTATTTCAATGAGAATGGAATATTAAAAAAAGGAAAGTGAGGACTGCAGATGCTGGAGGTCAGAGCTGAAAATGTGTTGCCGGAAAAGCGCAGCAGGTCAGGCAGCATCCAAGGAACAGGAGAATCGACGTTTCGGGCATAAGCCCTTCTTCAGGAAGAAGGGCTTATGCCTGAAACGTCGATTCTCCTGTTCCTTGGATGCTGCCTGACCTGCTGCGCTTTTCCGGCAACACATTTTCAGCTATTAAAAAAAAAGGTCTTGCTGAAACTATACAAGGCACTGGTCAGACTATACCTGGAATAGTATGAACAGTTTTGGTTCTCTTGTCTAATGAAAGATAAACTGGTATTGGAAGCAGTCTAGAGAAAGTTTCACTGGTTGATTCTGGGTATCAAGGGATCTTCTTTATGAAGAGAAGTTGAGTAAGTTGGCTGCTGCTCAGTTGGAGCTGAGAAAATTGAGAGGTGACCTTATAACATATAACATTCTTAGGGGGCTTGTTCAGATAGGTATGAAGATGGTGTTTCCCCTAGTTGGAGAGTCTAGGATCAGAAGGCATAAAATCAGATTGAGGGGTTACCCTCTTAAGACAGAGATGAGGAGGAATTTTTCTGTCGGGTGGTGGTTAATTTGTGGAATTCTTTACCACAGAAGGCTGGATTATTAATTACATTCAGGGCTGAGATAGACAGATTTCTAATCAGTAGAGGAATCAAGGATTTTGTGATGAAAATGGAATTGAGTATAATCAGATCAGCCATGAAATCATTGATTGGCAGAACGGACTCAATGAATCAAAGGCCTCCTTCTACCCCTATGTTTTATGGAATACATTAAAGGATAAATTAAACAGATTTTTAAACAATAAGAGAGTCAAAGGTTATCAAAGGCAAGCAGAAAAGTGGAGTTAATGTCACAATCAGATCTGCTATGCTCTTACTGAATGACAGAACATGCTCACAGGGCCAATTAGTCTAGTTCTGCTCCTATTTCTTATAATCTCATGAAATACCTTTTGTTCATGTATGCCATACCAACCCTCTCTGATACTTTACTGAAAAATTAATTTTGTTAAACACAACTTCCTTTTAATAAATCCATGCTGGCTTTCTTTAATTAATCTACATTTGTCCATATGACTGTTAATTTTGTCCCAGCTTACTGCTTGTCAAAGCTTTCTCACCACCTCGCTGACTGCTCTGTAATTGCTGGGTTTATACCTACACTGATCTGACCTGGATTATTGTGTTCAAGTCGGTGCACCATTTTATAGGAATGTTGTCAAAGTTTTAGAAAAAGAGCAGAAGAGGTTTACTAGAATGCTGAGTCAGAAACAAAAGCTTTCAGTTATGTTGAAAAGCTTGAATTGTTCTTTTATGCAAAACAAGTTAAAAGGAAACTTGATATAATGTTCAAAACTATGACAGGTTTTGATAGAATAGCAATAAATAAGGAGAAACTGGGTCCAGTGCAGAAGTGTTAGTAACGTAGCAGAAAATTTAAGATGATAATCAAAAAAGCCAGAACCAACATTAGGATTATTTTTACTTGGTCGTAATCTGGAATTCACGGCCTGAAACTATGATGGTCGCAGATTCTTTATTAATTTTCAAAAGGAATTTGAAAAAAATTACAGAGCTACATCTGGTGAAGGAAATGAAAATGTAACCAAAATAACCTAGGGAATAGAAACATAAGTAGGCCATTTATCCCTGACAGCCTGCCCTGCAATTCAGTAGGATTATGGCTGATCTGACATTCCTCATGGTAAAAACAATGACTGCAGATGCTGGAAACCAGATTCTGGATTAGTGGTGCTGGAAGAGCACAGCAGTTCAGGCAGCATCCGAGGAGCAGTAAAATCGACGTTTCGGGCAAAAGCCCTTCATCAGGGATAAAGCAGAGAGCTTGAAGCAAAATCGACGTTTCGGGCAAAAGCCCTTCATCAGGAATAAAGGCACATTGTTTTTACCTAGTTGATTTTAACCCTACTGCGAATCCTCTTACAAGGATGCCTGCCTTGAAAAGGTTTTCCCCCTCTCTCTACAAGAATCTCAGGGAGTCCCTCTCCCACTACAATTCCCAGGTCTATGCTACTTTCTCCTCACCCCTACCCTCCTCTAGCTTATCTCTCCACACTTCAGGCTCTCTGCCTTTATTCCTAATGAAGGGCTTTTGCCCAAAACGTCAATTTTACTGCTCCTCGGATGCTGCCTGACATTCCTCGTCCACTTTGCTACATTTTCCCCATTACTCTCGATTCCCCTACTCATCAAGAAGATATCAATCTAAACATTAAATCTACATAAAGACTCTGCCCTCACAGCCCTCTGTGGCATGGAGTTCCAAAGACACTCAACCCTCTGTGAAAAGAAATTCCTCCCCATCTCAGTCTTCAATTGGTATCCCTTTATTCTGAGGTAATGCATTTTGATCCTAGGTTCTCCCATGAGGAGTAACATCCTCTCAGCATTTATCCTGTTAAGTCTCTTAAGAATCGTCAATGTTCAAAGAGATTAGGTCTCATTTTTTGTATTGCATTGAGTAGAGTCCCAACCTGTTAAGCCTGCTCATAAGGCAATCCCACTATCCCAGTGAACCTTCTCTGAATTGCCTCCAATAAAATAATATCTTTCCTGACTGAAAGTGGGATTGGGACAATTGAGATGTTTCAGACTTTGAGAAGTTAATTTTATCATGTCCTGCCAGGTGGAAAGCACATGGTGAAACATTGATTTTACACTTTGCCTAATATCGCTCTCCATTGACTTTGGTATTTTAAATATTTGCCTCACAGGTAGAAAGATTGGTTAAGAAGATGTTTAACGTGCTTGCCTTCATTGCTGAGACCTTTGAGTATAGAAGTTGGAATGAGATGTTCAGGTTGTACAAGACATTGGTGAGGCCTTTTCTGGAGTACTGTGAGCAGTCTGGTGCACTTCCAAATAAGCCTGTTGGAATATAACCTGATGGTGTGTGATTTCTAACTTTGTACACCCCAGTCCAACACCGGCACCTTCAAATCATGTTATGGGAAGGATATTATTAAACTGGAGAGGGTTCAGAAAAGATTTACCAGATGTTGTGAGGAATAGAGGGTTTGAGTTATAAAAATAAGCTGGATATGCTGGACCGTAGGGGTGACCTTATAGAGAATTATAAAATCACAAGGGGCATAGATAAGGTGAATAGCAAAGGTCTTTTCCCTGAGGTGGGAGAGTTCAAAAAAATTTTAAGGTGAGAGGAGAAAGATTTAATTAGTACTTGAAGGACTTTTTTTGAAACAGGGTGTGGTTAGTGTGTGGAATGAACTGCAAAAGGAAGTGGTTGATGCATGTACAGTTAACATTTAAAAGACATTTGGATAAATACATGAATAGGAAAGATTTGGAGAGCCATGGGCCAACCACATGCAGGTGGGACTAGTCTAGTTTGGGAACATGGTCAGCATGGACTGGTTGGAAGGTTCTGTTTCCATGCCATATGACTCTATGAAAGAAATGTTGTATATTTATATCTTTCCTTCATGACATTCTTGATTTTCTTTCCAGGGCTCTCAACTGATTCACCAAAAACTTTCCCCTCTAAATGAGAAGCAGGGCTCTCCTATCCAGTCATTCATCGCCTTGGAACAATACAATGCCATCCGCCTAGTGCAAAGCATCCATCAGTCTCTTGCAGCAATGAGCAAAGTGATAAGAGGAACATCTTTACTGACACCTTCTGTCCAGAAGTTGGCGACTGCATTAATGAACCAAGAGGTATGGATTGATGTTTTGAAAAATATATTTTGAATTCGTTATGTATTCATTTAACATAAGCAACCATACATTGACTACTTATTTCCCAGTTCTGATTCTGCCTAAGAGATGTGAATTTTTCTATGTTCGATTATGGGATGGGCATTGTTTTCCAAGCCAACACTTAACGCTCATGTCTAATTGTCCTGGAGAAGGTGATGGTAAGTTCCCTTCTTGAATTACTGTCATTCCTAACAGCACCCACAATGCTTTTCTGAAGGGAGTTCCAGGTTATTGCTCCAACAACAATGAAGATCAAAGATATAATTCCAAGTTAGGGTGGTGAGTGTCTTGGAGAGGATCTTGCAGGTGGTGATGTTCCCATGTATGTGCTGTCCATGTCCTTCTAAATGGTTGCTGTCACAGGGTTTGGAAGGCATTGACAAAGGAGCCAGTGGATGATACACATTGCTGCCAGGGTCAAGGGAGTGAATGCTGAAGGTTTTAGATGGTGTTCCACCTGAAAGAGCTCTTTTGTCCTGGATAGTGTTAAGAGTTGTTGGAAATGCAGGCAGTGGAGAGTATTCCATTACAAGCCTGACATTGTGTCTTGTAGTTGGTGTATAGGCTTTGGGGAGACAGCAGCAACTTCCCCCACCACAGAATTCCCAGCTTTTAACCTTCTTCTAGCCAAAGTTTGTACGACTGATTTAGGATAGTTTCTGGTGAATTGTAAACTCCAGAATCTTGATAATGTAAAATTCATTGATGGAAATTCCATCTAACATCGAGATGCAATGATTAGATATTCTGTTGTTGGAGATGGTCATTACCTGGCAATTGTGTCAGCCTAAATTTGGATATTGTCTGGGTCTTTCTGCATTTGCATATCGACTGTTTCAGTATCTGAGGAATCATGAATGATGCTGAACATGTGCGACCATAGGTGACCATCCTACTTTTGACTTTGTTGTAGGAGAGGTTATTGATGAAACAGTTGAAGTTGGACCTAGGACACTACCTAAGGAACTGCTAGAGTTGTCCTGGAGATGACTGACCTTCAACAACCACAGCCATCTTTCTGTGAGCTAGTATGACTCCATACTGTGAATAATTTACCCCTAAATCCCATTACAGTTTTGCTAGATCTCCTGGATGCCACAGTGTGCCAGGTGCTTTCTTGATATCAAAGGCTATCACTCTCCCCTCCCCTCTGAGGTTTCAATTCTTTTCTCTATATTTGGACCAAGGCTGTTATGTGGTCATGAACTGTGTGGTCCTGGCAGAACTCACATTGAGCATCAGTAATCAGGATTTTGCTGAGCAAGTGTTGCTTGATAGCACTATCGATTCCATCAGTTTACTGATTAGCAAGAGTTGATGTTTAGGGCAGTAATTGACCGGGTTACATTTCTCCTGCTTTTTTGTAGACTGGACATACCAAGGCAATTTTCCACTTTGCTGTGATGTAGCAGTACTGTTTGGCCAAGAACAAGTCTGGGTCCACAATATGAGTCAAGTCATCAGTAGTATGTTCCTGATGAAGTTCCTGATGAAGGCCTCCAGCCCAAAATGTCAATTTTCCTGCCCCTTGGATGCTGGCTGACCTGCTGTGCTTTTCCAGCAACACACTCTCAACTCATCAGTAGTATTGCCAGAATATTGTCAGCTCCATACCTTTGCAATATCCTGGACCATCAATCTTTTCTTGATATCATGTGAAGTGAATCAGATTGGCTGAAGACTGGGATGCTGGGCACCTCTGCAGGAGACTGAGTTTGATCATCTACTCAGCACTTCTAGCTGAAGATGGATGCAAATGTTTCAGCCTTGTCTTTTGCACTGATGTGCTGAGCTCCCATACCATTCAGAGTTGAATTATTTGTGGAGTTTCCTCCTCCAGTGAGTTGTTTAATTATGCACCACCATTCACGATTGGATGTGACTGGACTGCAGAGCTTAGATCTAGTCTGTTGATTGGCCCTGTGGGACTCCATTTAACACACGCTTCTAGTCAGAAAAATGCCCCTAAACCATCACCTTCTGTTTCCTGCGACTCAACCAATTGTGGGTTCAATTTGCAAAATTCCCCTGGATCCTGAGGGTTTTTACCTTTATCAAAACCCTTGCTGAGGCCTTAAGTGACCCATAATGTCTGTGCCATCCTGACTCACTTGCTGTCTCTTCTAATTTTGACCATGCAACTCCCCCGCTGAACATTGTCTATGGATCCCACTTTCTGCAATGTTAGTTTAAACCCTCCCAGGAAGGATGCTGGTCCCATTCACTTCAGATATTATCTGTCCGCCTTGCACAGGTCCCACCCCTCCAAAGAATGGCTCCACTATCCCAGGAATCTAAAGCCCTCTGTCATGCAATATCTCTTCAACCATGCATTCATCTAGACTTACCTCCTATTCCTATACTCATGTGCACATGGCACTGGAAGGAATCCAGAGATTCCTACTTTTTGGATCCTGTTCTTTAATGTATTTTCTAGCTTTCTAAATTCTGCTTTCAGCACTTCACCCTTTTCCTTCTCATGTTATTGGTACCATCGTATGTCACAATCTCTGTCTGTTTGCCCTCCCCCCTTCAAAATACCATGTATTGGTTCTGAGACATCCCTGATCCTGGCACCAGAGAGGCAAAATACCATGTTGGAGTCTCTTTTCTGGCTGTAGGAACACCTCTCAGTCCCCTACCTCTGTACTCCTGGTGTTCATTTTCCTCCCCTATTGTGCAGCAGTCCCATCCATAATGCCATAAATTGGCTGCCACTACTTTCCTCTGCACAGTCCCATAAGACTATAAGATATCGGAGCAGAATTGGACCATTCGGTTCATTAAGTCTTCACTGCCATTTGATTATCGCCTTGTTTTTCAACTCCATTCTCTTGCCTTCTCCACATAACTTTTGATCCCCTTTCCAATCAAGAAACTACCTCTGTCTTAATGACCCTCAGTGTCTTGGCTTCCACAGACTCACCTACCTCTGGCTGAAGAAATTCTTCCTAATCTTTCTTCTAAAGGATTACCCCTTTAATCTGAGGCTATCCCCTCAAGTCCTAGTCTCTCCAACTTGTGGAAACATCTTCTCTATGCCTACCCTATTTAGGCCTCTCAGTATTCTGTAAATTTCAATGAGATCCTCCCCCCACCCTCGTCCTTCTAAACTCCATTGAGTACAGACCCAGTCCTTAACAGCTCCTCATGTGACAAAGTTAAAAATCACACAACACCACGTTATAGTCCAACGGGTTTATTTGGAAGCACTAGCTTTCAGAGTGCTGCTTCTTCATCAGGTGGTTGTTTCCTGGGATCATTCTTGGGAACATTCTTTAGATCCCCTCCAAGGCCAGCATATCTTTCCTTAAATATGAGGCCCAAAACTGCTCACAATATTCCAAATGCAATCATCCCCCCAACAGCATCTAAAGTGGTATATCTATAAGAAAGGGGATGAGCCCAGGAGGTTCCTGCATTACCTGCCTCCCTCTACTCTGCCTGATGGTCACCTATGCCTTTTCTGCCTATTTTATCTACACCTGTCACATGGTCACCTCACTGAACATGCAATCCATGAAATGCTTAGCATTGAGGATGCTCCACAGTGAATTCATCTGCAATTCTAGCTCCAAATTGCAGTCCACCAGTAGCTGCAGCTGGACAGACGTTCTGCACGTGTTCACCAGACAAAACTGAAGAATCCATGATTTGCCACATAGCATAGTAAGATTATATCTCAAGTGAAAATTCTGCAGCCATGGCCTCTTTTACTACAATCTATCCTATAAACTGAATCAAGTTAAGGGTTTGGTAGATTCTAGAAATTCACTGACTTGCATAATATTAGTTCTCCATGTTACTGCATTAGTCGAAAGACCATGAGAACTTATTACCACTGGTACATAATTGAAACAGCCACAATGTTAATAGACCATTGACCAGAACCTAGCAAATCATTCCTATTACAAGCTATACCTAATCAGGTAGCTGTTACTTCCAAGCAGGAATAATGACTGCATCAGGAATGATCTCCTTTTCTCTCAAAGTGACAGTTATCTTACTCTAAATCTCCCTCTCTTGCCATTTTGTTTCTCATATAAGATCTTGTTTTTATCTTTTGTACCATTTACTAAAATACGCTTTTTGTGTTTATGCAATTCCTGACACTTGGATAATCTAATATCTGTTCAGATAAGATTCAGACCACATGGATATTTATCATTGCTATTTCTGCTTCTTTTCTATCTTCATGTCTTGCCTGATCAAAAGTGTGACTTCTGTTGACAGGAACCATTAAGGACACTTCTTTGACAGCATATAAGACTTTAAAGCTAACTGTCTTACCATTGTATATTATCCATCATACTGTATTTGCAGTATCCATTTTGTCTTTGTCCCATTTTAAGAGTAAAGTCAGGGAGAAAAATATCTATTTTTCTACAATTCATACCTGAAGCTCTGTTTGTCTTCTGTGTAGATGCTGACTGATTTGCTGAGTGGTTCCAACATTTTCTTCTTTTAGAATCAACAAAAGTGTCCTTTCAGACTGATGTGTCTTTGCTAGCTTTCTCCCAGAGCAAATCATTTAATGCCACTTACATGCTTTTACCTCTTAGTCCTGTATTTCTTTTCTCTTCAAATAACTATCCTATTTGCTTTTGACATGCATGACTTCATCTACCTACTTCACACTCTTGGGCAGTACATTCCATAGGGAGAACGTGAGGACTGCAGATGCTGGCGATCAGAGCTTAAAAATGTGTTGCTGGAAAAGTGCAGCAGGTCAGGCAGCATCAAAGGAACAAATGTAAGAAGGGCTTATGCCCGAAACGTCGATTCTCCTCATTCCTGAAGAAGGGCTTATGCCCGAAACATCGATTATCCTGTTCCTCTGATGCTGCCTGATCTGCTGTGCTTTTCCAGCAACACATTTTTAAGCAGTACATTCCATATCCCACCAGTTTGGTTTATAAGTGAATTTTTCCTCATGTCGTCATCACTTTTTATGCCAGTCAATTTAAATCAAGACCTTTGGTTTTCAATCTGTCCATCTAGGAATATTTCTTCCTAGTTACTCAGTCCAGACTTCTCTTCATTTTTGAAAATCAGTTCCAACATCCGGAGCTTTTGTTTTGCTTTTGTTTCTCTCCTTTCTGATGCCTTTTCTAATTTGATGACTGAGAAATTTGTTTCTGCATAAGTAGTGCTTATTGCCGTTGCTTGTTTTGTGAAGGTTTTCAAGAAAAAGTTTGCTTGAACAGCTACTAACTTAAGTAATTAATTTAGAACTGCATTAACCATGCCACACAAAAGCGGAACAAGTAGATCACAGATCTTAATATGTTCACTCTGATGAGAGAAAATTGATAAAGAGGTTTTGAAGTCAGGAGATAAATTCAAAGGATTTGTTCCTGGAGAATAGTAAACATTAGTCGATTAGCTTGTTAAATATTTGTAGTGCTATAAGGTCCCTAGTTAGCTATGCTGTTCTTTTACATTTTTTAGCTTTATTACATAGTCAAGGGTTTCAAATACACAGTATTTATTCCAATTTCAAAATGATGACAGATTTAATTAAATACAACCTAGTATTAAGAGGAACTACAAGTCAAATTTTAGTTAAATATGCAAAACATTTCCTTTGGGTAGAATTTTAATGAATAGTATTAGTCGGCTGCAAGCTATTATGTAACGCTGTCAAATATAAAATGTTACATTTAATAAATGTCCTCTTCTGAGCTTGAAAATGTTAATGCCCTTGAGATCCAAAGGAGAATATAATCTGGAGTTGCAGTCAAAAATAGTTTGTTTATTGAGAAGGAAAATAATCACAGTTGATGATTTTCCTTTAATTGGAACCTCTGGTGTAACTAACATTATTCATTCAAGTATCTCTATTAATCAATAGTGATTATAATATATTTAAAATTAATAGCTGCCCAGCAGTGTTTCTTCAGCTAATTATCCATGTCCTATTTGTTGTCATACATTGTAAGCCAGTCAAATAAGCAGTGCCTTATTTTCCTCCTGCTGAGAAAGTCACAATTTTTTCTGATTACATGCCTACCTATGTCAATTGGGTGAATTTTATTTATCCTTTGTTGGGTCACTAGTTTCAAACTGTATTCGGAGATCATAAAGTTAGGATACCTAAGGCATTACGGGGGACAAATAATGAAATTGCGACAATAGCTTTTCTGGTCTTTTTTAACTGTGGGAATTGTGGAAAGTGATAAAGTTTTACCAGTTTACCTCACCTCAAGGCATGAGCCTTATTTAGAAGTTGGACACAAGTGGATTCCTAACGATTCACTTGTTGACACAAACCTTTCAAGGCTTTGCTGTCACCATTTTTTAATTTACAGTTTGCTACATAAGATTTTACAAAATGAGTCATGTTTATTGCACCTTATAATATTGTTTTAATTATTCTTGGCGACTGGCTGTCAAATAAATCTGTCATCATTTTGAAATTAGACTAAATCATCATTATCAATTACTCTCTAATGAGTATGATTGTCTACTTAGGAAATTCTATGTCACTGGTCATGGATTTTGTCAGACCTTGTGTGGCTGATGAGCCTAATTCTAGAACTGCATCTTCAACCACACATTTAGCAGGTTTTTCCAAAAGGTGGAAATAGTCCTTGGCCTTGAGATCATTGGCATTCCTTTCTCTGATCCCATTTTTGTATTTCGTCTTGCCAAATGGCATTCTCAAAGGTTTGAGTTCCTCATACAGGACCTTCCTCCAAGTCAGTTTCTTCTGAATGAGGATCTCCCATACACGAAATTTATGTTGGATTTATTGAGGGTAACATTTAGGGAGTCTTTGAAATGCTTGCTTTGTCCTCCTCTTGATCGACTGCTTCGTTGAGCTGGGAGAAAAAGATTTGCTTTGGTAATTGGAATTCAGGCATCTTAAGCATGTGCCAGTCCAATGGAGTTGGTTTTAGATGATCTTAACCTCAATACTGTGAGCTGCATCAAGGACATTGATGCTGGTACACAAGTGCTCCCAACTGATGCAGTTGGGAATCCATTTCAAACAGCATTGATGATACTTCTCAAGGGTCTTCAGGTGGATTGTATACCAAATTTCAGAGCCATATGGAAGAGTCAAAAGGATGACCGTCTTTTAGATAAGGATCTTGCTATCAGCATGGACATCATCATTGTTGAAGACTCTCATCCTTACGCACAGATTGGTTGTGATATTGTATTTCCGCTTCAATGTCAGCCTTAGATGGGAGGTAGCTTCCCAAATAAGGGAAATGTGCCACGTTTGGGAGGATTCTTCAGCTGATCTTAATGGAGAGATGGTCTGGAACTTGACCTGGGACAAGTTAATTGAAGATTTACTCTTCTTGAAGTTGAGGCTGTGACCATGGTTCATTATGCTTCCATGAAGGCAATAAGAGAGGCTTGAAGATTCTATTCTGAGAAAGCAGAAATGAAATTGTCATCCACATTTTGAAGTTCCATGGTGAAGTTGGTTATCATTTTCTTCTTGTAATTAAACCAGTTGAGGTTGAAAGGTTTTCCTTTTATTATGAACACAATACCCACATCCCTGGGAAGCTTGTTTTCAACAAGATGAAGAATAGTGGTGATGAAGAAGGAGAAAAGGGTGGGGGTGATGACATATTATTGCTTGACCCCTGTCTTTGCCTCACAGGATTTTGTCACATTGCCATCAGTGAGGGACATTGCCAACATCCTGTTGAAGAGTAGATGGAGGACGTTGATGAATTTCACTGGACAGCCAGTCTTTGACATGGTCTTCATAGTATTTCCTACTTGACTGAGTCAAAAGCCTTGGTCAGCTTGATGAAGACCATGTAGAGTGGTTGGTGTTGTCCCTGGCATTTCTGTTGGAGTTGTTGAGCAATGAAAGTTATGTCCATCATTCCACAGTTCAGTCAGAAGTCACACTGGTTTTCAGGAAGGATTTTCTCCAATTCTGGGCAAAGGTACCCAGTGACGGTTTGGGCAATAATCTTCCCAGTGATGGAGAGTTCCTCAAGCCACCTTAATCACAATTTCTTAGTGAAAGCAGCTTGTTTCTTTCTTCCCACTGAATGGCGAAAAGGCTTTTGCTCTAGCTCCTGACTATACTTGGCAGTAATTCAAGAAAAGCACCATTGAATATTGGTGCTGCCCTTTCTCTTTGTGAATTCATCCTAAAAAAAACTCTGGCTGCTTCAGGTTTCATTCCTGCATTGAGCCTTCCAAAAACAGACATCAGACCACATCCTAAAGGTCCACACTCATTGCACAGCTTGGAGCCTCAAAACCCACAAAGAAAAATGCAATGATTTGATTAAGTTGAACTGAAAAAAAATCTGACCCATTAACTTTATCTTAGGGAGCCAAGAAACAGCAAGGGTGCAGCAAACATTGGTTGGAGTTACTTATATGCTACCAAATAGTAATAGTAGTGCTGGGCATTGTATTAATCAGGAAATGAGAGAATACATGGCATAGATAACATCACAATCATGGTTGACTTCAATATGCATATGGCTGGTGTAGTGGACAGCAAAGGAGGTTACCTTAGATTACAACAGGATCTTGGTCAGATGGGCAAATGGGCCGAGAAGTGGCAGGTGGAGTTTAATTCGAGGGGCATGGATAGGATAAATAGACAAAGTCTTTTCCCTGGGGTCGGGGAGTCCAGAACTAGAGGGCATAGGTTTAGGGCATCGGGGAAAGATATAAAAGGGACCTAAAGGGCAATTGTTTAATGCAGAGGGTGGTACATGTATGGAATGAGCTGCCAGAGGAAGTGGTGGAGATTGGTACAATTGAAACATTTAAAAGGCATTTGGATGAGTATATGAATAGGAAGGGTTTGGACGGATATGGGCCGGGTGCTGGCAGGTGGGACTAGATTGGGTTGGGCTATCTGGTCGGCATGGACGGGTTGGACCGAAGGGTCTGTTTCCATGCTGTACATCTCTATGACTCTATGAATAAACCAATTGAGCACTAAATCTGTGAAGGTCGAGTTTCTGGAGTGTATTAGAGATGGTTTTCGAGAGCATTATTTTAGCAGCTGACTAGATTAAAGGCTATGTTAGATCTAACAGTTTGCAAAGAAAAGTGGCAACTTAATCTTGTTGCAAAATAACAATTAAGGTTGATTGATCACAGTGTGATACATTTTATATCATGTTTGTGAAAGTCTGATGATTTCATTCTGAAGCAAAGGTATCAAATTTGAATCAGGGAAATCATGAAGGCATGAGGCACAAATCAGCTAAAGGTGGATTGGGAAAATATATTAAATATATGACTGTACGTATGCAATGAACGGCTTTAGGAACTATAATGTGACTTCCAGCAACTATACATTCCTTCGAAGTGTAAAATCTTATAAAGTCAACCTTGGCTGACAAAGTAAATTAACAATTGTATCAGATTAAAATATAAGGCTTATAATGTTGCCAGAAATAGTTGTAAGTTAAAAATTTTTAGAATGCAGCAAAGAAGGACCAAAACACTGATAAGGGCGAATAGAATATGAATGCAATCTGGCAAAAAGTTCTAGACAAACTATGTAAGCTTCTACAGGCATATAAAAAGGAAACCCTTGGCTAAGACAAATGTCGGTCCATTGCAATCAGAATCAGGAGAAATTATAATTGTGATTAGAGAAATGGCAGAATGATTACTCTGTGTTTGTCTTCACTGAGGAAGATACAAGAAATCTCCCAGAATTAAATATCCAATTGATGAGGGAGAATGAGGAGTTGAAGAAATTAGTATTAGGGAGAAGATTTGCACAGGAGAAATTATTTGGACTGAAAGTTGCAAGTCTTCTAGATCTGATATTATATCCCAGATAGTTGATGCTTTGGTGACTGTCTTCTAAAGTTCTATAGATTCTGGAATGTTTTCTACAGATTGGAAGAGAGTGAGTTTCACCTTACCATTTAAAAAGGGAGCAGCAGGGAAATATAGACATGTGAGCCTTACATCAGTAGTGGGGAAAATATAGGATTCTATTGTAAAGGGTGTGATAAATGTATTCTTGAATAATGATGATCTGTTTGGGCACACTCAGCTTGGATTTGTGATTGAGAAATTGTTTTTGACAAATTTGTTGGAGTTATTTCAGGATGTTACAAACATAATTATTAAAGGGGAGTTGATAAATATAGTAGAGTTGGATTTTCAGAAGGATTTGATAAGGTCTCCCACAGGCAGTTGCTTAGCAAAATTAAACCATATGTGCTATGAGGTAATATACTGGCAAAGAGTAAGGATTGGCTCATAGGCAGAAAGCTGAGAGTCAGAATTAATAAGTCATTCTTGTCTTGGACAATAACTGGTGAGGTAGCACAAGGATTAGTACTTGAGCTCCAGCTGGTCACAATATATGTCAAGGATTTGGATGTGGCGACCAAATGTAACATTTCCAAATTCTCAGATGATAGAAAACTAAACTGGAATGTGTATTGTGATGAAGATGTAAAGAATTTTCAGGAGGATTTGGTCAGGCTTAGTGACTAGGCAAGAACATGGCAGATGGAAGTCAATGTGGATAAATGTGATTTTATCCACACTAGTAAGAGAAACAGATGTGTAGAGTATTTCTTAAATGGTAGGTTGGAAAGTTTAGATGTACAAAGAGATCCAAGTGCCCTTGTCAATAAATCACGCAAGGCTAACATGCAAATGAAACAAGGTACTGGAAATGCTAATGGAATATTAGCATTTATTGCAAGAGGGTTTAAGTGCAGGTGTGGTGAACTCTTGCTTGAATTGTACAGAAATTTGGTGGCTCTTGCGACAGTCTGTTAGCAACCCTACATCTAGTCCAGCAGGCCCTGGTTCAAGTCCAGCCTGCTCCAGGGGTGTGTTAACATTTCTGAACAAGTTGATTTAAAAAAAATTGATAGAAGCTTGGTTAAGGATTTTTTGATAGTATCTTTACTCCTGATTGTGACTTTGGTTTAAGTCCAACCCATTCCAGAAGTGTGTAATAATATCACTTAAAAGTTGATTAGATAATATCAATAGAAGCTTGATTAGACTACACCTGGAATACTGTACACAAATTTAGTCTCCTTATTTCAAGAACAATATTATTAGCAGAGAAGGAATGCAACAAAGGTTCACCAGATTTCTTCCCAGGATGGTGGGGCTATCCTATGCTAAGAGATTGAGCAAACTAAGCATGTATTCTGTAGAGTTTAAGACTGAACAGTGCATCTCATCTGCAAAATAATTAAAGAGATGGATAAGCTAGATGTAGGGAAGGTTTTTCCCCTTGTTGGGAGTCTAGAACCCAGAGGTACTATATAAAAATAAGACAAATGTCATTTAGAACCAAGAGTTTTTTTTTACCCAGATGGTTATGAAACTTTGAAATTCTCTGTTGTAAGCGCTGTGGAAGTTCAGTACACTTATGGAGAAATTGATGGTTTTCTGATTACCAGTGGTGTAAAGTGTGGTTAAAAGGCTTTTAGGTTTTAATCAGGCAATGCGATAGCTGAATTATCCACTCATGTTCCTATATTCATTTACATAATTTCACATTCTTCCTCCCCAATCCATCTTTCTCCTAGCTTGGAACAAGCACTTATACCTGGAGCCCGATGTGCAGAAAACATGTTTGTTAGTATTTAGCTCAACAACTACGGAAATCCTGAGTTATATGAACTTGAGTGAATAAATTTTATCAGGAATGATAACTTATCATTATTGCCCTGAGTGGAATGCATGTTTCATATAATCAAAGTTTATATGCCACAAGAAGAAACAATATTTATTACTTTGTCGTGAATTGGGAAAATAATTTTCAGTATTTTTGTGAGATATAGGTGTCATTAACACCTGTGCAATCATAAATACTAGGGGCCGTTAAACTTCTGCAATTAATTTAGGCTGGCAGTTGAAAAGCTTTCAGTTTTAGTGATGGATGGAACAAATTTAATCTTTTTAATTGAAAATGCATATATAGAAAAACCACTGGAGCATAATGTCAGTTATATCTAGATTCTATTATAAAAACAGTGTGTTCAACCCGAGTTCTTTTTGCTTGATGCAGCCAGTGATTAATTAGTTTACTTAAGTGTCAGTAAATGTCTACAGAAATTGTCATTCGTAACTCAATCCGTATAATTGGGTTTCATTACCAGTAATTAATGGCTAGACTTTGATGTCAAGAACAATTTTCATCTAAAGTTGTTGCCATTCGACTAATGACTAGCTCAAAATATCTTTGCTTGAAATGCATTTGGACTGGTTTTTAATTTGAATGGAAATGACAAAATAATGTGGCCTCCTTTGCAAAATTCAAAGTTATGCAGTGGCCTCTATTGAACTATTTAATTACCTCAGCTTTTTTCATCATATTTCATTCTACATCAGTTCATGAAATAATATGTGAAATCTGTTCCAGTACAAGCAACTTAAATTAAGAGGAATTTTTTTTTCAGACTACATTAAGCCTAAATATAAATCGTAATACTCTCTGATATTACCTCTGTAAGGAATCAGTAATTCAGTCTTATAGCAGTTCTTGTAATACAGTAACTATTGAATATCTTAAAAACATATTAGTGCTTTGAAGAAGCACATTACTACAAATCATGGTGTGTGAAATACAAATAAGTAGTAATGGAAGTACAAGGATAAAGATAGTTTCAGATTTCTTGTCACATCTTTAAAACATTGCTTTGATACAATGTGTTGATGAATAATTCATACTAAATTATTGGGTGAAAGGTGAACAAATCCCTGCAACCAACAAAATTCAGCCAGAGATCTTTGTAAACACTGAAACAAAGAAAAGGAAATGTACCAAAGGGACAGCCTGACACTCAAATAATTGGTGAAGACAAAGATGAAGTCTTACCATATATTTGGTTACCAGCAGAGACCAGCAAAGTCTCTGCAGTCAAATTAGTATATTTAATGTAATGGAGTCTCCAGAAAAAGGAGGCAACAGTGAGGAAGAGTAACTGGAGTAGTCAAATGGATCCTCCCTGGTGAAAAGGGTGTCAGTGAGAGAAGTATCAGACAGATAAAGGATTTCCTCAATGTAATGTAAACCACAAGCTTGTAAATACTGTGTCTCCATGTTTAACCTTAACTTTCCTTCATGTTTATCATGATCCAATGGCAATGTCTTCAGGTTTGAGGTTACATTTCTTGCATGGTCAACAGAACTCCACAGCCCAGTCATGGCAGATAAAGTTGAAAGACATAAAATTGACACTAAGAACTGCAGATGCTAAAAGATCTGAAACAAATGCAGAAATTGCTAGTGAAGCTCAGTAAGTCTGGCAGCATCTGTGGGAAGAAAACAGAGTTTGCATTTTGAGTCCAATGACTCTTCATCAGTATTTGTGTTCCTTTCACCTGGCTTATACTGGACTAGCTGGCATGAGCTTTCAAGAACAGTGATGATGTGGGTAGGAAAAAGAACAGCCTGGTTTCCTGCTACTCTGGCGTCCCTAACGTTTGACAAACCTTTAGCGTGTGGAAGAAGCTCAAAGATTCTTAATCCCATTACAATTTTTTAATCTACACCTAATAGTAGCACTGTGGGCTGTTGAAAGACAATTGGTTGAGATGGAGTGGATGGTAGAGGAGTTGAGCTGAAAATGTGTTGCTGGAAAAGCGCAGCAGGTCAGGCAGCATCCAGGGAACAGGAGAATCAATGTTTCGGGCATAAGCCCTTCTTCAGGAATGAGGAAAGTTTGTCCAGCAGGCTAAGATAAAAGGTAGGGAGGAGGGACTTGGGGGAGGGGCGTCGGAAATGTGATAGTGGAAAGAGGTCAAGGTGAGGGTGATAGGTCAGACTGGGGTGGGGGCGGAGAGGTCAGGAAGACGATTGCAGGTTAGGAAGGCGGTGCTGAGTTCGATGGATTTGACTGGTAGAGAAGTTGAAACTGGCCATGCCCTTGAGGGAGGCTGAATATGCTGCAGCATCATTGGAGGCTCAGTCATCGGTGGAAGAAATCAAACCCAAACAGAGGTTCCCCATATGCATTCCCTTACAGAGGAAGGAAGCGGTACTGTGCTCAAGATCCCATTTTCTACTTGACACTGATTAGGAAGCTGGGCATATTTGGGGGAAGATCAGAAACACTGGTGATCCAGCCATTGAGGACTGGATTGAGGGTGAATGATTGGCTATGCCTTCCAGGGATCTCAAGGTGAGTGAGTTGACAGTGTACATGCAGGAATGCCAATTGGGAAATATTTGAAAGATGTACAGGTGTTCAAAGAAGGCCGCAGTAGATCTTTGAGATGCAGTCAAGAGTTTTTGGGAGACTGCAATAGCCTGATTACATTTTATTAATACATGCAAGCCAAACGTCTATGTACCCCTGGAGCTGATGACGTTGTTTGATTGTATCATCCTTATAGATCCCTGCTATAAATCGATTAGTGACAGGTAGCTGAAGGATGGCTACAGGTAGCAATGAGGGTTGGGTGTGTCCTCAACCATTAGTTGCATAGACCCAATCTAGTGCAAAAGCCTTCGCTTCCCTTATTGTTAAGTTGTTAAACTAATTTGGCCTCCCACTGAGAGCTAGATGGAGTGACAAGATTCCTTTAGGAAGAGGCTAAGCCTCATAGACAGTGATATGGACTTGTCTTATTGTGAGGGTGAAATTCAGTAGGGTAGAAGCATTGTGCCTAATGGACTCAGGAATGGAGGTGTCAATTATTACTTACCATGATGAATATTTATTCTCTCACCTTGGCCTTGGCTTCGCAATGGCTAAACATCCCCTATTATGGTTCCATTGAGCTCTCCCCATTGGTTCTTAAGTACACATCTCAATCTTGGTAGATTGTGATGCTCTGGTACAAATAAGGAAGTTGATAATACCTGTCGTGCTGAGGTCAAATGTGTTAATAGATATCCACATGTCCTTTGAAAGCATGTTAGTCACTGTTATCAGCAGTACATTACAAAGGTGTGATGGGACTCAGGATCTTTGAACTTCCTCCACACACTAAAGGTTTGTCAGCCTGCAGGGAACCTAGAGCTCTGTGAGTGGCAAGAAACTGGGCTATTCTTTTTCCTGTCTGTACCATCACTGTTCTTGAAGTCTCATACCAACTAATATATTACAAGCCAGGTAAAAGTTGCTGATGCTCTTAGTTGGAAGATTGACTACAGAAGAGAACTTGCCCCTGCCTGGTTGGAGGGGATTGCTGTTGACATTGTGTCCATGCCCCAAGTCAAAGACAGTAATCCAACTTTGATTCATTTGGACTAAGATTTAGTGGATTGTCACCAATGAACTTATGAGTGAGGTCCAAACAATGGAAATACCCAGAAAGAGCCAAATGTGGTTTCACCTTTGCCATCTATCTTGAAAGAAGACCATGGACAAATTCAGCTGATGGTTGTGGGCATCAATAGATTGCACCATTATTGGAAGACCCAATATCCACCAACTCACTACCAGCTGTTGAGAGAGTCAATAGAGACACAGCAATTGCTAAGGAGGAGGAAAAGAAAATCAGGTTGGAGGCTAGAGTCCTCTGGTGGCTGATTCAAAACAAGAGAAAGGTGAAGCAACTCATCCTTACTGATAACCTCGAATGCCAAGCATTCATAACAGTTCATGATCAAGCAGGATACCAATAACAGAAAAGACTCTCTTGACCAGAGGTTGGTGATACTAGCCTAGGATGGCTGTTAATGTTTATGACTACTGTTGAAGTTGTAAGAGGTGTACTTTGGCCAGAGCAGGAAAACATCTTCACCCAACATCGCTAGTTACCAAAAGGTAACTCAAGAGAGGTCTTTGCAACTAAGTTTATGTTCTTTGGCCCCAGTAGTAATGAGATTATGCATGTTCCTGTAATCATGAATATCTTTACCAAGATTTCAAAAGGCATTCTCATTGATGACTAAAGGTCTCAATTTTAACTAGAGTGTTAGTTTACCAATTTTGATGTTTACGGTGATCAGGATCACAACTTAAAGATCCTACACGAGCTTGGCAAAAGATGAGGAATCCAGGAAAGATATGTGTTGTGCATGCAGGGTGCACATCAAGTGTGGGGATGTCTTCTCCCACTCTGGAAATGGCACAAAGATGACTCACTGGCAGGCAAGTAAGAAGCAACAATTGCTGCCATTCATAAGAATCTTGGAGACCTGATCAACCTTGACCCCAAAATCACAGAGCCTGGATCACTTGAAAAGTACCCGTTCAGATTATTGGCTAAGAAGGTCCCCTTGAGCAAATGCTGGATGTTACCCCAACCCTTACCATCTATCTAGACTGGTGATCTAAGAAGGCAATGCTGCGACTAATGTGGACATTCATGGACAACCATTGCCCTATTGAACCTGCTAATCATGTAACTGTTCAGCAAACAGTTGCCAGAATGGCCAAATCTCAAGAAAGAAAGTGTGTAATGGAACCTCCAGCAGCGGGTGGTAATAGTGAAAGCAGACACCAAGCAAGTGTCGTCCTTTGAAGAAAGGAGGCCTGAAAGGAAAAGGATCAAACAGAGAAAAGATTTCCTAACCAGACGTAAACCACTGGCTTGATTCCACATAAACATAGCATGTCTTCCATGTTTAACCTAATTTACCTTTATAAGTGTAATACTTGATGCCAGTAGAATAAAGAATCTTGCTTCATCATCTTGAGCCATCGTGTTGGTTTGAGCAATTCCTTCATTTCATCTATTTCCTCCCAGCGCGTCTCCTCTCTTCCATGTCGGCTGTTCCATGCTGTTCCAATTTCCTCATTTCATTTCTCGTGTGCTATTCCTTTCCTCCCATTGCCATTGCCAATCCATTCTCATTGCACCCTTCTCACTGTATGTCATCCCATCCCTCTCACTGCTACCGTTTTATCCCCATCATGCCTTTCAACTTTCCCATGGCATCAACAAATACCACTCCCTCACAAAATTCCAAACTCTTTAGCCAGGGTAACTAGGCCGGAAGGCTCCCCTGAGCTTACACTTATTTCTTCTTGAACAGCTAACCCATTCTGCTCCCTCCCACCCCCGCTCACCCCCACCCACCAGCAAACCAACAGGCATCCACATGTATCATATGCTCCATCTTTCTGTCTAGTCAGTCGTTGCCTTTCAAATCAACCTACTGGTCAAACAGAAAAGTGTAGACTAACAAAATTGTTTATTATGGCGATAGATATTTGGAATAAAATTGATGTTTGGTGAAGCTGTGTGTAATGGATGTTAGAATATCACCAGTAGCTTTTTTGTTATTACAATGAACAGATAAGAAAATCATTCCAATTTAAAAGGGACCAGTGATTTCTGTTTCCCACTTTGGACCAAAGTATCTAATTATTGTGGATTAGCAACTTTATTTTGTCTGGCATTTAATTTGTTTTTGAAAGCCACAATGTAGAAAGCCACAAATTGACACGCACTGGAATAAATAATTCATCGTCTTCATATAAATTATTTCTAATCTTTTGTTTCTACCTATAGTGTCCTCTGAGCTGGCAGAACAAATGGGAGGGACCTGAAGACCCAATGCAGTACCTCAGAGGATTAGTAGCTCGTGCACTTGCAATACAGGTAATTGTCAATATTAATAAATGCCAAAAAGTAGGTTGAAGGCTTTATGGAAACAGATGTGGGCTTTATTTTAAATATTGACAGCTGTGGCAAGTGATTTTTTTTTGCTATTTCAGGTGCATTCAGTGGACAAAATTTGCTGTCTCTATGGATTAAACACACTGCATGTTTTTCTTCCCTTCAATTTTAGCTTGTTTCCTTTTGTGGTAATCATTAATAAATTATTAGTTTCAAATTAGTTCACAGATTTGTTGAAGATTTGCCATAATCTTTCTTTGCCTCATTATACTCTGGTTTACACTGTTCAAAAGAGATGGTCTGATAGCTTCTCAAGTAAACAATGCATTTTGTAAGTAAATATGGATAAATATGTGGCATCGAGAGCATTGTTTATTTGTGCCATTTTGTATGACAAGATATTAATGAGTGCAGAAGGTTCTGACAATGTCAAATTAAAATTGATCAGTTTACATAACGTCAGTGATGCAGACACAATTTTATATTTGATTTCTTACCATATATGTTCATAGAATTTTGTCAAGCATTAATAATCTCTAAGCTCTGCCGGTTCTACAATTCCTTATGAATTCTGTCCTCAAATGAACCTTCTGCCTTTGCTCAACCAATAGCTTCACCTTTAGCTGTTACCTCATTTGTTGAAATTTACTCCCTAAATACCTTTTGTCTTACTTTCTTCATTTAAGGTCTTCCTTAAAATACATCTCATTGATCTATCAATTGATTATCCTCCCAGTTTTATCCTTTGTCTTGGTTTGACTACAGCCCTGTAAAGTACATTGGATATTTTTCAGGAATAAAGATGCTGATTCTTGTAATAAAAATGGTCTTGTGCAATTGCTTTAGAGCTGCAGGAGATGGGGAAGATTCTAAATGAGTATTTTGCATCAGTGTTTACTGTGGAGAAGGACATGCAAGAGAGAGATGTGGGAAAATAGATGGTGACATCCTGAAAAATGTCCATATTACATGAAAAAGTTGATAAGTCCCCAGGACCTGATCAGGTGTACCATAGAACTTTGTGGGAAGCTAGGGAAGTGATTGCTGGCCCCCTTGCTGAGACATTTATATCATCAATAGTCACAGGTGAGGTACTGGAAGACTGGAGGTTGGCTGACATGGTGCCAGTATTTAAGAAAGATAGTAAGGAAAAGCCAGGGAACTATAGACCGGTGAGGCTGACAATGGTGGTGGGCAAGTTGTTGGAGGGAATCATTCGAGGGCAGCATGGTGGCACAGTGGTTAGCACTGCTTCCTCACAGCGGCAGAGACCCGGGTTCACTTCCCGCCTCAGGCAACTGACTGTGTGGAGTTTGCACGTTCTCCCCGTGTCTACGTGGGTTTCCTCCGGGTGCTCCGGTTTCCTCCCACAAACCAAAAATGTGCAGGTTAAGTGAATTGGCCATGTTAAATTGCCGGTAGTGTTAGGTGAAGGGGTAAATGTAGGAGAATGGGTCTGGGTGGGTTACGCTTCGGCGGGTCGGTGTGGACTTGTTGGGCCGAAGGGCCTGTTTCCACACTGTAAGTAATCTAATCTAATCTAATCTAATCATAAGGGACAGGATTTACATGTATTTGGAAAGGCAAGACTGATTAGGGGTTGTCAGCATGGCTTTGACGTGGGAAATCATTTGTCATGAACTTGATTGACTTTTTTGAAGAAGTTACAAAGAGGATTGATGAGGGCTGAGCCGTAGACATGATCTACGTGACTTCAGTAAGACGTTCGACAAGATTCCTCATGGGAGACTAGTTAGCAAGGTTCAATCTCATGAAATATAAGGAGGACTAGCCATTTGGATACAGAGCTGGCTTAAATGTAGAAGATAAAGGGTGGTAGTGTAGGGTTGCTTTTCAGACTAGAGCCTGTAATCAGTGGTGTGCTACTAGGATCTCGGTCCAATGTTTTTCGTCATTTATATAAATGATTTGAATGTGAACATAGGAGGTATAGTTAGTAAGTTTGCAGATGACACCAAAATTGGAGGTGTAGTGGATAGTAAAGTACAATAGGATCTTGATCAGAGGAGCCAGTGGGCTGAGGAGTGGCAGATGGAGTTTAATTTAAATAAATATGAGATGCTGCATTTTGGAAAAGTGAGTGAAAGCATGTCTTAAACGCATAATGGTAAGGTCCTGAGGAGTGTTGCTGAACAAAGAGACCTTGGAGTGCAGGTACTTGAAAGTAGAGTCGCAGGTCGATAGGATAGTGATGAAGGAACTTGGTCTGCTTTCCTTTATTGGACAGAACTTTGAGTACAGTAGTTGGGAGGTTATGTTGTGACTGTACAGGACATTGGTTAGGCCACTTTTGAAATATTGCATGCAATTCAGGCTTCCTTCCTATTGGAAGGATGTTGTGAAACTTGAAAGGGTTCAGAAAAGATTTACAAGGATGTTGCTAGGGTTGGAGGGTTTGAGCTACAGGGAGAGGCTGAGTAGGCTGAGGCTGTTTTCCCTAGAGTATCAGAGGCTGAGGGGTGACCTTATAGAGGTTTATAAAATCATGAGGGGCATGGATAGAATAAATAGACAAGGTCTTTTCCCTGGGGTTGGGGAGTCCAGAACTAGTGGGCGTAGGTTTAGGGTGAGAGGGGAAAGATATAGAAGGGACCTAAGGGGCAACGTTTTCACACAGAGGGTGGTGTGTGTATGGAATGAGCTGCCAGAGGAAGTGGTAGAGGCTGGTACAATTGCAACATTTAAAAGGCATCTGGATGGATATATGAATATAAACGGTTTAGAGGGATCTGAGCCAAGTGCTAGTAAATGGGACTAGATTAGGTTAGGTTATCAGGTCGGCATGGACGAGTTGGACCGAAGGGTCTGTTTCCATGCTGTATACCTCTGTGACTCTCTGACCCTATGAAGAAACACCACCTTCAATCTTCTCTGAGGAACTCGCCACTCAAAACTTTATTTCACGTCTGTAAGCTAACTTTATGTTCATATTGTTACATTGCTTTGGGGAAAGAAAAGCTAGGCATTTCACCATCTCTTCCTTTAACCCTGATTCTGAAATTTTTAAGCCATTTAATGACCTACTTCAAAAATGTAGAGTCACAATTACCCAAATTCCCTCATGGATTCGTCATAGGAAACCATGCAAGCTACAACAAAAGAAATGATATGAATATAAAAGTTGTGCCTCAAATACTAATTCATCTCACTATAGGCATCAATTAAAAACACTCATTTCTTGCAGGTTTTTCTATCTGGCTCCTCTTGATGACATGTTCTGTCACCACAGATAGATTTCTGAGTAGCTGCCATTCGACAACACCTTTACTCATTGACTTCGCAACAGATTAACCTCAGGGTGTACTTATTTGAATGATCTCCCCACATGCTATGGCATGAAATGAGCAACAGAATTAGAACTGAAAAATAAAGTACTCTGGATGCAGGAAATACAAATTTTTGAGCATTTTCTGTATTTATTAGTGTCTTTAGTATGCACTGGCCTGGAAAATATATAGGAGGCATTCCAGTACAAGTGCCCAGAATGCACTTGTCTATTCTTTAATTGCTGAATTCAAAAATCCGCCAAAGCCCAAACGGGTCAGGATCAGAAAACAAGCCAGCTTCTCAAATTATGATGGGAGTCTCTTTCACCATATTATCTCCATTATCTAAAAGGTCCGTACTTTACCAGTTTAAATCACATTGTAAACCTTTCCTACAGTTCGGATCATGTTCACAGTCATAGTGGATCACCCATGTTTGTCAACTCACTGCAACATCTGCTTTTTAAGTAGGCCTTGTACATTTTTCATTTCATCTGGAAACTCTCTGACTGCCTGTTGAGCTAAGTACCTCATAAACATTTTTAAAAAAACAAAGAACAAAGATGCTGTAAATCAGAAACAAAAACAGAAATTGCTGGGAAAACTGGAGAGAAAGCAGAGTTAACACTTTGGTCCAGTGACCCTTCTTCAGAACTGATTGTAGTTAGGAAAAAAAATGCTTTATATGCTGAAGATGCGTTTGGGGGAGGAGTAAAAAGTGGTGGAGATGAGGTTCAAGAAGAGAGAAAAATGGGCAGACAAAGGAATGGGTAAAGGTCAACCCAAGAGAATCAATAGCTGCTAATTGGGACCATTGGTGGCTGACATCTGTGGAGAGAAGGCCTGGTGTGTGAGGATTCGGGTAAGGACACAGGAGAAGATGCTCAGGCCCTAAAATTATTAAATTCAATATTGAGTCCCGAAAGCTGCAAGGTTCCCAAGTGGAAAATGAAATGCTGTTCTTCCAACTTGTGCTGAGGTTTGCTGGAGCACTGCAGCAAGCTCGGGACAGAGATAATATCTCTATGTGTATCATGGTCATCATGACTGTGAATAAAGATAAACTGAGATGTAATCAATCATGCATTGCCGACCTTTGTGACAAATGTTTCAGCTCAATATTAACAATCTCAGGAACCCTGCTTTTTTTTGTTCAAATACTTATTCAATTCTTTTAAAAGCCATGATTGCATTTGTTGCCACAGACAGGAAAAGTGAAAAGTATCTGCCATATCAAATTCTTTTTCCATTTGAAGCACATAGTTTTAAGCAACCGTCAACCTTCCTAATTCAAGGCTGCACAATGTTACAGAGCCTGTCTTTACAAAATAATCCTTTAAACATGTGCATCATTTCAGATGAATTTGTGTATTCTGCACTTCTGAACAAAAGTCTGTGTAACTGAAGCATCGCCTCTTCATTTTTGAACTTAATTCTTTGAGTCAGATATTACATTAGCATTTTCTATATCTTTGTAATTCTTCAAACTTTTAGAGATTTCTGTATATAAATACCTCAATAATTTTGCCCCTACAAGTTTCTGGTCTCTCTTCATTATGATAATATTCTGATTTCTCTTTTTTATTCCAAAGGGACTGACAACACTCTCTTCTCCAAATGATCTCCTCTCGCAATAATTTTTGCTTACTCACTGAGTCTTTCTATGCAACGTTTTAATTTTCTCTTCCCATTTACATAGTTCATCATACGTCCTAAATTATTGTCATCTGCAAATATGGAGCTAAAAGTATCTATTCTTTCATTGTTTGTAATTATGTGAAAATGTTGAAATTGCAGATTCCTGAGTAACAGCACTCATCGCATTCCAACAACCAGAGAACATTCCTTTTATCACTAAACTGTATCTGTTACCTCACAACTCCTAAGGACCAATTACTAATCTACATCACAGGATTACTTAAAAATAAAATTCTGTCTGATTTTGGCAAGACATCTCTTATCTGGGTCAATGGGTGAGAAATTTATATCTACTGTACACAAAAGGAGTAAACTCTGATATCTCAGAGGAAAAAAGATTCATAGAATATAGAACAGTACAGCACAGTGCAGGCCCTTAAGCCCTTGATGTTGTGCTGGCTTTTTATCCTAATCTAAGATCAAACTAACCTACACACCCTTTATTTTGGTATCATCCATGTGCCTGTCCAAGAACCGCTTAAATGTCCGTAATGTATCTGACTTACGACTGCTGGCAGTGTATTCTGCTCACCCACCAGTCTCTGTAAAGAACAGACTCTGATATCTCCTTTTAAACCTTCCTCCTATGCCCCCTTGTGATAGCCATTTCTGCTCTGGGAAAAAGTCTCTGACTATTCACTCTGTTTAATGCCTCTTATCATCTTGTACACCTCTATCAAATCGCCTCTCCCCCTTTTCGCTCCAATGAGAAAAACCTTAGCTCCCTCGACCTTTCTTTACAATACATGCCCCCCAATCCAGGCAGCATCCGAGTAAATCTCCTCTGCACCCTCTCTAAAGCTTCCACATCCTTAATATAATGAGGTGACCAGAACTGAACACAATATTCCAACTGTGTTCTAACCAGGGCTCTTTGGGCTGGAGCATAATCTCACAGCTCTTAAACTCAATCCCCCTGATTGATTCGTCAGTAGTCAGCTCAATAAGCATTTTACACTTATAGACTGCATGTAAAAATCCCTTTCAGATGGATCAGAAACTCCTAAAGTGGTCTAGAGCTGATCCACTGCAATAATAAAATAAAATTGCGTTAAGCGATTCACTTAGAAATTGAATGAGTGGAATAATTTTAATCTAACCTGAATTGAGCAACTGCTTTACACTCCAACCAGTTTATAAAATGAACCACCAATCCATCAGTTTATGTTAGAATTGCTCCCTTTCATTTATGAATGCTAAAGAACTTAAATGTAACTGACAGAATTTTGTCATGGTAAAATTCTATGATTGTATGTTTTCTGTACTGGGCAGTTACTGGGCTGGAGTCAAAACCAAGAGCATATAAAGTGGTTGTTTTGTTCAACCCAACAAAGAGGTTTTTTATTCAAAAGCTGTGCACTCTTAAAGCTCAGACAAGTCTGAACAACCATGTGAGCACTGGCTGAACACTCACTAGTGATTCACATTTTAAAGCAACACAGTTCCAACATAACACATACCAATTATAATACATAACACGATGACATTTCCAAAGTGCATAAGAACATAAGATGCAGCAACAGAAGTAGACCATTTGGACCATTGGGTCTGCTCTGATATTCAATGAGTTCTTGTCTGACCTGATAATGTTCAACTCCACTTTCCTGCCTTTTCCCCATAACCTTGATTTCCTTGTTGATTAAAACTATGTCTATCAGAGCCTTCAATATGCTTACCAATTCTGCCTTGACTATTTTCTG
Organism: Chiloscyllium plagiosum; assembly: GCF_004010195.1. Taxonomy (NCBI): domain Eukaryota; kingdom Metazoa; phylum Chordata; class Chondrichthyes; order Orectolobiformes; family Hemiscylliidae; genus Chiloscyllium; species Chiloscyllium plagiosum. The sequence continues at coordinate 71,009,670 of NC_057715.1, forward strand.
TGATTAAAAAAATTCCACAGAATCTCAATCCTCTGAAAGATGAAATTCCTCCTCATCCCTGTCTTAGTTGGGTAACCCCTTACTTTGAGATTATGCTTACTTGTCCTAAGCTCTCCCACAAGTGCCACGGGCTGCACGGTCTCTGTGGTTAGCACTGCTGTCTCACAGCACCACGGTCTCAGGTTCAATTCCAGCCTCGGGTGACTGTGTGGAGTTTAAACATTCTCCCTATGGCTGCACGGGTTTCCTGTGGGTGCACTGGTTTCCTCCCACAGTCCAAAGATGCGCAGGCCAGGTGAATCAGCCATGCTAAATTGCCCATAGTGTTCGGTGCATTAGTCAGAGGGAAATGGGTCTGGGTGGGTTACTCTTCGGAGGGTCAGTGTGGGCTGATTGGGCCAAAGGGCCTGATTCCACACTGTAGGGAATCTAATCTAATCTAAAAAATCTCTTCCCATCTATCTGGTCCAATCCCTTCAGAATCTTAGATGTTTCAATAAGATCTTCTCTCATTTTTCTAAATTTCATGAGTACTTGTCTAACCTACTCAAGCTTCCTGATAAGAAAATCCCTTCATTTCCAAGATCTGCTAGATGTTTATGAACTGTGTCCCAATATCAGTATATCTTTCCTTACATAAGGGGACCAAAACTGTTCACAGTATTCCAAGTGTGTTCTGACTAGAGCCTTGTACAGTTTTAGCAAGAATTTCCTATTTTTATGGTCTATTCATTTTGAAATAAAGACCAACATTCCATTTGCCTTCACTATGGCACATTGAACTTGTACAGTAGTTTTTTTGTGATTCAGGCACAAGGATCAGCAAATTCCTCTGTTCTGCAGCTTTCTGCAGTCTTTCTCTATTTAAATAACATTCAGCTTCTCCATTATTCCTACCAAAGTACACAACCTCAATCTTCCCACATTACATTCCATCAGCTAAGTTTTTGCCCACTCCTTAACCTGTCTATATCCCTCTGTACACTCTCTTGTCAGCCTCACCACTTGTCTCTCTAATATTAATTGCTGATGTTATAGAATCATAAAGTCATAGAGCCATACAGAACGGAAACAGATTCTTCGGTCCAACCAGTCCATGCCAACCATAATCCCAAACTAAGCTAGTCCCACCTGCCTGCACTTGGCCCATATCCCTCCAAATATTTCTTATTCATATAGTTAACTAAATGTCTTTTAAAGATTGTAACTGTACCCACATCCATCACTTCCTCTGGAGGTTCATTCCACATGCGAACTACTCATTGCCCCTCATGTCTTTTTAAAATCTTTCTCCTCTGATCTTAAAAATATGTCCTCTAGTTTTGGAATGCCCACCCCAGAAAAAAGACACTTCATTTTATCTATACCCCTCATGGTTTTATAAACCTCTATAAGGTTACCCCTCAGCATCCTACAGGGAAAAACGTCTTATAAATAAAATTGTTTTAGAAGGTACACATGATTCTGTTTTCGTAATATTAAAATATAACATTTTGTTTCCAGTTTTATATTCATGTTTGTTTTCACTAGCATTAGTGCATACTGCAAAATGTAGATCTTAGTGCTTTATCCGCTGGTATTTGATCGTATTTTAAAATTATTGTTTTTACACAGCATGCAAAGAGCAGAAAATGCCTTAGATTACAGTGTTTCTCTGAAATTATATAGCAGTTAGGCCACCTGACAGGTACTTTGATTTCTCATGCCATTGCACAATTACCAGACGCCTTTATTTTAGAGGAAATTTTAAAACTTTGAAGTTATTAACAACTGAAACATCTCAAAATATTTCAAATGCTTCCAAATGTTTGCAATACTTATTTAAATTTTCCCAAATATTTTCTTTATTCCATATTCTATCCTTTATGAAAATGAAATGTTGATTCTATGGTGGAGTTTCCACACCCTCAAATATAGGTGAGTTGACCAGGTGGGAAGGTAAATAATTCACGGTTCTCAAATTTGACCCCAATCTACCTCCCACACACCCATTTTCTGAATTAATGGAGGTGCCTCTGAGGACATGAGAGCAACCTGCTTTTTCATACTGGCCAATTGTTATTATCTACTAATAAGGCTATCTGAATAGACATTAGCAGAGATTTATAATTAATGCCTCCAGTACGGTTTCCCAAAATTCAGGATTCTTGTCAGAGAAATACTGATACACAAGAGCTTCACATTGCAGTGATGCTTAAACTCCTGATTCCTGATGTGAAGAAAGGCTCAGTGATTACAGAAGTTTTATCAACTCCCTCATGACAAACATTGTGCTGCAAGGTTCTTCTGATGATGGATGTGCAGCAGACATTTGAAGACTTTCAAATCGAGAACATCAAAGTGGGATGAATGCCATAGGTGCTTTCAGTTGGGCTTTGGATGAGAAAAGCTGTCATCATCCAAAGCAGTAATATTATCCGATCATAGAAGCATCCGAGCAGCACAAGATAGTGGTATGCAAAAAAAGCTGAGCACAAATGGGGGTGGGGGGGAGGAATTAAAGAATGGCCAACAATAGGAAGGAGAATAATAGAAAGTACCAAATATTCAGGAGGTACACCCCCTGTAGTAGATGCAAAGGGGCAATCTGAAAAGCAATGTCTTGAAAGGGAAAGGCAGCGGCCTAGTGGTATTATTGTTAGATATTTAATCCTGAAACTCAGCTAATGTTTTGGGGACCCAGGTTCAAATCCTGCCATGGCAGATGGTAGAATTTGAATTCAATAAATAATCTGGAATTATGAATCTATTGATGATCATGAATCCATTGTTGATTGTCAGGAAAAACCCATCTGGTTCGCTAATGTCCTTCACCATCCTTGCTTGGTCTGACCTACATATGACTCCAGACCCACAGACCTAACCAATGTTGTTGACTCTTAACTGCCCTATGGGCAATTAGGGATGGGCAATAAATGCTCGCCTAGCCAGAGATGCCTATGAGTGAATAAAAAAAAATGGCCTCAAATGGATATGGAAGGTGATTTCAGACATCTTCAGCCTTTGAGAGGAAGAGCTGATTTCTGCACAATATGAGAATGATGCACCATCAGTCATTATCAAAATCACCACTGCTCTCAGCATTTTTGGCTCTGACTTTTTCGATAGACATCTTGAAGGTTATTCTTTTGGCTGTAAATAAATATGGAAGATTGTGTACCAAGGCATCAATTCATATCATGTTATGCCTGTCGGTACTCATTGGTGAGCATGTTCATAACCACAATGGAATACTACATTCTGCACATTGTGCTTCACTGAGGCCTATAGGTGGAAGCATCAAAGGCAGTCATCAATCATTTTAAAACAGATGAACTACATTCACTTTAGGATGTGATGTGACTTTAAAAGCCTCTGATAAATATCGTTGAGAAAGCTAACTTGGTGATTTCCAACCACCGGCCCCCTTTTTCTTGCCTGTAAATGATAGATGAGATTTTCCCTTTCTTGGGTTTAGAGAACCAATTTGAGTCATTTAGTTTTTCCATTGTGCCACAAGAGACAACTTGTAGTACGGCATCTAACATCTTTTTAACATGTTGGTGAGACTTAAATGAAAGTCAAAGATTACCAACACAATCTTCTTAGTCAATTCTCTCAGACCTCAATCAGAATCTATCGATTTGATCCTTATTTACCATTAAGTTCCACAACTTCCTCAATATGCTCTCCCTTATGAATTTAAAATAGTCGATATTCACCATTAAATTGTTTATTCATATTTGACATTTCTCCGTTAATTTCATGTGGGCCCAAGTTCAGAATGTTTTGGTTTAGTATTTCAGAAACTGTCTTATCCTCAGGCACTATGTCATTTTAATGGTTTATTCAGTCTGTAACCTTTTCTTGCTCCTGAATTAAATGAAGTTTATCATTTTTATTTCATTTTGCTTGTGCTCCCTCTTTTGAAGTCACATTAATACTTTTACAGATCTCTATTTGTCTTAGAGATATTCCTGTATTGTTCATTTCTTAAGTGTTCCAAAATTTTACTTCTATGTTCTCCCAAATTCCTTTCTTTCTAATGTAAGTTTCTTAATATACACATTCAGGCTGACTTCACAATACATTGCATTTACATCTAAAAATATATATTTTGAATTAAATTAAGGTTTTCTTCCACAATTCTTTCTCTAAATAGTTCCTCCAACATTAATACTTTTATTTCTCCTATAAACCCTTAAATTGCTTGTTGAAATTAAGATTTTAATTTATACTGTATTCACCAAATTCCAAATGATTTCTTGCTATATAGTTAATTTATCAACTTCTCCCCAGTAATTAATACCAAATTTATAGAATTGTATGTTACATCACATGCTTTTCTAGAAATGACATTTTCAGTAAATTCTGGTTAACATAGAGCTTGTTCATGTTAAGCATATCATAAGCAGTGATTGTGGATTTGGAAGGTGAATTTCAGCAATGCATCTTGCATATGGTACACATTGCTGAGACTGAGCATTGGTGATGGACGGAGTGGATGCTTGTGGGTGCATTAAAGAGGCAAGTGCATCAGTTTACAAACTCCAGGCACACTCCATCTGCAAACATCTGTTTGTGCATATACAATGCTTGCAATAGGAACATATTTATATAAGAAATGTTGGTCAAAAGCAGATGGCACCATGCGATGTGTCAGTTAAACTAAAATTGTCATCTCAGTCTTACAGAGATTAGTGACAATAACTTAAAAGCAAATGCTGGGCAAATGTGGCCTATCATTTGTGGAGTGTCCAAAGATTCTGTGAATGAGGATGATAACGATGGAGGAGAAAGTGAGGTCTGCAGATGCTGGAGATCAGAGCTGGAAATGTGTTGCTGGAAAAGCGCAGCAGGTCAGGCAGCATCCAGGGGACAGGAGAATCGACGTTTCGTGCATAAGCCCTTCCTGAAGAAGGGCTTATGCCCGAAACGTCGATTCTCCTGTCCCCTGGATGCTGCCTGATAACGATGGACTTTGATTAATGTAATGGAGAGCACAATGGTGGAGGTTGGTTTGGGATGGGAGGAGGAGCGAAACTTAGTAACCATTCCCTTATGAATATAATGCGTTAGTCATTCAGCTAGTGTGGCACCTTCACCAAGTTGGTACACAATCTGTGACCAGGGACATGGTGGAGGAGATGACAGGGCTGTTGATTATCCGATTTCATAGTTTGGAGACGTCTGGAATGGCCTCCAGTACAGCCCAGACAGAGTGATCTGCATCGTTCTGGTGCACAGCATTCTGCACAATTGGAGCAAGCAATGAGGCAATATGGTAGTTGCTGAGGAATGGGGGAATGGGAGCAATCATCTAAGGAGAAGGATTGAACTGCTGTCCTTATGGATGACAGAGTTCAGCTGCATTAGGGTCTCCAAGTGAGGCAGGACTGATTGATAAAAACAGGAATTGCTGGAAAATCTTTGCAGGTTTGGCAGCATCTGTGGAGAGAAAGCAGACTTAATATTTCAGGTCCAGTGACCCTTCTTCAGAACTCATGCAGCAATCGACAATTACCTGTTCTGGTGAAGGTGCACTGGGTGAAGAATATCATCATGGTCTGTCGATGTCACACTCCCAATATTTGATTCATGTTGTGAGTATGAGCTGCAACAAATACTTGTTTCCGTTTTGTTCCTTTTTTTGGTGGCTGGAATTAAAAGATCCTGTTTGAAATTGTCTGATTGCTTGTCTGCTTGAGATGTTCCCCATAACGGACAATGACAAGATGTGAGTGACCACTGGGCTTGAGGATCAATAGCAAGGATTCAGAACAGATCTTCAGAGGGGATGAATCTAACAAAAATGGATGTGTGTGACTTGGTTGCAAACAGTGACTAAGCTGAAAAAGCGATGTTGCATTTGCAAGGGAATGACAAAACACATCCACCGTCTGTGAAGAGCTTTGTAATATTTGAACAAATACTTGAATAGGAAAGGTCTGGAGAGATATGGGCCAAACACAGACAAGTTTAGATTAGGAAACTTGGTTGGCATAAATAAGTTAAGCTGAAGGGTCTATTTCCATGCTGCATGACTCTATGACTCTCTGACACTATGACTCAGTATTTGAAAGAGTGAAATTTCCTATGGTCACATGAACACTTAGAATTTACATTGCTTTGCCACTGTGTATATCCATCAGACTCATGGATCAACCCAACCTCTGTTGGCTCATTGTCAACTCTCTATTCCTATTCAGCTCTATTTCCACAGAACAAATTCCACCATTGTTCCCCTTTGGATAGCTCCTGATTTAACTGCCTATCCACAGGTGACTCTGTACCTTGTCCCTGGTTTGTAACATCTCCAAACTGACTACATGTTTTGAGCAATTTTACTTCATATTCTGACTGGACCTTCACTTTTATCATGACTCTGCAATATTAACTTCTCTGAGGTCTATATTTACAAATAGAGATGTTTTTCCTAGAGGTCTCAGATTTCCTCATGGATCCCCAATTCCCTCTGTGATCATTTTTGGAACATTTGGCTGTAACTTCAATTCAAAAACCCATTATTCTGTCACATTTTAAAAAATCTTGGTTTCTGATTTTTTTCTCTTATTTCCTTCTCTTTCTTGCCACCCATTCGTAAAATATTTCAGTTTCCCCTCTAACTGCATGACTCTATGACTCTCTGACACTATGACTCAGTACCACCACAATACTTGCCCTGTCTTATCACCATTTGTCTGCCTCTGAGTCCACAACCACCTGATGAAGGAGCAGCATTCTGAAAGCTAGTGCTTCCAATTAAACCTGTTGGACTAAAACCTGGTGTTGTGTGATTTTTAATTTTGTACACCCCAGTCCAACACTGGCATCTCCAAATCATGGATTGACATAGGATTTGTCAAGTTGTAAAACATCACAAGGGACTTCATTGAATTTGATACCGGGCCACACATAGAAATATTCGAGCAGATTACCAAAACATCATCAAAGAGATAGATTTTAAGGTGTATCTTGAATGAGGAAAAGAGACAAAGAAGTTTAATGAGGGAATTCCAGAACATAGGGGCTTAGCAGCTGATGACATGCTTGCCAATGCTGGAGTGCCATCTTGAAGCATGCTTTAGATTAACTGAAGTGAATGTCTGCCAGAAGTGTGAAGCAGAGATGAGTTATGATGTCTACTGGCATGCAGCTTTCATTGTATTGGGATGAGATCTATTCTTAACCCCTGCCCTGGACTACAGCCTACTCATGCGTGGCATCTCAGCATGTATGGTTGCCACTTCTAAAGTGTCTTGAAAAATCTGGACAGTATCAGTATCTGATCTGAAATAAAAAAAAATTGTTGAAGAAACTCACAGTTCCAAACTAGTCATACCTGTTTTGAAACATAAACTTTTGTTTTCTCATAAACATCTCCTATGAAATGTGGAAATCAGAGATATTTAGAACATTCCTGATGACATGATCTGCAGGAAGTGTGTCCAACTGCAGCTCCTGTCAGACCATGTGGATTGTTTGGAGCAGTGGCTGGACACTGAGGAACATGTTGGAAATGGAAAGCACAGAAGTTGTACAGATGTGGTCACACCCAATGTTCAGGCAGATGATTGGATGACAAAAGAAGGGGAAAGCAGACAGTGCAGGAGTTCTCTATGGCCATACTTCTCTCTAACAAGTATACCATTTTGGATACTGTTGTGGGGGATTGCCCATCAGGGCATGGCGACAGTAGCAGCCAGAGCGGTAGCACCACAGCTGGCTCTATTGAACAGCAGCGAGGGTCCAAGTGATGCAGAGCAGTAGTTATAGGGGACTGTATAGTTAGGGGCACAGTGTATGCAAAAGGGACTCCAAGAGGGTGTGTTGCCTCCCTGGTATCAGGGTCAAGGATGTTTCTGAGCAAGCACGGGACATTCTCAAAAGGGACGGTGAGCAACCAGAATTTGTGGTACACATTGGTACTACTGATAAAGGCAGAAAGAATGATGAGATCCTGCAAAGGGAGTTCAGGGAGTTAGATGGTAAATTGAAAAACAGGACCTCTAGGGTTGTAATCTCAGGATTCCTCCCTGTGCTGTATTCCAGTGAGGCTAGAATTGAAAGATAATGTCAAGGCTAAAGAGCTGGTGTTAGGAGGGAGGGCTTCTGATATGTGGATCTTTGGGATGTCTTCCAGGGCAGGTGGAATCTATACAAGCTGGAGGGGTAACAGTATCTGGCAAGGAGGTTTGCTAATATCACTGAGGGCAGTTTATACTCACATGACTGGGTGTGAACCAGAGCAGTAGGTCAGCTGAAATGACTGAGGAGGAATTACAGACTTAAGGTCAGTAAGGCTCAGAGGAAGAACAAACAGGGAGAAGTTGCTGAACACAGCAAGACTGGCAATCTGAAGCATAATTGTTGTAAATGTGAAATAGACAGAAACATAAAAGAGATGGGGGAGTTGTGTTACGCCTAAGGGGAAATATCACAGCTGTACTAGCGAGGACACCTTGCAAGGTTAATCCAACAAGGCCATATGGGTGGTCCTCAGAAGTAGAAATGGTGGAATCACTTTAATGTGATTGTACTACAGGCCACCCAACAGCCAGCAGGAGATAGAGGAACATATATGTAGATGGATTATGGAAAAATGTAAAAACAACAGGATTGTTGAAGTGGGTAATTTTAAGTTTCCCTATATTACTCCCTTAGCACCAGGGACTTGGATTGGAGAAGGTGGGGGTAGGTGGGTGGGTCGGAAGGAGGAATTTGCCAGCTGCATCTGAAAGGGATTCTTGAAGCAATATATAAATAGTCCAATAAGGGAAAGGGCTATATTAGACCTGGTATTGGGGAATTAGTCTGGCCAGGTGATCAATATTTCACAGGGGAGCATTTTGGGAACAGTGACCATAATTCCGTAAGCTTTAATTTACTTATGGTTAAGGATAAGAGTTGGCCTCCAATGAAACAGCTAAATTAGAGTAAGGCTAACCACAACAAAATTAGACAGAGACTGAGCAATGTAAATTGGGAGTGGCTGTTTGAGGGTAAATCCACATCTGGCATGTGGGACTCTTTCAGAGGCCAGTTGATCAGCATTCAGGACCAGCGTGTTCCTGTGAAAGTAAAGATTAAGGCTAGAAAGATTTGGGAAACGTGGATGTCAAGAGAATTTCTGAGCTTAGTCAAAAAGAGAAAGGAAGCAAATGTAATGTTTAGGATACTGAGAACAGACAGAACCCTCAAGGAATATAAAGAAAGCAGAAAAAAACTTAAGCTAGGAGTTAGGAGGGCTAAAAGGGGCTGTGAAATGTCCTTGGCAGACAGGATTAACAAAAATCCGAAGGCTTTTTAGATATATACATGAAGCAAGAGGGTAGCTCGGGAAACAGTAGGTCCACTCAAGGATAACGGAGCATACAGCTCGAGGATGTGGGTGACTTCCTTAATGAATGCTTTGCATCAGTATTCACAAAGGAGGAGGACAGTAGTAGATGGTGAGTCTAGAGAGGGAAGGGTTGATATTCTACACCATGTCGATATAAAAAAGGTGTTGGGTGTTTGGAAAAGCATTACTGTATATATTATGTATACAAGTCCCCAGGACCTGATAGGATCTATCCCAGAATGCTGAGGGAGGCAAGGGAGGAAATTGCTGGGACCTTGTATGAAATATTTGTATCCTCTGTAGTTGCAGTGGATTGGAGAGTAGCTAGTGTTATTTCATTTTTAAGAAAGACAACAGGGACAATCCAGGAAATTATAGGTTGCTGAGCCTTATGTCAGTGATAGGGAAATTATTGGAGAAGATTCTTAGGGACAGACTTACTCTCAGTTGGAAAAAGGATTAACTTACTAGTGACAGGCAACGTGGCTTTGTTTTGGGAAGGTCATGTCTCACAAACTTGGTTGGGTGTTTTGACGCAATGACAGAGATGATTGATGAGTGCAGGGCAGTGGATGTTGTCTACATGGACTTTAGCAAGGCCTTCGACAAGCTTCCTCATGGCAGGTTGGTACAGAAATTGAAGTCACATGGGATCTTCAGTGAGCTGGTAAGGTGGATACAGAATTGGCTTGCACATAGAAGACAGAGAATAGCGGTGGAAGGATGTTTTATTCTGACTGAAAGTCTGTGACCAGTGTTGTTCTGCAGGATTGGTGCTGAGACCCCTGTTTGTTATGTATGTAAATGATTTTGGATAGAATATAGATAGTGGGATTAGCAAATTTGTGGATAATTCATAGGTTGAGGGAGCTGTGGATAGTGACGATGATTGCCAGAAGATACAATAGGTTGGAGATATGGACAGAGAACTGGCAGATGGAACCTAATCCAGACAAATACAAGGTGATGCATTTTGGATTCGTCTTGTGCAAGAGGGAAGTATGTAATAAATGACAGAACCCTTAGAAGGATTAAAATACAGAGGGATTTTGGCATATAGATCCACAGTTCCCTAAAAGTGGATAATATGGTTAAGAAGGTGTGTGGCACTTGGCTTCAATGGTCAGGGCATGGGTATAAAAATTAGGGAGAATGTTTAAAGATGTCAGAGGCATGTTTTTTTTAAACAGAGGGTGGTGTTTTGAATGTGCTGTCAGAGGAGGTGATGGCATATCCTTTTTAAGAAATGCAGGTGAACATTAAGTGGTGTTGGCAAGTTACAGGTTTGGGTTCCTTGCTGATGTGGGCAGGCATTGAATTGTGTGGTTAGTGCTGTCTCCATGTTGCAGTTATTTAAATATGTAGGCAACGTCAAACTGCCATGCTACCTGCTGTACATTGAAGGGGCAGGGGTCAATCATGCATCACAGTAACTTTTGTTCTTGTTTCAGATTTGCAGCATCTGCAGTTCTTTATTTTTCAACAAATCTAGCCTCAGTTTCTCATTTTAACTCTCTTTGTATTCTTTGATGAGCACCTCACCTTGTTCCATCTCCCTCTTGAAACTCCTCCTGATTGTGTTTAACCCCTTCCCCCACAATCCCATTTCTTTCAAAGGTACCATCCCTTCTTTTCTCCAGCAACCTCTTGTTTCTTCAAATCATGCATATTTCATCTCAGTCCTGCAACCTTTGGAACTGTATGATACTGATTGCTATAGACCAAGAATTCTAAGTTTGACTAGTTGACCAGAATGTCTTTGGTTACAAAAGGATGTATTTGGTTACAAAAGGATCCTGGCTTAAACTCTAGTTTTTGATCACTGTCCAGTGGCACTTTGATAGAAAGCAAATGTCCAATGACAAAATGTCAGGCCCATATGTGGCATCCTTCAAATACAAGAAAGCCTGCTCAAACTCATTGTGGAGTTGCTCATTTAACTGACAATAGTAAATAGAACATCTCACACTCATTGTATAGGCATCTACCTGAGAAAAGTAATGGAGAGCTACAAATATCTGTAGAGCAGTGTAATGCACTGACTTCAGTTGTGGAGGGAGGAAACAGGTATGGGGGACAGGAGAATAGAAATTGTGGACAAACTTTTACAATCAGAAAGACACACAGTTTCATTGCAAAACAGCATTTTAAAGTTTAACAAAAAGAATGAACTATCCATGAACAATCAATGTCACAAGCATTTCTTATAAAATGCTGCTTAAGGCAATCAAAGTGATTTACAAGCCAACTGAAGCACACCGACAGTCCACCTGTATTATTAACTAATTGTGCCTCAATTTCAGTATTAAACTTCATAACAAGTTTAATTGTTGTTAGATTAAATATTATTTCTTAGATCTTGACAACAATAAGATCAGATTACGTTTTGCTCTTAAAATAAAATGTCAAGCAATCTGTATCATAGACTTTAAATTACAGATATCTTTGATAAGCTTGTGAAAAATTGAGCTCATACAGTGATTCAAGGTATTAACAAACATAAAAGATGAGTACTGCCCCCACATTTGAAGTACACAGATGTATATGGACTGATGTAAAATCTGAAATGCAAGAACAGCATTTGTATTTGTACTTCTGTTCCTCCTGGCCTCACAGAAGTTAAAGAATCATAGTTGAGCATTATTTTCTAGAGCAGCCTCTAGCAGTGCTTCAATCACAACTGGTTAGTATGCTCATCATCTGGAACAATGCATACTCTGTCTATTTATAATTCAAAATTGCAAATCAGTATCCTACATGACATAAGATATATATATGTATGTATATCTAGTCTCATGGTGTGTGTTCAATGACAAATCTGCCTGAGAATTTCATCATCATGGCCTTGTCTGTCCAGAGACCTTGTATGTCCAGCTGTTCATTTTCTCAGGCAAGAACTGGTTGAAAATCACTCCCACTTATTTCTAGGTCCAATTTTTTTCTCCCAGAGCCATCAGAGTTACTCAAGAATGACTGCTTCATTCATTCTGTGAATTGGAAGATTCCCGTCCACAACTCACTTTTATTATTGCTGTAGTGATACAACCAATGTTGCTAAACAGGCCCCTGATAAATCTTAGAGTTGATATACAGTTCAGCAGCTGCACATTATGTGTGTGCTCCATCTCGAAATAATTCTGAGATGCTTTTACCTGGTTGTCCTTTATTGGAACTATTAACAAGTGTAAAGCTATTTTTTCAATCATGTCACAGAAACTATTTTAATAAGATAATCTTTGCATCATTGCTAAGCTCAAGCAAGTGCCATTAATGCTTTTTCCCAGTCTTGTATCACTGTTCATATTTAGATCCTTAAAGGTTAGGCTGCCAGTCTACACTAAGTGAATTACGGAAATGAAAGGTAGAAGCCTTGAGGCAGGGTCTGCTTTCTTCTTTCAAAAGTAGATGAATGAATAAAAATAAAAGACATTGTTCAAGGAATAATAAACTGGCAGGCAGCATAGATCTGAAACTGGAACACAGAGCTGTGAGTGGCATTTAATAGAGGCAAAAGATCTCTTGCGCACTTAGGAAGGCCTGCTAAATTAAGTGCCTCTCAAGCAATTCACTAGAGAACAGCGGGCCTTTTCTGAGAATTAAGGACCCAGACGTCTCGCACTTCAACAGTGACGAATCAGAGGCCACCAGTTGCCCATTGCCAGGCAATTCCACCATGGGAGCAGTGGCAGCCATCCAAGGCCACCCGTGAGTAATGAGGATGGGGTGGGGATGGGGGAGGGAGGGAGGGGGAATGGTGACTAGGAGACGTTGGCAGCATGAACTTGGGGATGGCTATCAGTGGGGGTTTCCTTTCATGATGCTAGTTCCCTAGCTGCCCAATCAATGCCCCTGCCCCTAGAATTACCTCAGGGGAATGCATCTTTTTTTCCCCAGAGTCCTTTGCTCTAAGTTAATAATCACAGACCACCCGTTTATGCTCCAACAGGTTTATTTGGAAGTACAAGCTTTCGGAGCGCCGCTCCTTCATCAGATAGCTAGTGGAGCAGTAGCATAGGACACATAGCAAATGATCATACAACCGGTACAATATGTTGAACAAACCTAGATTGCTGTTAAGTCTTTCATCATTTAGAAAGAGTTGCAGGTTTGGAGCCATTGGACATGGGTGGTCTTAGTCAATCTCATCTGTATATACAGAGGAGAAAGACATTGGAGCTGGGGATTTCAGTTGGGATGGTGAGGTTCTAGATGATAAGATTAATATGGAGGAGGTATTAGATGTTTTAATGGGCAGATAGGCACATAAATTCCCAGTCCTGATGCGATGTATCTCAGGCTGTTATGGGAGGCAAGGGAGGAGATTGCTGGGGCCCTGCTGGAGATATTTAATACTTTGCTGGCCACAGGTGAAGTGTCGGATGACTGGTGGATAGCTAATTTGGTTCCTTTGTTTAAAAAGCACAGCAGGGATAGGCTAGGAATTACAGACCAGTTAGTCTGGTGTCAGTAGTCAGAAAATTATTTGGTAAAAGTTCTAAGGGACAAGATTAATCAACACTGGGAAAGGAAGGGATTGATCAGGGATAGTCATCAGGGGTTTGTTGGAGGGAAATCTTGTCTGTCTAATATAATTGAGTTTTTTGAAAAGGTGACTAAATACATTATTGAGGGTAGTGCAGTTGGTGTGGTTTACATGGACTTTAGTAAGGTCTTTGACAATGTCACACATGGAAGTCTGGCCCAAAAGGTAAGAACCTATGGGATTCAAGGCAAATTGGCAAACTGGATCCAAAATTAGTTTACAAATAGGAGGCAAAGTACAATAGTGAAAGGTTGTTTTTGTGATTTGAAGCATGTGACCAGCAGTATGTCACACCTTTTGGTGCTAAGACCCTTGCAGTTTGTTACGCTAATGACTTAGATGTTAATGTAGAAGGAATATGACAGGAAAATTAATGCTGTTGTTGATAGTGAAAAGGATAGTCTCAGGTTATAGTGTTATACTGATCCGCTGCTAAATTGGGCAGAGCAAAGGCAGATGGAATTTAATTCCAATCAGTGCAAGGTGATGCATTTTGGGAGATCTAATGGTGAAAGAATATACACAATGAATGGTAGGTCCCTAGGGAATTTTGAGTAACAAAGGAACCTTGGTTTACAAGTCCATAAATCCCTGAAGGTGTCAGTGCAGCTAGACAGGGTGGTGAGGAAGATACATGGCATGCTAGGGCAAAGAAAATAGGAGCAAGGAAGTCATGTTACAACTTCATAAAACATTTGGTTAGGCCATTAATTGGAATACAGTGTGCAATTCTGTGCACATCCTCCTCCTTGGAAGATTGCTCCCATTCTCCCCATTCCTCAGCATCAATCATTTTGTCTTGTTACAGAATACACCTCACCAGGATGATGTGACACACCCTGTCTCTCTGTTAAAGGCCCCATTCCCCCTGCTGTGGAATCACATCTTCAGCAGCCCTAATGGTGATGGTGCTGCATCAGCAGAATGACCAAAACATCATATTAAAAATGGAGTGTCTGCTTCAATCCAAACCCCTTTCTGTCCAAACTCAGATCAAACATTCATTATTATTGAATTGAGTAGTCAATTGTCATGCTTACATGACATGACAAAGGGGCAGTGTGACTTTTGAACATGTCATGATATAGCAATGTTTCTTTCCTCCCATAGCATCCTTAGAAGTTCCACAACTGGTGGGATGCTTTTGGACAGAGTTCATCTCTTTTAATTGCCTTTGACCAGCACTTGAACCATAAACACATTCAAGCCACATGCATTGCAAATGGGCAAAGAAATGATAGGAAATTAAATGTAGTTGGATTTTTAAATATATGTTTTATGTATCTGCTCCTTCAGCATCAAGCAGACATGAATTTTGCGTTTTTGCTCATCAAATTGACACTGACTCCAGCATCCTGGGCAGTGTTCCAGCCATTTTCCAGTTGCATTTCACACCAGGTGAATGGCAAATTATGGCAGGGAACATAATTCATAGTGGACACTGTAACTATTGGGCTCAACTTGGTCCCAAGGTAACCCTCCCCCTCATGTGCCTCCTCATTGCTTATGATGGCCCTACAGGACTGGCCATTACTCACTACTTGGACTGTAATCTCCTGCCTGTTAGTGGCTCAAGTATGGTTGAATGATCATGCAGTGTGTTTGCTGCACAGGCACAAATGCTGTAGGTGTTAGAGTGATGTCTACGCGTGCTGTACAGCAAGCCGCCTGGTGTGATTCTGTCACATTTCCCTCCATAGCTCATGTCATTCAGGCCTGCATAAGATTTCATCCAATGTTTTTAGAAGATGATCATGTTCAAGATGATAAGCATTGCTGTCTATTCCTCGTACTTAATGACATATTCTATCCAGTTATAATCTAACCTATAGTTTAATGCAGCAGAGTTTCAAGCTCCATTCTGAGGTTGTAGTTTTGAATCTCAAGAGAGTGGCTTAAAATGTTCATAGGAATATTATAGATTACCACAGCATATAAATAAAAAGTTACTAGTTGAGTGGTTATACTATTGGAGCACTTTATTCTAGAGGATTAAGATAGATTCCCACAATGTTCTCATAACAACATGGTAAGTAGAAGGCAATTGTGTTTCAGATAGAAAAGAGAAATTAACACCATATATGCAGCTCTGAGTTGTAAAGTGTCAGTGGCCGAAACCTTGCAATACTGTTAACTGGGAATCATGCAAACTATGAAAGAGCAACTTGCTTCATGAATTAAAGCAGAGCTCTTTCAATGGAGAACCATATATTTCAGACTTTATTTCACTTGTGATGAAGGTTTAAAAAAAACTGCAATTGATTGCATGTGCAACATTTTTTAAAAATTTATTTGAACTATGTACAGGTCCAAGTTCAGATAATGTTATTGTTTCTCAATGGATTTTGAAGGGCACTTACTAGCTCTCTCTGCAATAGTAAATAGTGAGCGTTTTAACAATTCCTTGAGCAGTCGAATTCAATTGAGTTATGTCAAATCATTATAGAAAGCAGTGAGTCAAATAAAGTACAATGGGGTTTGAACTTGCTGTTTTAATATAAATAGTAGTTCTTTTTAAATTAACCATTGCACTGAGGGGAATTTGAAACATGACTTCTGTGTCAATCAAATATTACTTTAAATTATGATGTTTGTACGACTGGAAGCTACAATCTTTTAACGGCTGTATGAATTAGTGATGGATTATTTGATAGATTAGGTATCACTATAAGAGTACTTTTATTTATTACCTAGCTTTCTTTCCCAGATTTTCTTGAAAATAGTGTTTTGTTAGGCATGCAGAGAGTTTAGTTAGACCACACTTGGCCAGGAATGTATTCCAACACATTATAAAAAGGATATAGAAGCACTGGAAAAACTGCATAAAAGATTCACAAAGATGCCAGAACTTAAAGGATGCATGCACTGATGTCAGCAAATGCAGCTGATGTAAATAGTTATTTGGTAATATAGAATGTAATGTTGCTGAAAAAGACGTAATTTTTTGAAGCTTTCCATGTTTCACTTATCAGGAAAGAACAGGGCCCTGTGTAATAATATGTAGATTTCAGTACATGTAAATGTACCGCAATGTGAGCCTGAGTGTTGGTTAACCAGTGTAATTCTTCACGCACTCAGACATATTTGGCAAATATAGACAGACAGGGTGTGCACATTGACTTTGCCTGTTTCAGCTTAACAAAATAGGGTGATGGCATTTTGGTAGTTCATTTCTCAAGGCAATGCCTTCCAGAGTCAACTTGCCTGATTTTAAATTTAAATAAATTTAAATTTAAAGGATGCTGCCTGAGTTACTGTGCATGAACCGCTGAGTACGGGTTCTATTTCTGACACTATTTTGCGTGGTTAAGAAGATTACCAACATTCACCTTGTGGATTTGTATGTGATGAGTGACTACTTGGATAAACTTTTAGAGGAGAAAGTGAGGTCTGCAGATGCTGGAGATCAGAGATGGAAATGTGGTGCTGGAAAAGCGCAGCAGGTCAGGCAGCATCTAGGGAACAGGAGAATCGACGTTTCGGGCATTAGCCCTTCTTCAGGAATCCTTTTAGAGACCATCAGTGATGTGTATTTTGTCTGCTCAAATGTTATGTTCCACAAGAGCCTTTTCTCACGCTACTTCATTGACCCTATCACCATTTCTGTTCAGTCCTTTCTCCTTCGTATGTTTATCTAGCTTTGTACATATATTTATTAGTTGCTTGAGCATTACTGCAAAAGTGGTACATTTTGTCAAAGTTTTTTGTCATGCACTCTTGAGGACAATGTGCAAGAACATCAGTTTAGACAGCGAATGTTGGTATCTCCTTAACCACGCAAAGTAATGTCAGAAATAGAACCCGTGCTCAGCGGTTCATGTTCAGTATTGTTAGTTAACATCAGGATTAGAAGCTTGATTGTTTTTTCACTTCCTAACTCATGAATATTAAATCTAGTTGCAAATATTTAGTTAGGCCTTCTGTTTGGGTCAGATTTGTAAGTACAAAGAAAAGGTCAAACCTACATCATCTTAGTCTATGCAGCATGGCACTGCACTGTCTAGAGTATTTAAATATTAAACCATCAGGGGGAGATCTTACTACAAGGCTAGTCATAAACAGTTATTATTACAGTAATACTCTATAGTAATTCAGATGACAAAGTATATTTAATTAAAAGTCACATTTATAGAAAGATGTTCATCTTGTTTTCTAAGGGAATCAGAAAATAGGTAACAATGATTATACAAGAACAGAAGTCACATATTTATTCATCTGGCACTTATAGTGGATAATTAGTAAAAAAATTTGTAGACACCTAACAAATACCTGAAGTTTAAAAAACAACTTAACACTCCACAAAGTAAGATTGTCAGAAGGATAGGGGAAAGGGTGTCGGTGACAGTATGGTTGTAATTTTTAAAATAAGTTGTAATTTAACTTCAGTTGGTTTTAAAAACAAATGTTCTCTTTAAACCAGACTTTTCCCATTAGTTGCATTAATCAGTTTAAGCTGGAAACTAATTTCAGAAGCTAATAATTCTGTGAAAAACAAAAGTAAAATACTGTGGATGCCATTAAATTGAAAATTCTACAAATACTCAACACTTCTGGCAATGTCTGTAGAAAGTAAAACAGAGCTAATATTTAATGCCTGTGACCTTTCATCACAAATGAGAAAGTCGCAAATGTAATCAATTTTGAAGCTTTTCTCACTGTCTCCATTCGCATGTCAAAACCTATTACATTGCTAAATTTTCTCAGTTTTAGTAAAAAGGTCACAGACCTGAAATGTTACCCATAACTTTTCCAACAGCATTTCATTCCTGATATCATGACAGGAACTGAGTGCCACTTTAAATTTCTTTCTTCTTGCCTTTTCTTATAAGGTCTTAAGTAAAACTCTAAGTGCTAGCCATATGTTGTGCAAACAGATCTGATTTAGCAATGGGAGAGCATCTTACTTATTGTCAGCTAACAATGCTGCTTCTGTAGTATTGTAGAACTTCATTGTTAATCATGGTGGATGTATATCTCCACTACTTTTTGTGTCTATCTTATTAAATTCAGTAAAGTAAATGAATCAGGACTGAAAACCTTGTACCATGACCGTGAAACATCTGGATTGTCATGAAAGTCATCTGGTTCATTAATATTCTTTCGAGATGGGAAATAAATACTGTTCTGGCTTAGACTGTGCAGCCACACCCTGTAAATTAATTTATCAAAATTTACCATTTAATTTGTGCGATTCCATTAACTATAAACAGTCTTTATTTTTACCTCTGTTCAACCTCTCCCCATCTTCATTACAATTGTGATACATCGTCAAAAGTTAGTACAGGAGTTCTCAAGACTTTAATTGACAATTTACTTTTAAAGAGAGTGTTTGCTGTTGGCACCACTCAACTGCTGAAAACACTATTGACGGTTCCATCAACTGACGTAGGTGTGAAGTTACTTTTGGATACTGGTTAGTGTTGTCTCACCTGTAGTTTCCAGAGTTTGTAAAACATAACATTGTGATTTATAATATAAATGAAAACTGAGATATGCAGAGGAAGGAAAACCAAACAGATGTTTCTATTTGTGCAAATGGATATAGTATCCGGACTGAGAAGTTCTCAAGTCTTCGTCAGTCTAAACTCTGATCTTCCACCTCGATCCTGTGAGTATATGAACAGATTAGAAAACACCCAAGATCACCAAATTTCTGTTTCTTTGTAATTGTTGCCAAGTTACAAACTAATAAAATAAAAGTATAAAATTTTGCCACTTTCAGTAAAATGAAAGCAAAACAATTCCAGATTAATTTTAGCAAGCCAGAGACTAGGAATACTGCAGCAAGTAACTCACCTCCTGACTCCCTAAACCCTGTCCACCATCTACATGGCACAAGTCAGGAATGTGATGGAATACTCCTCACTTGCCTGGATGGTTGCAGTCCCAACAACACTCAAGAAGCTTGCCACCATCGAGGACAAAGCTGCCCACAAGCATCCTCTCCCTCCACCACCGATGCTCAGTAACAGCAGTGTGTACTAGCTACAGATTCCACTGCAGAAATTCACCAAAGATCCTCAGTCAGCACCTTCCAACCCACGATTACCCCAGGACAAGGGCAGCAGATGTATGGGAACATCACCACCTTCAAGTTCCCTTCTGAACCACTCACCATCCTAACTTGGAAATATGTCACAATTCCTTCACTGTCATTGGGTCAAAATTGTGGAATTCCCTCTTTAATGGCATTGTGGGCCAACCCACAGCAGGTAGACTGCAGCAGTTCAAGAAGGTAGCCCATCATCACCTTCTCAAGGTCAGGTGGAAATTGGCAATAAAATCTGGCCGGCTAGACAGTGACGCCCACATCCTACAAATGAATAATTGTTTTAACAAAATGGCAGATCAAAGAATAGACTTGTTTTGAGAAATATTTCATTTGTAGGATGGATCAGTTATAGGATAAATATGATCTGTGTAGAAGTAAGTGGGCTATATCATGGGCAGATTTCATACATGAAGAGGAGTTTATGGTAAAATTAATTCCAAAAATTGTTTAAAAGAACATAGAAAATGTGAATTGAATAGAAGGAAATTATGACAGATATAAAAGATATTGAAGGAATCAGACAGGGAGATTGTGAATACATAGAAATATGAAAAATAAATAAAAATGGGTGTTTAGGCAGGTAAAAAATAAAATGATAGATAAAGAAGATATGAACCACTGACTACTTAAAATGAAAAGAGCCATTTTCTTCTTAAGCACAAAGGAATGCCAGGGATACTTATTAAGTACTTCAGCTCAGGAAGGTTAAAGTGGGACGCCAGAAGTATCTGAGATAAATGTAGGTAAACCACCTGGAGATAACAAGGAAGAACTTGACCAAATGTTGCTAAATTGAAAATGACAGTTATCAACCCAGATGTTATGTACCCAGAAGTTTGAAGGAGATTGCCAAAGGTGTGATGTATGGTAATGGTTCTGGTGAGATGAAGTCATACAACCTCTCGGTGGAGAATAATTTGGTGTCAAGGCAAGGTTTCCTGATGGAGACACAGGTATCTTCTTTACCTCTTGTTATTAGTAGTTGATATGCCGAAGAGTTAATTAAACCTATTTGTGGTTACTGAGATGAAATAAGTGACACCTTTTTGTGAACGACAAGAGCCTCATACAAACATACAAAATAGAAACAAAAGTAGACCATTCAGCCCTCAAGCCTGCTCTGCTAATCAATAAGATCGTGGCTGATTTGTTTGTGTTTTGAATTCTACATCTCCATCTATCCCAATAACTGTCAATTGCCCTGCCCTGCCTAACAAGATGGGCGGCACGGTGGTACAGTGGTTAGCACTGCTGCCTCACAGCGCCAGAGACCCGGGTTTAATTCCCGCCTCAGGCGACTGACTGTGTGGAGTTTGCACGTTCTCCCCGTGTCTGCGTGGGTTTCCTCCGGGTGCTCCGGTTTCCTCCCACAGTCCAAAGATGTGCAGGTAAGGTGAATTGGCCATGCTAAATTGCCTGTAGTGTAAGGTAAGGGGTAAATGTAGGGGTATGGGTGGGTTGCGCTTCGGCGGGTCAGTGTGGACTTGTTGGGCCGAAGGGCCTGTTTCCACACTGTAAGTAATCTAATCTAATCTAATCTATCGAAACAAAGAATCCAAAGAACTACGGATGCTGGAAATCAAAAATTTCTGGAAATTTCAGCAGGTCTGGCAGTATCTGTGGATAGAAGACAGAGTTAAGGACCAATGACCCTTCTTCAGATGAAATCTACCTACCTCTGCTTTAAAAAAAATAATAACCCCACCTCTAATTAGCTTCAGAGGCAGAGAAAATCAAAGTCTCCAAAAGAAAGATTTCTCCTTATCTCTGTCCTAAAGGGGGACCATTCAGTTTAAAATACCGTCTCCTCATTAAGGATTGACCCACAACAGACAACATTTTTCTATGTCCTCCTCATCACTACTGTTCAGGACCTTATACATTTCAGTCATATCTTTCATCACTCTTCTAAACTTCAGTGGAAACCAGTCCAGCCTGTACAACCTATCCTAATAAAACATCCTAATCATTCCAGTAAACCAGCACTGAACCGTCTTCAATATATTTACATCTTTAAATTAGGAGACCAAAGAGCACACGGTATTTAAGATGTGGTCTCAGCAATGCCATGTAGAACTGCGTTAAAAATCACACAAACAGTTTTATTTGGTAGTCATGATTCGGAGGTGCCAGTGTTGGACTGGGGTGGTATGATTTTTTGAATGTTCACTTAATCTTCAAAACTGAACCAATGTATGACAATATTTAAATAAGATACATTGAGGCAAAATCATTTCATTTGAAAAATGCTGATCTCACAAAGATTATGATTATTACCTTAAATATTTCAACGTTGTTCCTTTTTTAACTTTATAAATTAAGCAAAAAGCATTGTTCATGCAAAAATAAAACATTTTATACATGAGCTATGTTGTTTAAATCTTCAGAAATATTACACTGACAGATTTGTAAAATTCTTGGTTAGAAAATTGGATAAGGTCTGTAAAAGAGTGCAGTGATCATTATTTGTCATTAAACCATGCCTATACCCGCAGGATGCAGTATGGAGCCAGTGGTGAGGGTTAGGCAGGAGGTGCAAAATTGTGAGTGACAAGTTCACACTTGTTCAGACTGCAGCTTGTGCTGCTTAAAACAATCCTTCATTTCTTAAAGGGAGATGAATTTTAATTGGAGAAAGTGCTGAAATTGATTGTAGGTAAAAACAAGGACTGCAGATGCTGGAAACCAGATTCTAGATTAAAGTGGTGCTGGAAAAGCACAGCAGTTCAGGCAGCATCCGAGGAGCAGGGAAATCAACGTTTCGGGCAAAAACCCTTCATCAGGAATTGATTGTACAATGACATCCTTGGTACAGGAAGAGAGATGTCCTTTCATCATGGGAAACCAGGAGACCCTCCAGACTGACACTGAGAATATCCTAGGTGGAGATCAAAGCAAAGAGTACAACTCTGTAAACCTGACTGCCATGTCGTACTCTTCAATAACCTCACCCAAGTGATAAAGATTACTGAATTCAGCTTCTAATAGCACCTCCAACTAAGAAAACCAATTTAAAAAGTCATCACTAACCTCACATTCTGTTCAATACCCCACAGCCCCATTTCTCTTTTACAAGCAATCTCCGTCAATCGTCACACATACCTAACATTCGCAGTTGCACCTCCTCCTCTAACAGTGCTGATGCAAGTCTCACATCTATTTCAAACTCCTGAACGCTATCAACTATTCAACCAAGGCAACCACATCACCCATACAGATTGCACCACACCCATTGGTCCCTCTCCATCTTGCAAGATAAGATGGCACACAAACCAAGACAGCAGCAGCTAACTAACAGGCATTGGTTTGTAAAATTTGATAGAGGGGACAGTATAGAGGGGACAACCTGATAGAGGGGACAGTATTTGCCCTATTTGCAACAGCAATCATTTAAAACATGGCCAGTGGCAAAGCTGAAAAGATGAATTAAGGCACTGTGGCCAAATCTAGGTCTCCTCCTATGATCCACTTCCTCATCATTACACAATCTCTTCTGACTAGCAAGCTACACATGTAACCAGACACCACTTATCTTCCCCACCTCCTTAACCACAAAACTACTCCCGTGCCTTTTTCCTTTCAGATACTCCAGAAATACACCTGACCAGGGAGTGGTGCTAGTGTATTAAATTAAAAAGCAAGAAGAGACAAATAATGATGAAATATCCTCACTGTATCTCACATTTGCAGTCACCGGCTTAGATGCTGGCATTGCTTGTACTTCAGAAGCATAGAAATAGGATCCACATGCAATAGGTTACAATGAAGGGAAGGGAATAGCACAACATGAAGGCCAACTTAACAGAGGGCAAGGTCGTACCTAAGTTCTTGGACAGTTGATTTGTGTTAGGATTGCAATGGGGTATATGAGAGAAGCTACCAGATGTTGTTATGACTGTGAGGTTTTAAGATGATTATGTTTAGCATTGACTCTTTAATTCAAAATAAAATGAAGGAAAAAAGGGTCATGTGATCTGTTCTGCACTCTGCCTGACATCAAACTTGGCTGGTTTGGTTACATTCTGCTCATTAGTACCACAATTAGATAGGCCTCTCATACTTTCTTTCTGCTTCCATTAGTTCCTGTTCTTCCTTCTGAATTGTTTGTCATAAGCATGTTAACAATAGCTATGCTTTCTTATGGTGAAATTTATGAGATGCAACAGACCACGTTGAATCATGAATCTCAGTCTGGTGAATACAAGACGAAAGTGAGGACTGCAGATACTGGAGATCAGAATCTAGATTAGAGTGGAGCTGGAAAAGCACAGCAGGTCAAGCAGCATCTGAGGAGCAGGAAAATCGATGTTTCATGCAAAAGCCTTTCATCAGGAATGAGGCAGGGAGCCTGTGGTGTGGAGAGATAAAGGGGGTGGGACTGTGGAGAAGGTAGCCAAGAATATAGTAGGTGGATGGCGGTGGGGATGAAGGTGATAGGTCAGAGAGGAGGGTGGAGTGGATAGGTGGTAAGGACGATTAGCAGGTAGGACAGGTCATGAGGATAGTGCTGAGCTGGCAGGTTGGAACTGTGGTGGTGGGGTGGGAATAGGAGGAAACTGGTGAAGTCCACATTGATGCCCTGGGGTTGAAGTGTTCCGAGGCGGAAGATAAGGCGTTCTTCCTCCAGGCGTCGGGTGGTGAGGGAGTGGCAGTGGAGGAGGCCCAGGAACTGCATGTCCTCGGCAGAGTGGGAGGGGAAGTTGAAATGTTCGGCCATGGAGTGTTGGTGTTGGTTAGTGCGGGTGTCCTGGAGATGTTCCCTAAAGCGCTCTGCGAGAAGGCTTCCAGTCTCTATGATGTAAAGGAGACTGCATCGGGAGTAACGGATACAATAAATGACATTGGTGGATGTGCAGGTGAAACTCTGATGGATGTGGAAGGCTCCTTTGATGGAGCCTTGGATGGAGGTGAGGGGGGAGGTGTGGGTACAGGTTTTGCAATTCCTGTGATGGCAGGGGACGGTGCCTGGAGGGGAGGGTGGGTTGTAGGGGAAGGGGAGCGTGGACCTGACCAAGTAGTCACGGAGGGAACGGTCTATCTGGAAGGTGGAAAGGGGTGGGGAGGGAAATATATCCCTGGTGGTGGGGTCCGTTTGGAGTGGCGGAAATGTCGGCGGATGATACGGTTTATGCGGAGGTTGGTGGGGTGGAAGGTGAGGACCGGAGGGGGGGTGTTCTGTCCTTGTTGCGGTTGGATGGGTGAGGTGGTGGAACTGGTCCTCCTGGGAGCAGATATGGCAGAGGCAGAGGAATTGGGAATACTGCAGGTCACCCTCAAAGCAGCTCATGGAGTGAAGTAAGTTATTTAGCACTCTACTGATCTGCTTGTTCTATGTTGCCAATATAGGAATGTGATTGTTACATGCATGTTCCGTACACATGGATGGGTTGCACAATAGATTCTTGAGGCAAATTCTAGGCAGATAGCCTTTTCTGCCCAGGAATCTCCCTCCAGTTTGATGTGGTGTCTGAACAGCAGACTGATGCAGGCTTAATAGCACTGTGATCGCTGTCAGGGTATCAGGCCTTCACCTGGATAGTATTTTCAACATTCTGTCACAATAACTCTGCATTCAGTGACTGGGACTCTTTTCAGTTGCTATGTATTTCTGCATTTTATGCAACATCCACAAAGCACCATGTTTCTGGTCAGTAAACCTTGCACCACAGAGAGATAGAAGAAGGGCTTATGCCCGAAACGTCGATTCTCCTGTCTTGGATGCTGCCTGACTTGCTGCGCTTTTCCAGCAACACATTTTCAGCTCTGATCTCCAGCATCTGCAGTCCTCACTTTCTCCACCACAGAAAGATTGCTTCATCAGAATTGGCTATGTACATTGCTCTACCTATTTCTCTCTGTGGTGAAGGAATGCACAGTATTCTCTTCTGGCATACAGTGTGTCAGTCACTTCTGTGTTGTAACAGTGGCAGCCTGCTTCAGCCTGTAAAATACCTGTGCAAAGATATTCATGGCCATGGTTACCTTTCGAGCCAGTGACAGCATCATCCTCATCCAAATCTGATGTTGTACGGTTGCCTGCAGTAGATAACATTGTCAAATAGAAATGTTGCATACACTGTTCCTTGCTGATGTTTAAGCAAAAAACAAAGTTTCTTGAAGCCATTAGTTGGAAAACTACCTCCTGCTGAGAACATTTCTCCCCTTTCCCCTTCTTCCTCATTGGGCATAATAATAACTCATGTATCACTTATGCTTATTCTCCCTTTAATGTTGTTGGCCGAGGGAATAGGAAATTACTCTACTCTTGATTGGGAGTAAGTAATCCAAGTCGAATCCATGAAGTGGAAATCAACACCTTCGCCACATGCACTTCACCAGATTTTTCCAAATTTAGATGACAGTACAAACTATGAAGCACTTCTTTTAATTTAGTAACAGATTGTAGGGAAGTTGATGACCTCTCTGGAGAACATGATGTGGATTTTTCCTATTGCTGAATGACAGCTTTATGGCATTAAATGAAGGTGGGATTGAAAATGGCGCTGCTATAGCCAAATCAGTATTGCTGACTGGCTGATCGATATCATAATTTCTCTATTTTGCATATTTCCAGTGCTTGCTTTCTATATCCACTCTTCTATAAATGGGACCAGTGGTGTGCTTGCACAGCACCAATGCCATCTTACACTCAAAATTTTGAGATCTTTTTATCTAAGACCCAAACAAATTATAACACAATGTTTAGGAAAGCTTAATTAAATGAAAATCTCAGCATTAGACAAGATTTGCAGACACTCATAAAAACCTCTGGTTTGGAAGTCATAGTCAGGCTTTCGATAGAATAAACATTTTGTCACCGTGACACCTCCTGAATGCTACCCACAGTTAATGTGTTCTGGTGCAATTAACCAGAGCATTTTTACTCCAGTGTATATGTGACATGTAAACATTTGCTAAAATAGACTAAACAATACTCACCATTTTAATCATTTGTAAAATAAGATATTTCTTAACTTTTAAATCTCTTCAACTTTCTTAGCATGTCTACATTTCACTGATTATTTTTTCTGCCGTGTGCATTAATGCTTTTCAGAAAAAGAAATCATGTTTTCCAAGACATGGTTTTAGAGAGGGGTACTCACTTTGATTAATATAGGGAAGGCTTGCTGTTACTTTGAACAAACCAATGCAGAGCAACATTTTGGAAGCTGCAGATCAGTTTAACTGCACCATTTCATAAAGTGGTTTGTAGTTCATCTCACTTTTAAAGCAGAATTCACATGTATCCTCCATAAAAATCCGTAAATGTTTTGTATCTAAAATAACTACAATTCAAAGCATATTAAAGAATAATATTTGAATAAAACTAAATTTTGAAAGAATTTGAAGCACAATTAGTTAAACTAACATTGAACACACCAATCTAATGAATGGAAAAGTCAAAATGAGCACTTGTTACATTTCTTGTTTGCTTCTTGTTACAGGTCTGGGTTGAAAAAGCTGCAAATCAGACTCTTCTCTCAGATACCCTCGACTTATCGGAACTCTTTCATCCTGATACGTTTCTTAATGCTTTGCGTCAGGAAACTGCAAGGTAAGCCTTGAAATACTAGTGTTGTTTATTTTCTTCATTGTATAGACTAGGAACTGTGGAGGATCAAAGATATTTAGTTGTTGACATGCATAACTCAGCAAAATCTAGGAGGGTAAAGTCGCGGATTCGTTCACTGAACTGGTGGGTTTTTCGACAAATGCTTTGTTACCTTGCTAGGTGATATCATCAGTGCGACTTTGATAAGGTGTTGGCGCTCTGTCCTGCTTGGTATTTATAGATTAGATTCCCTACGGTGTAGAAACAGGACCCTTGGCCCAACAAGTCCACACCAATCCTCCGAAGCATAACGCACCCAGACCCATTTCCCACTGACTAATGCACCTAACACTATGTGCAATTTAGCATGGGCAATTTAGTATGGTCAATTCACCTGACCTGCCCATCTTTGGACTGTGGGAGGAAACCGGAGCACCCGGAGGAAACCCTAGCAGACACAGGGAGAATGTGCAAACTCCATACAGACAGTTGCCCAGAGTTGGAATCGAGTCCAGGTCCCTGGCGCTGTGAGGCATATATCTAAGTTTGTTGGTCCTTCCGGTTCTGAATGGCTTGTATACAGAGTCCAGTTCAATGTGTCTATTGATTGAGTTCCGGTTGGAGAGCCAGGCTTCAAGGAATTCCGTGACGCATCTCTATTTCGACTGTGCTAGGGATGGTTACATCATCCCAGTTGAATTTCTGTCCTTCATTGTCTGTTTGGTTGGAAATGAGAGATTACTGGTCATGTCTGGCAGTGGCGGGCTGATGTTCATGCACTTATATGGTCAGTTTTCTTCCTGTTTGTCCTATGTAGTAAAGAAACACTGATGATGTCACCTAGCAAGGTAACAAAACATTTGCAGAAAAACACACCAGCTCGGCGAACAAATCCACGACTTTATCCACAACTCAATCTACAAATCTTTTCAAGAACTCCAAAAATCTAAGATGGTTTCTAAAACAAAAATTTTAAGACTGTCATCCCAGATAGTCTGAGGAGCAGCAAAGACGGTGGGATTGCCATACTGCTCGTGTTTTTTACATTAGTACTGAGCTCCATACTTCTAGTTGGGAATTCTGATCCTAGCTCCTTCAGAAATGTGAAAGCTGGAAGATGTAAGGATCAGCGAAGGTTAAGTTGGAGTTGTGTGTAGTAAGCTGGGGTTCAGCTTAATAGTTACCCAGGAGTTTGAACAAGTTCTGAATTCTGAAGATCAAGAATGTGCAGTTAGATGGATTGGCCACTCTAAATTATCCCATAGTGTCCAGGGATATGCAGGCTAGGTGAATTAGACAAGGTAAATGCAGGATTATGGGATAGGCTGAGTGTTGCTGGTCTTTAGATGGTTGGTGCAGACTTACTGGGCCGAATGGTCTCTTGCCATACTGTAGGGATTCTATGATTCTACGAATTGCCTGACTCTTCAAAGTTAAGTATGAACTTGATGGAAGAGGAACTATCTGAGTTCTTGGATGTTAAATAGTTGATTCGGATGGTTCAAGGCACATTTGAACCCTTCAATTTCCTTGGCAAATCCTACAAAGTCTACTGCATCTGGGATTCCACAGGGTCAGAAAGCTCCAGTTTGCACTGTTTCAAGTTGACTCAATTAATATGATCCACTTTGATGCCATAAATAAAGTAGTACCAATATATCTGTTTAATGCTATGAGTTTCACTTTAATGTTGCTTGCCACAGGCTCCAGTTCTGTGGCCTGCATTTTGTCAAGTTCTTTTCCCCTGTGCTTCTGTTCTTACACTCAGTCCTAAAGTCCCCTTATTCCCCCTTTCCAATTCCCATCCTCCATTCTGACTTTCAAAGTCTCCGGTGTCCATAGATTCCGTTCTGGGCAATGGTTCCCTTCATGCATATAGACTTCCGCCCTTTCCTCCGTTGACCTCTTTTCCTCTTCTACCTTCCTGTTCCCAACACCCATTTCCATGATCTTACCTTATGAAGTCTTTGGTATCTGGAGCATCACTATGCTGACTTTTGCTGCTCCTCTCTTAACTCCTGTCCTGAATTTGCACTGAAGTCCTGGACTCCATCTAGACATTGCTCAATGCAGATTCTGGATTTCAGTTGCTACTGATACGACACAATTTTTGCCATTATTTGGAGCCTGGTGGTTTGAAACTTCATCAGGTGAAAATAATTTTAACATCAAATTACAGTATTTACTGTTATGTTGTATTTTTAGTTATTCAATGATTGTAGGCATTTCGAAATGTAATTCCTGAAGAAGGGCTTATGCTCGAAACGTCAATTCTCCTGCTCCTCGGATGCTGCCTGGCCTGCTGTGTTTTTCCAGCACCACATTTTTCAACTCTAGTACTCCAACATCTGCAGTCCTCACTTTCTCCCATTTAGAAGTGTACTCCATTTCAGGTTAACAATCTTTTAAAGTAGTTTTCTGCTGAGAAAGTTGCTGAAGTACCAAACTGAACATTGTCTTTTTTACACTTGGTGATTTGTTTTGTTTTACAAGATATTTCAGCAAGGAATACGCAGCACTGTACACATGCAGTACATCATTTCAATCGTTACATTGCATTTCTGGGCAAGAAATGTCTAAAGGAACTTAAGTCTAGTTTTAACATCGATTCGCATTGGAACCTTTGAATCACTTCAAGTAGTTTCACTTAATGTCACAATTTTCAAGAACACAACCACAAGCGAGACCTTATTGTAATGGACTTCTAAGTTTATTTAATTTATTTATTTATATTGCAGAGTTATGAGTTGCTCAATAGACAACCTGAAATTTGTTGCCACTTGGAAAGGACGGATGCAGGATGTGAAACTCCAAGTCAGGGTAGGAAATCTGCTTTAACAAAATGCATTATCAATTATCTGATAATTATCAATTGCCATCATAAAGTTTTAGTGGAAGAGTGATCACTTACTCATCTCGAATTTAAGATATTGGTGATATAAATTGTGTTTCAAGACATCATTATTTTTGAGATGACCAAAATATTCTTCAGAACATTGATCTCTATTAAGGCAATTTTCATCGAATTCATACAGTCCCTACAGTGTGGAAACAGGCCATTTGGCCCAACAAGTCCACACTGACCCTCTGAAGAGTATCCCACCCAGACCCATTCCCCTACCCTCGTACTGTACATTTCCCCTGACTGATACATCTAGCCTACACCTCCCTATACATCCTACACTATAGGCAATTTAGCAATGTGAATTCACCTAACCTGCAGATCTTTGGATTGTGGGAGGAAACTAGAGCACCTGGAGAAAACCCACGCAGACACAGGGAGAATGTGCAAACTTCACACAGACATTCACCCGCGGCTGGAATCGAACCCAGGTACCTGGCACTGTGAGGCAGCAATGCTAACCATGAGCCACTGTACTGCTAATATGATACCGTATTGAATATTTCCAACTCAAATCCAAAAGGGTGGTTTAACGCCATCTCCACGTAACAGTAGCTTAATCTTATTTTGTACTGCGTATGTTTCTTTTCAATGGTAGCATGATTGCTCCAAATCCAGCACCCATTTCTATTCTGAAATCGAGCGATAGAAATTCTCACCTTAATGAGTGGAGGGTATTCAAATCAATTACACCTATCTTCAGATGGACCAATCTATTCACATTCCATTTATAGAATCATAGAGTCATAGAGATGTACAGCATGGAAACAGACCCTTCAGTCCAACCCGTCCACACCGACCAGACATCCCAACCTAATCTAGTCCCACCTGCCAGCACCCGGCCCATATCCCTCCAAACCCTTCCTATTCATATACTCACCCAAATGCCTTTTAAACGTTGCAAGAGAACCAGCCTCCACCACTTCCTCTGGCAGCTCTGTCCATACATATACCACCCTCTGTGTGAAAATGTTGACCCTGAGGTCTCTTTTATATCTTTCCCTTCTCACCCTAAACCTACGCCCTCTAGTTCTGGACTCACTGACTCCAGGGAAAATACTTTGTCTGTTTATCCTATCATGTCCCTCATGATTTTGTAAACCTCTATAAGGTCACCCCTCAGCCTCTGATGCTCCAGGGAAAACAGCCCCAGCCTATTCAACCTCTCCCTGTGGTTCAAATTCTCCAACCCTGGCAACATTCTTGTAAGTCTTTTCTGAACCCTTTCAAGTTTCACAACATCTTTCCGATAGGAAGGAGACCAGAACTGCACGCAATATTCCAACTGTGGTCTAACCAATGTCCTGAAAAGCTGCAACATGACCTCCCAACTCCTGTACTCAATACTCTGACCAATAAAGGAAAGCATACCAAATGCCTTCTTCACTATCCTATCTACCTGCAACTCCATTTTCAAGGAGCTGTGACCCTACACTCCAAGGTCTCTTTGTTCAGCAACACTCCCTAGGACCTTACCATAAAGTGTTTAAGTCCTATTTGTGTCCTGGAACATTAAGCTGCCAGACCTGCCCATCCCTGAGCTATGTTACTATAATTGCTATGATATCTCAGTCCCACTTTCCTAACCATGCCCTGAGTTCATCTGCCTTCCCTGTTAGGTCCCTTGCATTGAAATAAATGCAGTTTAATTTATTAGTCCTACCTTATCCCTGCCTGCCCTGACTGTTTGGCTCTCTTCTGTTCTCAACTGTACCAGTCTCAGTCCTAGAACCCCCCCTTACTGTTTAAATCCTTCTGAGCAGCTCTAGCAAATTTCCCTGCCAGTATATTAGTCCCCTTCCAATTTAGGTGCAATCTGTCCTTCTTGTACAGGTCACTTCTACCCCAAAAGAGATTCCAATGATCCTAAAATGTGAATCCTTCTCCCATACACCAGCTCCTCAGCCATGCATTCATCTGCTCTATACTC